>NC_063344.1:14651822-14712368 GCF_021869965.1 Rhincodon typus | reverse complement strand
CTTCCTGCTCCTCTGATGCTGCTTGGCCTGCTGTGTTCATCCAGCTCGACACCAAATATCCTTTTGGAGTGTTTTGTAATTTAGAATATTTGTTTTTCAATCTTGATCATGTTATAACTACGTCTCTATAATGGCAATTAGACTTAAACCATTTATCTTTGTTTGTGCCACCAGCTTGTCTACCGTATTGCATATTCTAAGTACTTAAAGGAGAATGTTTTGTTTAGAATGAGTCAACATATATTTATTAAAATCTCCTGCAGTTAACCAGGATTTAGAGTGGGATTCCCTGTAGTGCAACAATATTCACTGTGTAATCTCTGGTATGTGTCAATACTTACAAGTCAGTTCATACAGTGAGTCAGTATTTACAATAAGACTCTTTGGAATGTGTCTATTGTTTCAATGGGATTTCCCACCTTTCCTCAGTGTTTACCTTTTCTGGAATGCATCAATATTTACATTATAATCTTCTGCAATTCCTCCATTGTTGCAATAGAATCTCCCATAGTGAGTCAGCATTTGAAGTAGAGTGATTTAATGTAGAATCTCCAATATATGTCAGTATTGCTAGCATTTTTATAGTGTCACTGTATTTAAATTTGAATTTCTGGAGGATCCTAGCATTTAGAGTTATGTAATGTGTCAGCACTTAAATGTGTGATTTCCTAAAATATCCATGTTGCCTGCGATGTATCATGGCTTGCAATACAATCTTGAATATTGTGCCTTTTTTTAAACTTTCTCTAATGTATCAATGTCTGTATTTAATTTTCTGGAGTGTGTCGGTATTAGTGAGATACCGTGTATTGAGCCAGTATTTACTACTGATTGTTTAGAGAGTGTCAGTATAAACAGTGGGATTTCCTGTCTTTTTTTTGGCATTTAAAATGGGATTTATTGTTTATGTACTTGGAGCTAGATTTTTTGGAGTGTGTTATTTTTATACACAGTGGAAACTCATGCAGTTGTTGAGTTGTTACACTGTTATCTGGAATGCATCACAACTTGCACTAAAATCTAAAACAGTGTACATTAATTTATACCAAAATTACTACTGTCAGTATTTCACATGGAATTTGCTGAGTGTGTTTGCATTCAAAGGATTGTCTCTTGCATTGTATCAGCATTTTTACATGACTTTTGTTTTGAATTATGTATCAGTGCAGGTCATACAATCACCTAGATTGCCCCAGTTAGGATGCATCTGCATCTACAGTGGGAGTGAATTAGTGTCTCCAATTAACTATCCTAGTTTCCGCCAATGTAAAAATTAGGATTTCCTGGAGGCTGTCAATATGTACCCCGTAATCCCCTGAATTGGGTCAGTATGTGACAAGAATAAATCAAATCAAAAGTATTTACATGTGTTTTGCTTAATTGTGTCGGTATTAGTCATAATGGTTTACACCACAGAAAAAGGCTTTTCAGTTCATCAAGTCTGCATTGGTAAGAAACAGCCACCTAACTATTTAACCAGTCACTAAGGAATTTCCTGAACTGTACGTATGTTAATCCATTGCCTTAAAATGATCTGGAGATTTATTTCCCTTTATGCAAATTTTTCTTTTTCCTGATTCATTAACATAAATTAAGTGTAAGAATTTGTTTGTTCTTTCACATGACAACATAGAATGACAGAAGCACATAACACAGAAAGAGATCATTTAGCTCATCTTGCTTGCTCCAGCTCTGTGAATATAAAATCCATCCCGTAGATGCCATCTGCAAGCACATTGGGCATGTGGCCTGGAACTTCTCCTTGGGAGACAAGCTCTGGACTGCTCTGTCACTGAGCCTCTGACACACATCCCGCATGCACTGTTCCATCCTCCCCTCTGTATCCCCTTCACAACCAGCGCACCACCCTCAAGGTCCCACAAAGGAACCACAGCTGCCGTCTCCAGACTTACTGTACATGGGTTTCTCCTTCAGAGCAGTGACTTCAGAGATGACGGTCAGTGCTTTGTTTAAACAAATCCAAAGCTCTTGGGAGGATAACTCTAGATGGAACCGGCCTCACACTTTCCCCTTCAAGAGTGGCAATGTTCTGGTAACCTTCAGCCCAAAGCTCAGAAAGCTGTCCACCACCCTCAGTTGGATGCAGCTCTGAACGTGACCTCTTAATCGGCAGACTTTGGCAAGATTTCACAGGCAAGTGTGCAGACAGCCAGTGCCAGAGCAAAACGTAGAAATGATCTAAACTAAATTGATCCCTATCCTAATTGTGCTCACCAACTGAATCTCTACATGCTCAGATCTGTAACTGTTCATTAAAGTTTGCAAAATACTGCCCAGAAAGAAGTATCCATTTTGTGCAACTCCCCTGCTCCCTTGCCCTAGACCTTCAACTAGTTTCTACAAACTAAATGGGGGAGAAAAGAACGTTTTGTGTAAAATGAAACAAATAATTTTGGATGCAGGAGATCTGAACCGAAGATAAAAAAAAAAGCTGGCAAAACTCAGTAGATCTGGCAGCATCTGTGCGAAGAAAGCAGGTTTAACATTTCGAGTCTCATGACTCTTAATCAGAACTGTTGGCAGCAAGATAAAAATGGTACATTTTATGTAGGGTGGTAAAAAATATGTTCAACTGCTCACTGTAGTTTAAAAAAATCAAATGGAGACGTTTGTATCATACACAATGTGTAACACTGTAACTGAATATCTTCTGCAAACTTCCACAGAATATCAGAATTGCATGCACAAAGCACAGCCTGAAATGTTTCAGACTTGGACACATTGGCAAGTCTCTATTGATTGCACACCTGGCATAGTCGTGGGTAGACAATGGGAATTCTGAAGGAGTTCCTCATCCAGCAGTAATGCTCCAGTGTTTCCCTTCCAGGTTGCTTTGCTAAATCTTTTGGCTGCAAAACTCTGGGAGGATTTCCTGGCCTCCTATTGTAACTGAGAGTTGCACAAAAATGCCCTTATTGATCCATGTTATGTTTACTCACAACAGAGCTTCCTCATACTCCTCCTCATACCAGCCTATCAGGAAAGCTTCCAATTCTTATCCTTGAACATTACCCCAAACAAACGTAAGCACTCAGACATTAAGCACAGTTAAGATGATTGATAGATTTTTAGATACGAAGGGAATCCACGTAAGTGGGGAGAGGGCTAAAAAGTGGGGTTGAAGTGGAAGGTAGGCTATATTCAGGCATGACGGGTAAAATGGCTACTTTCCTGGTCATGGCCTTGCCTAGTTTTGTCTGGGGCAAGGGGTGTGGAGGAATGATGTGAACTAACAATCTCTGACTGCGACTAAGCAGAAGACTGAAGGAACTCCTACGGAATGTGAATGTCGTTGTTGAATCTTCAGGCACATCCCACTGCCCGCCAAAATAGCCATGTTAGTGAGCAGCTCCAATCTATTTAACACAGGGATGCATCATTTTCAGGCAACAGAAACAGTTAGTTTAAGGGTACCAAGTGAATTTTTGGCACTATTAACATAGGGTCAGTTGAGGTCAGCCAATTCAATTCAGACCTAGTTGTCAAGACTATTTGATCTTTGTTACTCATTCAACATTCAGCGGCAGTGAATTTCATCCTCAAGCCAACTAATAATTTTGTAGTTATTAATCATTAATTTATTGAGGAAGGAACATTGAATGGAGTGGGCCATACAATACCCTGAGCCTGTTACTCCAATCAATTAGATCATGACTGATCTGTATTTTAAACTCCTCGAGACACTTTTGTTCCGAATACAGATGATGCCCTTGGCATCAAGGCTGCATTTGACTGAGTATAGCATCGAGGACTCCTTGTAAAACTAAAGTCAGTGAATCAGGTGGAAAACTCTCTGCTAGTTGGAGTCATACTTGGCGCAAAGGAAGATGATTTTCGCTGTTGATGATCAGGCATCTTCATGTCTATAGGATTTCCTCAGGGTGGTGTCCTACACCCAACTACTTTCAGATGCTTCATTTGATGATTGTTCCACCAGAAGGTCAGAAGTGGGGATGTTCGCTGATGATTGTACAACATTCAGTATCATTCATCACTTCACAGATGCTGAAGCAGACTTTGTCCAAATGCAGCAAGACCTGGACGATGTCTAAATTTGGGCTGACATGCAGTAAGTAATTTTCATGCTACAAAAATGCCTGCTAATGAGCATATCCAACAAGAGAGAATCTAATTACGTGCCCCTTCGCATTCAGTGGCATTGCTGAACTCCCCACTATTAACATCCTGGGGTTTATTATTGATCAAAAACTGAACCATATAAATGCAGTGGTTCAAGAGCAGGTCAGAGGCCAGAATTCCTTCAGCAAGTAATTCAAATCCTGACCCCCCCAAAAGCCTGTCCACCTACACAGCACAAGTCAGGAGTGTGATGGAATACTCCCCACTTGCCTTGATGAATGCAGCTCCAACAACACTCAAGAGCATTCAGGACAAAGGAAATCACTGATTGACCCTACATCCACAAACTTCCACTCTTCTCACCACAGCCGCTCAGTAACAGCAGTGTGTACTACCTACAAGATGCTCTGCAGAAATTCACCAAAGCTCCTCAGCAGCTTCCAAATTCATAACACATCCATCTAGAAGAATAAGGGCAGTAGATACATGGGAACACTATCATCTGCAGGATCCCCTCCAAGCCACTTATCACACTGACTTTGGAAATATATTGCCATACTTTTATTATCACTGGGCCAAAATCCTGATTCCCCCCTCACTAACCTCTTTGAGTGTCTACATAAACAAAATGGCCTGCAGTGGTTCAAGAAAGCAGCTCACCACTGTAATGAGGTCAGCCAGATGGACAACATAGAATATGAGTTCCCTGATTGGGGCTGTTAATCTGTACCAATGAAGGAGCCCTGGCTGACAGATGTAAACAGGAGTGTCAGAGGTTCTGTTCAATCTGACAACTGGTTCTGAAGGAGCTGGATTAGTGTCAAGGACTTTTCACATGTAAATAAAGGGTGTCTCGGTGATGGGATACCGGTCTCTGTGCAGTCATTTCAACCACCACCTTCTTGACAGCAACTAGGAATGGCTAATGAATACTGACCAGCCTGCAACATCCACATCCTATGCATTAATATTTGCAGATTTGAAATTTTGAATTGACCACAGCTTCAACAACTATTTGGAAGAAAGGGGTACAGCTTTCTAAAGCAAACATTGCTGGTGAAACTCAGCAGGCATGGCAGCATCTATAGAAATAAAGCAGAGTTAATGTTTTTGAGTCCTTTCTAACCCTTTGCGTGAAGCAGTGCTTCTTGGCATCGCCTCTGAATCTTGGATCTAACATTAAAGCTTTTCCCTTTGTTCAGAACTCCCACAACCACATAAATATTTTTTCCTCACCTACCATATTAATCCAACAACCATTTTAATCTGCCAGACCTGCTGAGCTTTTCCAGCAACTTTGTTTTTGAACCATATTAAATCATTTGATTACCTCTTGATGTGTCCTATTGGATGAAGCACTGACAAACTAACAGAAAGAAAGTCTGGATATGTGGGTCATTTTCAGGCTGGTAATCTGCGGAGTGCTGGGGCCTCAACTATTTATGATCTCTAAAGGGAGTCATGGGTTCAGAGGGGTGGGGAAGGAGGCAGCAAAGTGGGATTAAATCATCAGTCATGATTGGTGAGCTCAGAGGGCTGAATTAGTTCTGCTCCCAATTCTTAGGTTTTTAGTTTGTAATCTTTTATGCTTAAGGAAATACAAGTTTCATCTCTAGTTTCCATATTTTCACCCTTTTATGCACTGGTATCAATCTGGTGGAGCAGTTATAACAAAGTTAAGTTTAATTTCTTTATTATTGCTTACGCCAGTAATTTTGGCATTCAGGCAGCACAAGTTTTAAGTTGAGCTTGTGCTCTTTTCTTCACATCTTTCATGTAAAAGTTTGAGTTGGGGATTTTTCAAATATTAGACATTCCCAAAAGAAAATCAAGCAAAGAAAGCTGTTCCATTTTGACAAATGGGCAGATAGTGTAGCAACTAGATGTCCTAAACATACATAAGCAACTGATTAGTTCAAATCTTTGGCTCAAGATAAATGTTCTATATACTGGAACATATTGGTTTGACTAAGGGAAAGATGAATACTCCAGAGATACTTAATTGGGGAATGCTTGGTACTTGAGAAAATATGTGGGTTCTTTGATTAGCATGCACATCAGTGAAGGAGCAATCTGCTTAAACTTGACCTTGTCACTCATCTAAAGTGACATGGCTCGAAGCCAAAGGATGTGGTTTCCATTTGCGTCAGTAATGTGATAAACAGGAGGGTAGATGTCTACACAGCAGGGAAGAATGTACAGCATGCTGCATTGAATCCCATGAGGATATTTCATGGTTGGAGGGCAATCAAGAGTTGGTAGATGAAGTTTCTGAGTTTTCAGAGAGAAACAAGTTGGAAAGAGCTGAAGAGATCCAATAGAGATTGTTGGGATTATAAGAACACTTTCTCGGATAGACGTACAGAAGAAGTTTCTGCAACTGGGTCTATAAATGTAAGTTGATCATTGATAAATCTAACAGGGAAGTCAAGAGAAATGTTAATAACAAAAGAGTGTGGAACTTGCTACCACAATGGGGAGCTAAGTTGAGTAACATAGATGCATCTAATGGGAGGTTAGATAAAGTACATGAGGATAAAAGGATAAGGAGAATATGTTCAGAGTGTAAATTACGTGCAACATAAACACTGACATAAGCCATCAAGAAACAAGTGACTTGTTTCTGTGGTGTAAAATACTATGTAACACTACTGCAGTGATGATTTATACTGTTGTAAAGAAAAATCTTGGTGTCATTCAAATCCACAAGATATCCCAAAGCACCTCAAAACTAACTAATTAGGGGAGGTGGTAACATCTTTGTTATATTGTTGGACTTGTCATCCTGAGGCCCAAGAGTTTATAACCATTTGTAGATGTTCTTCAAACAGTGAAATAGTAGACATCCTGTTGTAATAATGATTGGTTGTGAAATCATTCATGCAGCAGTATTATAAGGAGGACTTTGGATTCTAATGCTTGTTGGTATAAGGACTGGATGTTTAAATCATTTTTTTGTTGTTGAAGGCTTCATGCAGTTGAAAGAATGTAAATATAGGAAATGTTTTTTTATGAATGAAATATTTTTTTAATATAGTGAAGTCTACAATAAGTACTTAAATAAAGTTCTGTCTCATTTTTGCATGAATTCTGAAGTCTACCCATCATGGATATTTAAACAGTTGGCAAGTTAAGTGGAAAGAGTGGTACATGATGGGATGGATTGGCAACAAATTGCCATAAGGGCCAGATTTGGACATTGGAGTCTATCGAGGAACATAGCTTGGCATAGGGGTTATGAAGAGCCATTGGGTTGGGCACAAGACTTAGGTTGCCTGGGGGCTACTATGAGTGGTTTTGGAGTGGGTACAGAGCAAGAGGTGGCATACATTTGCATGAATGGGGGTGGGCAGTGTTTGGCATATTGAGGGAAAGTGAGGGGTGAAGGCTGAAGGGATATGAGGTTGTTGACTTGCTTGCTGAGCGGGCTCGTTTTCGTACAGACATTTCGTCACCATGCTAGGTAGCATCATCAGTGAGGCCTCCGATGAAGCAAAGTTGTTCCACCCCACTTGGAATTTATACTGTTCGGTCTGTTAGGGTGAGTTGTGTCATTTCCAGTTTTGTTCTGTATAGGTTTGTATATGTTTGTTGATTGGATTATGGGTTGAGAACCATGCCTCCAGGAATTCCCGTGCGGGTCTTTGTTTGGCTTGGGCTACTATGGTTACCTTGTCCCAGTTAAACTGATGGCCTTCATTGTCTGAGTGTACTGATATTAGGGAAAGTTCACAGTGTTGTTTTGCTGCTAGCTGATGTTCATGTATTCTGATGGCTAGTTTCCTTCCTGTCTGTCCGATGTAATGCTTGTGGCAGTCATTGCATGGTATTTTGTAAACTACATTAGTTCTGCATGTTGTAGGTGTTTGTCATAGCATGGCTGTGGGCTTGTTTGCTATCATGACTCCTAGTGGTCACTGGAGTCTCAGTGTCAGTTCTGAGATGTTTTTTATGTAGGGCTGTGTGGCCTGTATGTTACAGCAATCAAGACCATCGGTTTAACTGGGACAACGTAACCATAGTAGCCCAAGCCAAACATAGACACACACGGGAATTCCTAGAGGCATGGTTGTCAACCCATAATGCAATCAACAAACATAGAATTGGACCCCATATACAAACCCACGCAGATCAAAACCGGAAATGACAACTCACCATAACGGACCGGACAGTATAAATTCCAAGCGGAGTAGAACAACATCACTTCATCGGAAGCCTCACTGATGAGGTTACCTAGCATGATGATGAAATGTCTAAACAAAAACAAGCCAGCTCAGCGAGCAAGTCAACAACCTCACCCACCACCTGAGCTACAAATCTTTGCAAAAACCTTAAAGCTGGAGGGATGTTTTTATGTTATATTCTTTTTGCTGATTCTTGGACACTGAAACCCCAAGGCAGCCCACCTGCCTAGAAAAACTCCGTAACTGGTATCGTCCTTACTACTTCTCAGGTCTCTGCTCCATTTGTTAAAAATAGCCTAGGCTCCCTAAGGCAGACCAAATATATAACATCCAGGCAAAAATTGAGTGTACACATCCAACTTGCAGATGAAAATCCAGGTCCTGGTCACAGTAATGATGACAATAAGTCTATCATTTATTATTGTAAAAACCCATCTGCTTCACTAATTTCACAAGGTTACCTCCAATTCATCATACCCCCATGTGAAACGTGATTATATATCTTGTAGAAGTCCATGTAGGCACAATACATAGAGATTATCCTACCCATCATGTTATTAACTTTCATCAGTATTTCAACTAGATTAGTTAGACAAGCCTCATCCTTCATAAATCTCTGCTGCTTCACTTTAATCTGCTTATTTTTGTCCAAGGCCTCAGTTAATCACACCATCAAAGAGTTTGTTAAGAGCAAATTTACAGCAAAGTTTGATTTTGCTATCTCTATAATAATATCCAGACAAAAATGAATATAAGAACATAAGAACATAAGAACTAGGAGCAGGAATAGGCCATCTGGCCCCTCGAGCCTGCCCCGCCATTTAACAAGATCATGGCTGATCTTTTTGAGACTCAGCTCCACTTACCCGCCCACTCACCATAACCCTTAATTCCTTTACTGTTCAAAAATTTATCTAGCCTTGCCTTAAAAACGTTCAGCGAGGTAGCTTCAACTGCTTCACTGGGCAGGGAATTCCACAGATTCACAACCCTTTGGGTGAAGAAGTTCCTCCTCACCTCAGTCCTACATATGACATAGGAAAATCCTGAAACACATCATATTTTGCCTGTGCTCATATCCAAATTTATAATTAAGAATTACGGAAGAAAAAAAATAAAGAATCTATGGGACAGCCACACATTAGGTAGGGAATGCTTATTGAAATCAACAGTAAACAAAACAAAAAGCTCTCACAGACTTATCCACAGCAAAAAACGTTATCCTTTTACTACTTCCAAGATCCTTCAAACTACAGATAACACAGTGCGGAGCTGGAGGAACACAGCAGGCCAGACAGCATCAGAGGAGCAGGAATGTTGATGTTTCTTCAGAAATTGGGGGGTGGCAGGTTTGGGCGGGGAAGGGAGCTCAGAAATAAATAGAGAGGAGGGCTGGGGCTGGGGAAGGTAGGTGCGATATTGATAGGTGAGTGCAGGTAGGGAGTGGCGGGGATTGGTCAGTAAGGTGGGAGGAGCGGATAGGTGGGAGAGAAGATGGAAAGTTTGTGTCAGGTCAAGGAGGCAGGGACGAGAGGGAGGCTTGGTTATGGGATGAGGCTGGGGGTGGGGAGATTTTGAAACTGGTAAAATCCACTTTGAGACCATTGGGTTGTAGGCTCCCAAGGCGGAATATGAGGTGTTGCTCCTCCAGTTTGCAGGTGGCGTCATTGTGACACTGGAGGAGGCCCAGGATGGAATTGTCACCAGGGAGTGGGAGGGGGAGTTGAAATGGTTTGCGACTGGGAGGTGTTGTCATTTGTCGCAAACAGAGCACAGGTGCTCTACAAAGCAGTCTCCGAGCCTCCGCTTGGTCTCACTGATGTAGAGGAGGCCACATCGGGAGCAACGGATGCAATAGACCACATTGACAGATGTGCAGGTGAACCTCTGTCTAATGTAGAAGGTTTGTTTGGTGCCTTGAATGGAGGTGAGGGGGGAGGTGTAGGGGCAGAAGCACTTCTTGTGGTTGCAGGGAAAGGTGCCGGGGATGGTCGGGTTAGTGGGGCTAGCATCTGCACTTCTAACCATCTCCTTTAAACTACAAATGTTTTCAGTTTACAAGTGCTTATACAAATGAAACAAATCCAAGTACCTTTTTGAAATTATAAATAAATCTGTTTCCACCACATTTTCAGGCAACAAATTTCAGATGACAAAATTTCACACTGTAAAAACATTTTTGTCCTTGCTTCTGGTTCTTTTGCCAATCACCTTAGATTTACATTCTGTGGTCACTGACTCTTGGCATTGCAAACAGATTTTCTTGGTTAACTTAATGGAAACCCCTCTTGACTTTGAACATCTTGATGAATTTCCTTCAAAAGTAATTTCCAAAGAGAATGAGATCAATTCTAGATGAGTAAGATAAATTTGTGGGAAAAGAATGGGGGACTGGGATGAATTGGATAGCTCTTTCAAGGAGCTGGAATTGGCAGATTGGATCAAATGGCTTCCATTTGAGCTATGTGACTCTTGTTCTATGATTCTCTACGATATGATTTTCACAGATGCAAATAGAAACAAATATTTGAACATCAAGTTGATGTATTATATTTTTCATATGCTCACTGCATTCCAATGAAGCAGTGAATTATTTTACAAAATTATTTATCCCAGTTGATTAAAGTAACTTTCAGTCATTAGGATACAATCACCCACTGGCAGACTATTAATGAGAGATTACATTTCAGAAACAAACTCTTGAGACAGAGGTTTAAAAGGGGAAAAATTATCATCAATCTTTAAGATGCTGAGAGAAAGTGAAGATGTAGATTTGGTTATCAGGTTATTCACTTTAAAGAAGAAAGAAGTATTTCTAAGCATTGCCTTTCAAAACCTCAGGAAGTTCAAAAGTGCTTTACAACCAGTGAAGTGCATTTAAAGTACAGTCACTGTTGTAGTGTAGGAAACACAACAGCTAATTTTCCTCTGCATAGTCCCCATAGCGACAAGGCAGTAAATGATCCACTTATCTGTTTTGAATGTTGGTTCAGGAATAAATACTGGCCAGCACACAATCAGAACTACTCTGTACTACTTGAAAAAATACTGTTTGAGCTTTAACATTCGCCTGAAGCAGATTGAAAAGGCTTTGATTTAACATCCTATCTATAGACAGTACCACTGACATTGTGGCACCTTCCTCGGTATTGCACTGCTATGTCAATCTGGATTATCTGCTCAAGTCTCTGCAATGTTATTTGAACCTACAACTTCCTAATTCAGAACGCCAGTCACTGAACTTTACCTGACACTTTCTGGGATGGAAGATAACAAGGATAAGTACTGAGTTAATTCAATCGGAGTTAATTATGGCTGCTCCTATGAGGAGGCAATGACATAGTGGTAATGTTACCTCGACCTATGACCATTAAACCCCAGCATGGATGTGGGTTCAAATCCAACCATGGCAGAAGGTGAAATTTAAGCTTTATTTTTTAAAAGTTCTGGCATAAATACAAAGTGTAATGATGACTATTAGGAGTTCATTACTATTGACTGTTGTGAAAACCCACCTGGTTTACTGATGTCCTCTGGTGAGGAAATCTGCTGCCCCTACTTGGTCTGGCCTACATGTAACTCTGGAATATATATGGGCAGCTCGGTGGCTCAGTGATCAGCCCTGTTACCTCACAGTGCCAGAGACCTGGATTTGATTCCAACCTCAGGCGACTGTCTGTGTGGGGTTTGCATGTTCTCCCCGTGTCTGCATGGGTTTCCTCTGGGCGGTCCGGTTTCCTCCCATTGATAAAATGTGCAGGATACTTGGATTGACCATGCTAAATTGCCCAAAGTATCCAGGGATATGTAGGTTAGGTAGATTAGCCATGGGAAATGTAGGGTTACAGGGATAGGGTAGGGGGAGTTTTGTTCTGGGTGGGATGCTCTTCAGAGGGGTGGTTTGGACTCGATGGCCTGCTTCCACACTATAGGAATGCTATGATAGAAATGTGGTTGACTTTTAACCCCGTCTGGGCAATAAATACAGGCCCTGCCAGCAACACCCACATCCCATGAATGAACAAAAAGTAACACAGATGGAAATTCCTTCCCTCACTCTGCTGAGAGCAATTTAAAAGGAAGGGAAATCCAAAGGGGAAAGGGATGGCAGTTTCCTTGATTACTTTCATTGATCAGGATTCATTTATGCAAACGTTCCTGCAAGAGGTTAAGGAGCTGAGCAGAGTACATTGTAGTTGGCACATGTAATGTACTTGTAAGGTCATATTCACATTTTCCATCCATGCCTCATGTTCTTTTCACTGTGTAATTAAGCAGCACTGTGCAAGGTGCTTCTGTAATTCAAAGTTCTTTGATCTCTAGGTGTCTATCTTTCAGTTCATGAAGCAGATATTCTCTGGTGTATACTTGGCAAAGCAATCTGACAAAGATAATGGCATGCTTTAACTTCATTAGTAGTGAGCAAGCAATGTTTTGAATCAGATTGGATTTAGAATGGATTTTATGAGTCTCATTTATCTTATCTCTGTTCTTCTCTATAGCTTGCTATTTATGAACATTCATGCAGCTAAGATTGCAATCTCATTCTTTCAAGTATTGACTCAAGAGTAGAGTGCTTTATCTTGTGTTTTCAAAATTAGTGGGTGGAAAATCATTCCAATAAAAGGAACTTGCTATTGATCAAACATGCAGAATGCCATTAATCCTCCCATTGTGACGACACATAAGAAAGACCAGCCATTTGGCGCAACTTGACATGCTAGCTGCTTCCTGCATTATCTCAACACATTCCAGCATCATTCTCTCCAAATCCTTTCTGCCTCATCCATTTACTTACAATCCCCTAAGATGCATCTGCATCATTTGCCTCCATTATTCTACATAGTTGATTTTCCATGATATAACTCTCTGAGTGAAGAAGTTTTGTCCAAGTTCTTTACTGGATTCATTAGGACTATCTTACATTTATGCCCTTAGCAAAAAAAATCCTTGGAAGTGGAAACATTTTCTGTATATCCACCCATTAAGGCCTACGTAATTTTAAGATCCCTATCGCGCCAACGTTTAGATTTCTTAGCTTGTGGATCAGTTTTTTTCCTGATAGTTGTATCATCTCAGTTGTGATAATAATTTTTCGAAATCTCTTTGCCAGGGCTTATATTTCCATTTTTTAAATACAGACAAAGCACTGCATGCAGACTCTGAAAAAGGACAGAAAATAGAAATGGAAGTATTATTTGATTTATTTATTGCCACATTTATCTTGTTACAAAATAAAATGAAAAGTGTTGTACAGTAGCGGCACTCTCTGGAGCCATCTTAAAACCAGAAAAATAAACCAAAACATTGAATATAAAAGGCAGAAAAATGAAGAAATAAAGAAAGTGCCCAATTTTACAATCCTTCTTGTTAAGTGTTCCATCGTGGGCTATGGGATTGGTGGTCATGCACAAGTCCCATTCGCCGCACCGCCATGGGTCCACTTCGGGCCCACCTTGCTGATGTAGCGACTGCTGATGCTACAGGGTCATGTACTGGGCCCAAACATGCCTCCACCACTGCCTCCATGAATCTGCTCTGGATGCAGATGCCACTGGGAACCCAAACTCGCCTCCAAAGCAGCAGCCATGATTCGGTGCTAGGACCATCTCGATGATGCAGAAGTCACCACCATGAGTCCGCACTGCTGGGCCTACTCGAGTCTGCGCTGCTGGGCCTACTCGAGTCCATGCTGCTGGGCCTACTCGAGTCCATGCTGCTGGGCCTACTCGGGTCTGTGCTGCTGGGCCTACTCGAGTCCATGCTGCTGGGCCTACTCGGGTCTGCGCTGCTGGGCCTACTCGAGTCCATGCTGCTGGGCCTACTCGAGTCTGCGCTGCTGGGCCTACTCGAGTCCATGCTGCTGGGCCTACTCGAGTCTGCGCTGCTGGGCCTACTCGAGTCCATGCTGCTGGGCCTACTCGGGTCTGTGCTGCTGGGCCTACTCGAGTCCATGCTGCTGGGCCTACTCGGGTCTGTGCTGCTGGGTCTACGTGAGTCCATGCTGCTGGGCCTACTCGGGTCTGTGCTGCTGGGCCTACTCGGGTCTGTGCTGCTGGGTCTATGTGAGTCGCGCTGCTCTTTTTTAAAATTTCATTCATGGGATGAGGGCATCAATAGTTAGGCTAGAATTTATTGCCCATCCCTAATTGCCCAGAAGGCAGTTATGAGTCAACCACATTGCTCTGTGTCTGGAGTCACACTTAGCCCAGATCAGATGGGGTTGGCAGCTCCCTCTCCTAAAGGACATTAGCGAGCCAGATGGGTTGTTCTGACGATCGACAATGGAATCATGGTTCCACATTAGACTTCCAGATTTTTTAAATTCAAATTCCACCATCTGTCATGGCAGAATTCGAACCTGGGTTCCCAGAACGTTATCTGGGTCTCTGGATTTACAGTCCAGTGATAATACCACGAGGCCATCGCCTCCCCACTCATGGATGCTGATGTACCGTGACCCAGCTCTTCACCAAGGGCTAAGTAAAACAAAATAGAAGAGAAAAGAAAAATGAGAGGAGAGAGAAGAAAGAAAAGAAACAAAAAGATAAAAATGGATGAAGCAGACAAGCGCTGGGCTCAGAAGCCCTACTCCACTGCCATGAGGTGTACACCACCACGTACAAGAGCAAGAAGCACTTGGGAACATCACCACTTCCTAATTCTATTCCAAATCAGATGCACAATCTTCAGTTAGAAACGTATCACCATTCCTGCACTGGTTACTTGAACACTTATTCTTTAATAGGATGTGGGCATCGTTGGCTAGGATGGTATTTATTACTCATGTGCAGCTGCCCTTGAAGAATCGATAATGGGTCCATTATTGTAATCTGTGTGGTTCGGCACTGAACAGAACTATTTGGAAAAGAATTCCAAAATTTTGACCCAGCAACTTGAAGGAATGTTCATATAGTTCCTGTCCTAGATGGGGTGAGGCTTAAGGACCATAAGACCATAAGATATGGGAGCAGAATTACACCATTGAGCCCAGCACATCTGCTTCACCATTCAATCATAGCTGATATGTTTCTCAGTTCCATTCTCCTGCCTTCTCCCTGTAATCCTTGATCTCCTTACTAATCAAGAACCTACCTATCTCTGTCCTAAAGTCACTCTATGACTTGGCCTCCACAGCCTTCCACAGCAGTGAATTCCACAGATTAACCACCCACTGTTTGAAGAAATTCCTCCTTATCCTCAGTTCCAAAAGGGTTATCCCTTCACTCTGAGGCTGTGCCCTCAGGTCCCAGTCTCTCCTATGAGTTGAAACGTCTTCTCCATGTCCACTCTATTCAAGCCTTTCAGTATTCTCTAAGCTTCAATGAGATCCCACTCGTATTAAACTACATTGACTACAGACCCAGAGTCCTTAACCAACCTTCATATGATGGGCTCTTCATCTTTGGGATCATTCATGTAAACATCATCTGGGTCCCCTCCAAGGCCAGCACATCTTTACTTAGATACGGGGCCCAAAGCTGCTCACAATATATCCAAATGTGGTCTGACCAGAGCATTATACAGCCTCAGCTGTACATTTCTGCTCCTGTATTCTAGCCCTCTTAAAATGAATGCTAACATTGCATTTGTCTTCCTAACTGCCAACTGACCCTGCATGTTAACCTGAAGAGAATCCTGAACTCGGACTCCCAAGTCCCTTTGTGCTTTAGATTTCTGAGCCTTTCTCTACTTTTAGAAACTAATCTGTATCTTTGTTCTTCCTAAAAGACCGTGCCTAACCTCATACTTTCCCACGTTGTATTCCATCTACCACTGCTTTGTCCACTCGCCTGGCCTGTCCAAGTCCTTCTGCATCCTCCCCACTTTTTCAATGTTATCCATCCCTCCATCTATCTTTGTGTTATCTGCAAACTTGGCAACAATGCTGTCAATTCCTTCATCTGTGTCATAAAATCCCAGTATGGAAACAGGCCAACAAGTCCACACCAACCCTCCGAACAGCATCCCACCCAGACTCACCTCCCTACCCTATCCCTGTAACCCTGCATTTCCCATGGCTAATCCACCTAACGTACACATGCCTGGACATGTGTGCAATTTAGCATGGCCAATCCACCTAACCTACACATCTTTGGACTGTGGGAGGAAACCGGAGGACCTGGAGGAAAGCCTCTCAGACACAAGAAGAATTTGCAAACTCTACACAGACAGTCACCCGAAGTTGAAACTGATCCTGGTCCCTGGCACTGTGAGGCAGCAGTGCTAACCACTGAGCACCATGCCGCCCCTTTATCATTATTGTACAAGATGAATAACGCAGTCTCAGCACAGACCCCTGTGAAACTCCACCAGTCATCGGCTGCCATCCTGAAAAAAGTCCCTTTATGCCTACTCTCTGCCTTCTGCCAGTCAGCCAATCCTCTATCCATGCCAGTACCTTGTCCCTAACACCATGGGCTCTTGTCTTATTTAGCAGTCTCCTGTACAGTACCTTCTGGAAACCCAAATAGATCACGTCCACTGGCTCTCCTTTGTCTAACTTGCTCATTACCTCCCCAAAGGATTCTAAGAGATTTGTCAGGCATGACCCCCCCCCAATTGATGAAGCCATGCTGATTCCACTCTATTTTGCCATGCACTCCCAAGTACTGCACAATCTCATCATTAATAATGGACTCTAAAATCAATGACTGAAGTCAGGTTAACCGGCCTACAGTTTCCTGTCTTCTGTCTCCTTCCTTTCTTAAATAGGGGCATTACATTAGTCATTTTCCAGTCCTCTTGGACTCTCACTGACTACAGTAATTCCTGAAAGATCACCACCAATGCATCTACCATCTCCTCAGCTATCTCCTTCAGAGCCCTGTGTAGCCCATCTGGTCTGGGTGATTTATTCACCTTCGGACCTTATGGTTTTCCTAGCCCCTTCTCCTCCATGATGGCTACTACGCTCTCCTCTGCCTCTTAATTCTCTTGAAGTTCTGGTTTAGTGTTGGCATCTTCCACTGTGGAAACTGAAGCAAAGTACCTCATCCCTTCCTCCACTATTTTTTCTTCCCCATTACTACTTCTCCACCCTCATTTTCCACCTGTCCAATGTCTACTCTCGCCTTTCTCTCATCTGTTGCATACATCAAAAAAAAACTCTTGCAATTCTCTTTTATATTACTAGCTAGCTTATTTTCATATTTCACCTTCTTCCCCCCTTACTGCTTTTTTAGTTACTCTGTGCCAGTTTTTAAAGGATTCCCAATCTTCTAGCTTCCTAATACTCTGCTTAGTGTACGCTTTTTCTTTTGATTTTATGCTGTCCCTGAATTCCCTTGTCAGCCATGGTTGCCTCATCGTTCCCTTAATCTGGTTTATTCATCCCAAGGAAGAAGCTCTGCTGTGCCTCCTGAATTACCACCAGAAACACCTGCCATTGTTGCTTTACTGTCTTCCTTGCTAGGCTCTCCTTCTGATCAACTCTGGTCAGATTCTCTCTTATGTCTTTGTACTTACCTTTACTCAATTTTAATACTGTTACATGTGATTCCAGCTTCTCCCTCTCAAACTGCCGTGTGAATTCTATCATGTTATGATCACTGCCCCCTCGGGATTCCTACACCTGAAGCACCCCAATCAAGTCTGCCTCGTTACACATCACCAAATCCGGAATTGCCAGTTCCCTAGTGGGCTCTACCAGCAGCTGTTCTGAAAACCGTATCATGGACATTCCACGAATTCCTTTTCTTGAGATTTGCTACCAAAATGATTTTCCCAGTCCTCTTGCATTTTAAAAACATGTGAGTGTTGTAATACTGCCTTTCTTACACACCTTTCTGTCTCCTGATTTATTTTCTTCCCTACATCCTGACTACTACAACTCTCATCAGGGTCTTTTTTCCCTTGTGCAAGGGGGATTTTGCAATTGGTGATGTCCCATGCATCCGCTGTCCAGGTCCTTCTAGGTGGTAGAGGTTGCTGGTTTGTAAGGTGAGCCAAAGGAGAAATGTCAGCCTGCATTGTGTACTCAAATTGCTGGATTGTTTCTTGCCCTACAGCCTTCTGACTCAGATTGCTCCTGAACCTTAGCTGGCACCAAATAGGGTGGAAGATACTCAGGACAAATGTGCAGTCATGTCAATGGCTTGCATTAACTACTCCTGTTCCCTCATATGGGCTACAGAAGTAGTCACCAGAAAATGATACTTCTGGAATACCCTCACCACATAGACTACAGAAGAATAAACCAGCCAGCATGAACTTTTCAAGTCAGTTAGGTGTGGGCAATAAATGTTGGCCTTGCCATCACTGCCTACATCTTTTCAGTGGGTAAACAATTAAAAATGAGAAAAAGGAAATAGTGACACTGATAACCAACATTAAAACATAAAACCATTCCCAATGACTTATTAAGCACAATGATTTGTTTGTTTATTTCTATATTGTACATGATTATTCTTTAAATTGAGGGTCACAGTGAGTAATGTTCCTTTCTCTCAGCCAGTAGCTCAGGGTTTGAGTTGTGTCCAGGTAATTGATGGCCAGGAATGTGCATTCATAACACAGCCAAACAGGTTAAATACTCATATGCCAATCCTCTCAATACACACCAGTGGCAGCAGGAGTCATTTCTGGGAGAACACATAATGGAAGAAACATTGGAACTCCCACCATTGCTTGCCATAGCTCCAGACTACAACTGCAATAAAGATTGAAGGTGCCACAGCAACGCAAACACCCCAAGTGATTTGTAACACACTACCACACTTCAACTAATAGTCCTTTGTTATAAAGAGTTCTGGGGCATCCAATAGCTGTAAACAATGCAACAGAATTGTAAATTTCCTCTTTCTTTCATGATTGAGCCTTCCTATCTGATTGAACAAACAAGGTTTAACCATCAAGAATGAAGGCAATAATTCCCTTCACTACAAAATTCTGTTTGACACCAAAAATTCCATTTGTTTTCAACAACTGTATGTCAACATTGATAAATAATTTCAAAACAAGGAACAAAAGACATTAAGGATTTCATTTCAAATTTTTTACTATTTGTTCCTGGGATATAGGTTTTGCTGGTTAAGCCAGTTTTTCTATTTTTAAGCTCATTCTTAATCGCCAACAGGACAGTCAGAGTTAACCAAATTGTTGTGGGATTGAAGTCACATGTAGGCAAGACCAAGAAAAGACAATAGATTTCATTTCCAGAAAGACTTTAATAAGCTGGATGAGTTTTTAAAGTCAAATGGCAGTGGCTGGGTTTTTTTCAGGTCAGAAATCACATGACACCAGGTTATAGTCCAAAAGGTTAATTTCAGATTTTATCAAATTTGGGTTTAAGCAGCCGTTGCAGTAGGATTTGAATCTAGTTCCCCTGGTATTCTGGTTTACTTGTTCAGTTACATCATTACTATGCAACTACCTCCTCAGTGGAGCACAGGGAAATGCTAAAGGAGTCTGACTGACCAAAAAAAAAATCCTGCCTCCCACAATACAGTTTTCGATCATCTGACACTTGCACGTGTGAGTTTGTGATAGTCTTCCCTTTGAGGAACAAGTTTCTGGGTTCCAGTCTCAGTCCAGAAATAAAACATGAAAATGAAGACTGACACTCCAGTGTTGTACTGAAGATGTGATGCACTTTCCGTGGTATGTTGTTTCAGATAAGGCGTTAAACATTACTGTTATCTGGTTTGCTTATCTTGAAGAACAACAGTGGAGATACCCCGTCCCCAATAGTGTCACAGACAAACATATCTCTAAATCAACATCACAAAACATAAGCTGCTCATTATGTCTGTTGTTGGATTTTATTGGAATCCAAAATTACTTGCTGTTTTCCCTGTATGACACAACTATTTCACTGGCTGTAAAACACTCTGTGATGTCCAACGGTCATAAGAAATGCACAAAGGAAGCTTGTTCTAGTTGTTGGAGGCCTGTCATCTCAGTTCCAGGACATCTCAGCAGGACTTTCTCAGGGCAATGTTCCAGGCACATGTAATTTCAGCCGCTCGATCAATGACCATCCCTCCATTATAAATCAGAACTTGGGATATTCTCTAATGATTGCACAATGATCAATAACATTCTCAACTCCTTAGCAACTGAAGTTGCCTGTTTCCATAGGCAGAAAGACCTGGACAAATTCTGTGCTTGAGCTCGTAAGTAATACTTACGCTGAAGTTTCCTCAAGTTCTAAAGAAAAGCCATATTAGGCTCAAAATGCTAACGCAGTTTCTCTCCGCACAGATTCTGATACACCTGTAAAGTTTTGCCAGCACTTGTTTATTTTACGACCATCTGTGAGAAGTATAACTAACCAGTCGAGTGTTTTCCCCGGATTCCCATTGACTCCAGTTTTGCTGGGTCACCTGACACCATGCTTAACCAAAAGCTGCCTTGATGTCAAGGGTGGTTATCCTCACCTCTGGCGTTTGTTTTCCCATGTTTGAACTAAGACTGCAATGTGGTGGATCGCAAACTGTGTGTGAGCAAGCAGGTTATTGTTGACCAAGTGCCACTTTATAGAACTATTGGCAACCTCTTCCATCACTTTGTTGATGATGAAGGACAGATAGATAGAGTGGTATATGGCCTGGTTGGATTTATCCTGCTTTATGTTCACAGGGCACACCAAAACTTACCATATTTTTGGGTAGAAACCGGTGTCGTAGTGGTACTGGAACAGATTGTCCAGGTGAGCAACTAATTTTGGTGCAAAGGTCTTCTCTACTATTGTCAGAATGTTGTCATGGCTCATGGACTTTACAGTATCCAAAACCTTCAGCTGATTCTTGACGCTATATGGGGTAAATTGAATTGAATTGGCTAAAGATTGGCCTCCATGATGTGGGGGCCACAAGAGGAAGCAGAGGTGGTTGGGTCATCGATTAAGTGGATACCTCAGCCTCGGCTTTTGCACTAATGTAGAATCACAGAATCCCCACAGTGCCGAAAGAAGTCATCCAGCCCATCAAGTCTGCACGGACCCTCCAAAGAGCATCCCAACCCCAGACCCAGGCCCCTATCTCTGTAACCCCATATTTCCCATGGCTAATTCACGTCACCTGCACATCCTGACACACTATGGGGTAATTTAACATGGCCAATCTATTTAAACTGCACATCTTTAAACTGTGGGAGGAAATCTGAGCACCCGACAAAAATCCTCCCAACAGGGGCAGAATGTGCAAACTCCACACAGACAGTTGCCCAAGTCTGGAATTGAATATGAGTCCCTGGCACTGTGAGGCAACAGTGCTAAGCCACCATACCACTCTAATGTACAAAGTAACTTCTGCACAATGCTGTGCAACTACCTCCCGCTGCTCTTTCTGAGCCTAGATCTGATCTGTTGGCTGTGGGATCAGTTAGCCCTGTCTATCACATGCAGCTTCTGCTATTTGGTATTAAATTAGTTCTGTTTGTAGCTTCACCAGGTTAACACTTTTTATTCATTAATGGAATGAGCGGGTCACTGGCTAGGCATCATTTATTGCCCATCCCTAATTGCCCAGAGGCCGTTCAGAGTCAACCATGTTGCTGTGGGTCTGGAATCACATATAAGCCAGACCAGGTAAGGACAGCAGGTTCCTTCCCGAAAGAACATTAATGAAGCAATGGGCTTTTCCGACAATCGACAATGGATTCATGGTCATCATTAGATTCTTAATTCCAGATATTTTTATTGAATTCGAATTCAAATTCCACCTTCTGCCGTGGCGGGATTCATACCCAGGATCCCAGAACATTATCTGGGTCTCTGGATTAACAGTCCAGCGATAATACCACTAGGCCATCCCTTCCCTTAGATAAATTCTAGATATGCCTATTGTTAGTTCTGGCATGCCCTCCTTTCTGCCAACTTTGATCTCTTGGCTAGATGGCAATGATAGGCTGGGAAATATGCCAGGCAATGAGTTTACACATTGTCTTCTGCTGCTACTGATGACTCACAGTGCCACATGAATGCCTGGTTTTGAGTTGCATGATCTGTTCCAAATATATCCATTTAACATTCTATAGTGTCACGCAACACAGCAGAGAATATCCTCAAAGTGAAGATTAGATTTTGTGTCCACAAGCGTTTTAGGATGACTACTCCCACCAATCCTATCAGGGTTAGATAAAACTACAGCAGGCAGATTAGTGAGGATGACGCCAAGTATGTTTGTCCTTTTGTTAGGTTACCCACTAAATACTGCAGACTCAGTCTAGCAGCTAAATATTTTTGGACACAACCAGCTCATTCATTAGTGGTGTTAATGAGTAACTTTCTGGCATAGTCATTGAAGTCCTCCACCTGGAGTACATTCTCTGCCCTCGTCAACCTCAGTGCTTCTCCAAGTGGAGTACTGATTCACCAGCTGAAGACTGGGAAGGAGTTGGTGTGGTAGCTGGTAGTCAGGATATTTGACTATATTTGACCTGATGCTATGAGACTGAATGGGTCCAAAATCAACACTGATGACTCCCAGGCAGCCTATTCCCAACTGTGTACCATTGTACCACACATCTTCTATGTGCACTTACAATGGCAGGTCAGCATGTGAAAATGGTTAATAAGATATGTTGGATCAATGACTTTGTAAAATAGAAATAGAGTACAAAAGCAAGGAAATTATAAGAAATTTGCGTAGAACATTGGTGCAGTCTTTACTGGCTCCACTCTAGGTACCACGCTTTTGGAATAACAAAGACCGGTGGAGAGGATGCAGAAAAGATCTGTGAGAATTGGTTACAAAGAAGGGCAAGTTTCAGACAAATAGCGAGAGTATCCTTTTACTAATCAGCAGTGGGAAATGGCTCTCAAGAACATCATGTCATTGGAATAATTAAAAAGCAGCTCTATATTGTGAAAGCAATATTCCTTTAGAAGCTGTTGCACTCACTTAGCACGTTCACTTTTGCAAACAACAAACCAAGGAGCACAAAATTAGTCTGATTTAGTTCCCGTTTTATTCTCCTGTCCTTTCTTCAAATCATTAACTTTGTCCATTTAAATGTAATTTTCTTCTTTCAGAATTCAATATTCATATAGTCCTCAAAGACCCAGGATAACATGGGCTATCTACACACTATATAAATGCATTAAAACTGTTTCAATTAAAATGAAGAAAATGATAATCTTAGTCAGAAAAGTGATAGCAGCAACTTTATAGACTTTAGTTTGCAAAACACCTAATTCCAATTATGGTTAAATACTTGTGGCATATTTTTATATTAAATGTCAGCATTTGTTAATGACCTATAGACAACTATCCTAATCACACATCACTGAGTCTGCTGTATGCTGAGGAATGCTTTAGTCCACAGGGCACATGAACCACACAGTGTATGATTAAAAAAATGTATCTGTATATAACACAACTTGAGATCCTACTTTAAAAAAGCACAGTCTTTGTAAATGGTAGAGGTTCGTCCCACACGAATCTCAATTTGCCACTGATCACCCCGTATATCATTCGTAAAATTTTGTCCATATATCCACTGGCTAAATGAATTGACTACAGCACAAAATCTAACCTTTACCAAAATATTTTCCATTTAAGGACCATTAAATCCACTTATCATTTATTTTGCTCAAGTAATATTGTACTAATTTTCCTGATAGTATTACAATCGCTGCAAGAAGCCTCCCTTGTCTGACTACAGCAATTATAAATCGGGGTGGATTCAATTGAGCTGATTAAAATATTAAAGGATTTTCTGGGGAAGAGAAAAGTTTCCTCTCATTGAGGGAAGGAAATCAAGAAAAAAAAGGTGGAATAATCTTAAAATTAGAGCAGAATAATGTAGTTATCTAATGAGGAAATGGTTCCTCATGTAAAGGGTACTACATTTTTGGAACTCTGTGTCTCTGAAGCCCCAAGAACTTTCAGAACTGAGCTAGGTAGATTTATATGAGGCAAAGGTAGAGAGAACTAGGGTGGCTAAATGGAGTTGAGGATCAATGAGTAATGGTCTAATTAAATGGTGAACAAGCTCACGGATCTGAATGACCTGCTCCTTTTTTCATGATCCTGTATTTCTGTGACAAAGGAGTCAGTCTGAAATGGTAACTTATCAGTCTGACTTGCACTTTGAACATTTTTGCTCATTACTGGTGGAAAATCTAATTATAATTTATGACCAGGATAATGACTGAGCATTGATTCAGACTGCAAATCACAAAGTTGACAAACAAAAAGTCAGCAAAATGATAACCTGACCTAAGCATAATGTTACCGAGTATAATTTTCTTGTAAATGCTTGGATCTTGCACATCTAAATTTGCTTTTTTTTTTGGCGGAGTGGGAGAGGTCAAGATATAAATTTCTTTGAACCTCATCCTAGTTCTGACATCTTAAATACAGCCAGCAATCAATACAAAAAGTGTGTACACACACAAATGAATGGCAAGGTTTGATCTGAAGATTTGACATTGGAGAAAGTCCAACAAAACTTGCCATATGTGAACAATCCACATGGGAGTAGTTACACATGGCTTATTTTCACCAGAAGTCTGCATGTGTCAATTTTGGCAAGTTTTACGGAGAGTTTCTCTCTGCAAGCACGAGTGAGTTTTCTTGCATACTCATGTCATACTCATGCACCTTACTATGCCTCATATTGTTTTCTCCCACTCACCACAGGCAAATGTACTGGACGCTGCTGAGACCTCCAGGGTTTCTTGTACCAATACCTTATGTAAAGTCCAACCATGCACCTGGTCAAATGTTTATAGTCCGCAGCTGCCCTATATGGTACATTTGTTCTGGACATGTTGAACAGAGGCTGATTGGCCATCGGCTTTGGCTCTGGCAACCTGGAGGTCCTGCCAGATGTGGGGTGCATGTCATCGGTATCCATGGAGCATGCCCTGAGATGTTGGTGACTGATAGGTGTCCACGGAAGTAAGCAGCATGGTTGTGACCCTGACTTTTGTGTTAGGAATTGCCGCTGTCAATTGGGAATCAGGGTAACCTGCCTTTCCAGTTTAGTGGGTAAAGGCCTCAAATTGCCCAAACCTGGGGACAAATGGACATAGAGATAGGGGGAAAGAGGGTGGTCTCTCAATCACACCTTGCCCTTATCTCCAACCCTCCCTCCAACCTGCGCCCCATGAGAAGAGTACGATAAGTACTTCTCACCAAAGGGTCCCCTGAGGAGTAGGCCTCAACTGGCAGACTTTAGGACCCTGAAGCTGTCTGGCTCTTATTGGTTGGCAGCTCTGGCAACCCAGCAAGGCAGCGTTGAAGCTCTTATTCACCAATAAACTTGCCACAGTTTGCTGGTTGGTTCTGAATGAACTGTTTGGCAGGTGATATGGTGAGTCACCACTGAATATACTTGTCTCACATTATAAATATATACATGGGAAAATTCTATTCTGCGGTATCATAATCACTGTTCCATAAGTGTTTCCCTGCTGACACCTGATACACTTGCTGCATCTCATTCCTGAGAACCAAGTCTTATTGGTTTATTGTTGGACAGTATATCTTTACCACTTGTACAAAATACTCCTGAACACACTTTTGGATCACTTTTCTCTCTCTCTCTCTCTCTATCCTTTAAATTACTTCTATTTGAATCTAAATTTAGGCAATTAAAGTGCCATATTACAATTACACTATAATCCTTGCACATCCCTGTAATTTACTTGCAAACATGTACATCTTTTCCATTAGTTGGTGACCTACTGATGGCACCTTTCTGAAAAAAAAGAGAGATTTTCGGTCCCACAACAAATTACAAAGTTGTGTGTGTGGGTAAGGCAGGGAAAATTTGATACGATTTGCTTTTTTCCAGTTGGGTGGCATGGTGGCTCAGTCGTTAGCACTGCTGCCTCACAGGGCCAGAAACCTGAGTTCAATCCCATTCTCAGGCAACTGTCTATGTCGAGTTTGCACATTCTCCTTGTGTCAGCATGGATTATCAATGGGTTCTCAGTGGCCATGAATTGACTACTTAAGGGCCTTAATTGTTAATGGGTGAAAAAGACTCTTTGACATGGTGAGAAGAAGAAATAATAGGGAGAGTTGGTCCTGGCAAAATAGTAATCCCCTTGTCACCTCCTCCAAGGAGAGGAAAACTGCATCCCTAATGTTTAGGTTGTTTATTAAAAATGACAAGATTAACTTGGGAGCAACAGGATTAAGGAAAATCCCAAGGCTTTTTATACATATATAAAGAGCATGAGGGTAGCCAGGCAGAGGGTTGGCCCACTCAAGGACAGGGAAGGGGATTTACGTGTGGAGCTAGAGGAAATGGACAAGGAATTAAATGAGTACTTTGCATCAGTATTCACCATAGAGAAGCACTTGATAGATGATGAGTCTGGAGAAGGGTGTGCAGATAGTTTGGGTCATGTTGAGATTAAAAGGGAGGAGGTATTGAGGGTCTTGAAAAAACATTAAGGTAGACAAGTCCCCACGGTCTGATGGGATATACCCCAGAATACCGAGAGAGGCAAGGGAGGAAATTGCTGGGGCCTTGAGAGAAATCTTTGTATCTTCACTGGCTACAGGGGAGATCCAGAGGACTGGAGAATAGCCAATGTTGTTCCTTTGTTTAAGAAAGGTGGCAAGGATAATCCAGTTAATTACAGGCTGGTGAGCCTTACGTCAGTGGTAGGGAAATTATTGGAGAGGATTCTTTGAGACAGGATTTACTCACACTTGGAAATTAATGGGCGTATTAGCGAGAAGCAACATGGTTTTGTGAAGGGGAGGTCATGTCTCACTAACTTGGTTGATTTTTTTGAGGAAGTGACGAAGATGATTGATGAGAGTAGGGCAGTGAATGTTGTCTACATGGATGTCAGTAAGGCCTTTGACAAGGTCCCTCATGGCAGGCTCATACAGAAGGTAAAGTCGCACGGGGTCAGAGGTGAGCTTGCAAGATAGATAAAAAAACTGGCTTGATCATAGAAGACAGAGGGTAGCAGTGGAAGGGTGTGTTTCTGAATGGAGGGTTGTGACTAGTGGCGTTCCTCAGGGATCAGTGTTAGGACCTTTGCTAATTGTAGCATATATAAATGATGTGGAGGAAAATGTAACTTGTCTGTTTAGTAAGTTTGCCGATGACACAAAGATTGGTGGAATTGCGGGTAGCGATAAGGACCGGCAAAGGATACAGTGGGAGAGAGAACAGTTGGTGACTTGGGCAGAGAGATGGCAGATGGAATTTAATCTGGAAAAAATGTAAGGTAATGCATTTCAGAAGGTCTAATCAAGATGGAAAATATGCAGTAAATGGCAGAATCCTAAAGAGTACTGATAGGCAGAGGGATCTGGGTGTACAGGTACACAGGTCACTGAAAGTGGCAACGCAGGTGGAGAAGGTAGGCAAAAAGGCATATGGCATGCTTTCCTTCATCGGCCAGGGCATTGAGTTTAAAAATTGGCAGGTAATGTTGCAGCTTTATAGAACCTTAGTTAGGCTGCATTTGGAATATTATGTTCAATTCTGGTGGCCACACTACTGGAAGGATGTGGTGGCTTTGGAAAGGCTACAGAAAAGATTTACCAGGATGTTGGCTGGTATGGAGGACATTAGCTATGAGGAGAGTTTGGAGAAACTTGGGTTGTTCTCACTGGAACGACAGAGGTTGAGGGGCGACCTGATAGAGGTCTACAAGATTATGAAGGGCATGGACAGAGTGGAGAGTCAGAAGCTTTTTCCCAGGGTGGAAGAGTCAGTTACTAGGGGCCATAGGTTTAAGTTGTGAGGGGCAAGGTTTAAAGGTGATGTATGAGGCAAGTTTTTTTACACAGAGGGTGGTGGGTGCCTGGAACTCGATGCCATGGGAGGTAGTTGAAGCAGATACTATAGTGACTTTTAAAGGGCACCTTGACAAATACATGAATAGGAGGGGAATAGAGGGATGGCCCTGGGAAAAATTGATGCACAGAGAGATCTGGGTGTTCAGGTCCATTGTACCCTGAAGGTGGCAACGCAGGTCGATAGAGTGGGCAAGAAGACATACGGCATGCTTTCATTCATCGGATGGGATATTGAGTACAAGAGTTGGCAAGTCATATTACAGTTGTATAGGACTTTGGTTCGACCA
This sequence comes from Rhincodon typus, assembly GCF_021869965.1. NCBI lineage: Eukaryota > Metazoa > Chordata > Chondrichthyes > Orectolobiformes > Rhincodontidae > Rhincodon > Rhincodon typus. Next base: position 14,684,072 of record NC_063344.1, on the reverse strand, counting down.
CATTTGGAATACTGCGCACAATTCTGGTCGCCACATTACCAAAAGGATGTGGATGCTTTGGAGAGGGTGCAGAGGAGGTTCACCAGGATGTTTCCTGGTATGGAGGGCACTAGCTATGAAGAGAGGTTGAGTAGATTAGGATTATTTACATTAGAAAGACGGAGGTTGAGGGGGGACCTGATTGAGGTCTACAAAATCATGACAGGTATAGACAGGGTGGATAGCAAGAAGCTTTTTCCCAGAGTGGGGGACTCAATTACTAGGGGTCACGATTTCAAGGTGAGAGGGGAAAAGTTTAAGGGAGATATGCGTGGAAAGTTCTTTACGCAGAGGGTGGCGGGTGCCTGGAATGCGTTGCCAATGGAGGTGGTAGAGGCGGGCACGATAGCTTCATTTAAAATGTATCTGGACAGATACATGAACGGGCAGGGAGCAGAGGGATACAGATCCTTGAAAAATAGGCAACAGGTTTAGATAGGGGATCTGGATCGGCGCAGGCTTAGAGAGCCGAAGGGCCTGTTCCTGTGCTGTAATTTTCTTTGTTCTTTGTTCTTTGTTCTTTTGGATACGGTCCCTGGAAGGGTAGGAGGTTTTAGTTGTGAAGGGCAGCATGTCACTGCAGGCTTGGAGGGCCGAAAGGCCTGTTCCTATGCTGTAATTTTCTTTGTTCTTTGTTCAATGAACTTCAATGGAATGAGAATGAATCAGACACAAATTGGAATCAAGGGTTGACAGGCAAGACTATAACTGAACATTGGGCTACCCCTATAAAGAGGAGATAGAAAGTCATGGCATATGACCACAAAGGAAAATGGTAGGGAAAACAAACTCAAAGTTTCCTGGAAGAGAAAAAGAGATAGAGATTTACATGAAAAAAAAATGCCTTTGACAAATCTCAGATGGATATTACAACCATGAGCCAGACTGAATATAGAAGGTTGAGGGAAATTGCAAAAAAAGCAGAGTGTGAATAGACCCTGGCAGCCAACAAAGTCTTCTACCATATAAATAGCAAAAGAGTTTTCAAAGGGCTGTAAAAGGAGGAGGGGGGCCAATTATAAACCACAATGTGTTTTTGTGGACTAGGGATCATAGTTCAGTACTAAAAGAACATTTTGTTGATCTTTATCAAGGAAGGAGATTTTGAACAGGTCATGGGGAAAAAGGGTTAGTTTAATTACTTAAAGAGTTTACAATTGATAAGGGGGAGGTATTGGATAGGCTGTGTGTACTTTAAGTTGAAAAGGTACCAAAACAGGATGAGATGGCTCCAGGAATATGAAGGGAAGTGAGTGTAGAAATTGTGCAGACCCTGGCCACAGTTTTCCAATCTTCCTCAGACTCAAATGGGGCCAGAGGAGTGGAGAATTGCAATTATCACACACTTGTGCAAAAAAGGTGTAAAGAAAGAACCAGCAACTACAGGCCAGCAAGTTCAATCTTAGTCATGTGGAAGCTTATAAAAATGATTCTTTGGGACAAAATTAATAATTACATGTGCAAATAAGGGCAGGCCTAGTGGTATTATCACTGGACTGTTAACCCAGAGACCCTGGAAATGTTCTGGGGACTTGGGTTTGAATCCTATCACGACAGATGGTGGAATCTGAATTCAATGAGAATCTGGAAATAAGAGTCTAATGATGACCATGAATCTATTGTTGATTGTCAGGAAAACTCATGTAGTTCACTAATGTCCTTTAGGAAAGGAAACTGGCACCCTCACATAGCCTGGCTACTTGTGACTCTAAAGCCACAGCAATGAGGTTGACTCTTAACTGCCCTCTGGGTAATTAAGGATGGACGGTAAACGCTGGCCTAGTCAGACACAAGCTCATTTCATAAATGAATAAAATAAAAATAACATTTGGGTTAGATTATGAAAGCCAGCATGGATTTGACATGGATCAATTGTGTTTAACTAACTTAGAGTCATAGAAATTTACAGCAGGAAAACAGTTCCTTTGATCCCACTCATCCATACCAACCACATAAATTAATCTCGTCCCATTTGCCAGCATTTGGTCCATATCCCTCTAAATCCTTCCTTTTAAATGTTGTAGTTGTACCTGCCTCCACCACTTTTTCTGGCAGCACATTTCCATATACGCACCAGCCTCTGCATGAAAAAGTTGCCCCTCAGCTCCCTTTAAATTCTTTCCCCTCTCATTTTAAACGTATGCCCTCTAGTTTTGGACTCCTCTACCCTGGGGAAAAGACCGTGTCTATTCACCCTATCCATGCCCCTCATGATTTTATAAACCTCTTACAAAGTCAACCCTTAGCCTTTGACACTCCAGGGAAAATAGCCCCAGCCTATTCAGCCTCTCCCTATAGCTCGAACTCTCCAACCCTGGCAACATCCTTGTAAATCTTTTCTGAACCTTTTCAAGTTGAACAACATCTTAACAGAACTGAATGTAGCATTCCAAAAGTGGCCTAACCAAAGTCTGGACAACTGCAACATGACCTCCCAACTCCTATACGCAATGCACTGACCAATAAAGGCATGGAGCTTTTGATAAAATAGGAACGGGAGTTGATGAGAGCAACACAGTAGGTCTCCTACCTTGCTTTAACAATTCTATGATTCTAACTTGAAATTATTGACTGTATTAAAGAAGGCAATGTGGCCTGTAAAACATTTTCGGTGCTCAATCTTAATGTTAGATTTCTAAAACTACGACCGACCTTTCAAGATGACTTCCAATTCATCTCTCAGAATGTCAAAAGTACTATATCGGGAGCTGGTTTCAGGGATGACATGCTTCTTCAACCATCCTCCACAGGCATACTGATAAAAATTGTTGCAAGGATCTGCAGCTTGGTCCATATTCGCCACGATACGGGCAGCTGAGGGGTGAAAGGAAGAAGAAAGTTTAAAAAATGCCATGAATTTTCCATGAAGATCAGAAAGTGTATGAAGCATGTCAGGATAAGGATTCCTTTGGTGGTTAAGTGACGCAGTGTATTTAACAATTTATCTTTTCTTTTGGCTGAGATTTTAAAACCAGTGCCTCTTTCTGCACTCTCACGAGAACTTAAAAGATGCCCTGACATTATTTTGAATAAGAACAGGGGAGGTATAGCTGGTGCTCTGGCCAATACTTATCCCCCAATCATCACAAAAACAATCATCACATTGCTGCTTGCGGGACCTTGTTGTGTACGAATTGCCTGTTGTGTTTTCTATATTACAACAGTGACTACACTTCAAGGAGGACACTATTGATTCATATAGTGATTCATATCAACAAATGAGTAGATGGTTGCTATGAAAGGCACTATTTAAATACAAGGTTTCATTTTTGTTTTATAATAGGTGCTCCATTTTGCTGTGGTTCAGTAAAAAAATCAAAACAGAGGCTGATAGATATTTTGTTAGGCAAGCGTTATGGGACCAAGTAGGGTAAATGGAGTTAAGGTACAGATCAGCAACAGTTGAACAGAATGGTGGAGTGGGCTCAAGAGGTTAATTTTAAGGATGGACAATAAGTGGCAAACCACTCATAGGTAAATAGGAACAGGAAATGGTGATTTTTTTTAACATTCGTTCCTTTAAAATCATGTGAGATATAGATAGGATTAATGGTAATTGTCTTTCCCCTAGGGTGGGGGATTTCAAGACAAGGGGGCACATTTTTAAGGCGGGAGGAGAGAGATTTAAAAAAGACATGAGGGGCAATTTTTTTTCACAGAGTCTGGTTCGTGTGTGGAATGAACTTCCTGAGGAAGTGGTGGATATGGATGCAACTAAAATGTTGAAAAGACATTTGGATAAGTATATAAATAGGAAAACTTTTGAGGGATATAGGCTAGCAGCAGGCAGGTGGGACTAGTTTAGTTCAGGATTATGTCTGGCATGGACTGGTTGGACTGAAGAGTCAGTTTCTGCGCTGTGTGACTCTATGACTCTATGACATTGGCTTTGCAAGCATTTCTTGTCAGCATATAGGGTTAGCCCCTTGAACCTGCTCCACCATTCAAATTGGCTGTATCTTAACGCCACCACCTTTGCCCAAGAAAAATCTATCAGCATCCATTTTGACTTATTTTAAACTGACCCAGAGCCTCAACACTTCAATGTTATCTATGAAGGTGGATTGTAGGAAATAGTAAACTGTAATTTCCTCAGCTGTTTTCACATATCGTACTATTTTGTTAAAAAAAATCAACAGAAAAGGACATGTCACTGAAACAAAGAATGTTATCCAAGATCTTAGAGAGTGATCTGACTCCTTCCTATCTCACTAAATTGGAGGATGGATCATTCAGAAGCAGTGCCCGGAAAATTTAAAGAATAATTATAGGGAGGCAATGGTAATGTCACTTGACTAGCAATCTCCATTGACTTAAGGATATGTGTTCAAATCTCACCATGACAGGCGGTGAAATTTGAATCTATTAAAACCTGAAATAAAGAGCTCGTCTAATGGTGAAAGCGTGACTATTGCTGATTGTTGTAAAACCCCATCTGGTTAACCAAAGAAATCTCATTCTAACCTGGTCTAGCCTACATGTGACTACAAAGCCATAGTAATGTGGTCGACTCTTAACAGCTTCTGGGCAATTAGGAATGAGCAGTAAATACTAGCCTAGCTACTGACACCCACATCCTGTGAATGAATGAATGTTTTAAAATAACCTTGACTATGAAATGATGGCTAATGAGAACAGTGTGAGGCATGAGTCAATCCTTTATATTCACTAGAATAGACAGCCAACATTGGAGAGATCATGGGATGCAACATTTTAGGCAAATGTTCAAATTTAAATTTGGGCTGATAATTTATACATTGCCAGACCAAATCTATTCTCTGAACTCTCTGATCTGAGCCAGATTATTGGTTTGGAAACCAATCAGGAAACCATCTTGCTACAAAGGAAGATTTCAATTCATCATCAGTGAATCCCAGAGAAGAGTACCGATCAGCCACTATTGCAAAGCAACTGTTTAAGTGAGAACCAAAACATGCAGTTATAACCAGTCAGTGAACCTTTTATTGATTTTGCCTTTACTTGGCCAAATTGAAAGATTTGATATTGTGTAAAGTTGTTTCTTTCTGCATATTTTGCAGCTTCAGTATTTTTGGGTGCATTTGTGAGAAGCAAGATAAATTTGTACATTTTTATCCGAGTGGGCTTTAGCAATAAAACTAACTGCTTACTTATTCAACTCAACAGTACCCGTCCATTTCTTACAAGACTGTAAATGGTCATATACATACTCAATTGGCAATCCAGAATACTTCTATTTAGGAAAACTCTTGCATTCAAATGCGGAGTTGGAAAAGAGAGACAGTCTGTTACCCTTCTATACCTGGTCAAACCGATAGAATAAACAAAGTCACAGGAATGCATACACCATTGGCAGATATTTTACTGGTGCCATGGCAACAGAGCTAAAAAAATGGGCTAAATTCCCAAGGTAATTCTGCCACTGTCCATCGTTTCTAGATATGAGAGACCAGATGGTTCAACTCAAACTAAATGACTATGGACATGTAATTAAATCAGACAATTGACACTGGCTTCTCCAACAATTTCAGTTTTTGTCAAAGGCTTACAGACTGTAATATGTCAGTAACGTTTTGTGCAAGTGCAATAAAAAGGAAAGATCTGTAGCAGGTGAGGGCAATAGCATTTAATACAGGCTGAAACAAGCAGACTGTGTGGTAAACAGCAACAGCTAAAAGATGTGGAGGCAGTCTGATGGGAGTCTGCATTGACTAGAGGCAGAACAAAGTGCTTGAGGGACCTGTTGCTGTGGAGACTTAATTTGCCATTGGGCTCTGCATTCAGAGTTTGGAGGGTGGATTAAAATGGCAGAGCGTAGGAGATAACTCTACTTCCCTGAGGCAGCCGGTGGAGCCCCATTCAGTGCACTACATTCTATAAGGAGAATGAGACTGTCCTTTAATGTTTTCCTTATTTTATGGCCAACCTGGGAGTTATTGTGTTTCACACTGTGGGGGCAAAATTTGAGAGATGGGCTGATGTGGATATATTAATGTCACTTTGCTATTTTTTTTTAAATGGACTTACCTGCGGATACACACGATGGAGTGGTACATGTTTTATCTGGGGAGAAACAAACAAAATAATCATGAGTGATTCCATAATCCAGCAGCATTGTAATTAATTAGACAGTACAATCTTCTTTATTGGCAATCCAATTATTCACCATCATTTTCACCGAGCTGTTGTTCTCAAGACATGACCTCCTGTGAGACAGATTAGAGCCTTACAGACTCCAATTTATAAAGAATAAATTTAGCTCATTTTATGGGTATTAGTCTTGTCTTCATTCCTGAGCCTAAGATACTGATGTACTATGTAAGCATTTGTTTCACAAGATGCCTGGGAAATTGTCCTACAGTAAAAGTGCACACAAATTCAAATTGTGCTGCAGGACAAAAGTCTCCCACCTCTTGTTTCTGCTTCTGTTAACTTCAGTTTCTCCAGAAGTCTGTTGCCTGTATCTGAAACACAGCCTGTTTACCTACCAACCTTCGATTCGCTGACCTGCTTTGGTTCCTCATCCACAACATCTCAATTTAAAATTCTTCTACAGCTCTTCAATCCATGCCCCATTTCTCTGTATCAGCCTAATCTTTACAACCTGCCAAGATCTGTGTCCATTCAGTTTGAGTTTTTTGCACAATTGAATTTTTCAGTTGCACAAGCTCCAAGCTCTGGAAATCCTGCCCTAAACCTCTTCACTTCCAAGTTGTCTTCCTCTTTTCAGGACTTACAGATTTTTTTTTTTGGAAGGTAAGTTTGCATAAACTTGGCTTATATATCCTTCAGTAAAGGTGATCTGATCAAGGTGCTGAAGATGATAAGGGGACCTTTCAAAACAATTGATCATTCTTAGCATGTGGCCATTACCGCCCGGGACAGCATTTATTGCCCTTCCCTTTGGAAGGTGATGGTGAGTCAACTTCTTGAATTGCAGCAGTCTGTGTGGTGTATCAAGTATAGGGAGGGAGTTACTATGTAGTTTGACTTTGAAGATTCTGTCATCCTAACTCTAAGCAGTAGACTGAATTTGCATTATAGAATTACTGTTTTCTGCCATTCACCATTGGCACAGAGACAGAACTAGGGTTGACAACTCTGTTCGGTGTAGTCCTCAAGGTTTCATGACATGGAGCCCCACTTCTCCCAACCCTATATCCTTGCTCACATCATCAGTTGTTAAACAGGTCACAGTGTGCCATGACAATCTCCCTTAGCCAGTTGGCGAATGAACAGATCCTTCATTAACCATTTCAATGATTCCTGTCCTCTTCCAATTCCTGTCTTACGACAATTAATAAGTCAATGTGTTCAAAAAAAAATTTTTTAAAAAAACACCACTTTTAATGACCCCATTTTTCTTTTTCTCCAGTGTTTGGCTTGCTGCAGTGCCCTTGAATGTTTTTAATTCCTGGAGACTCCAGGACAATCCTGGGGTTTTGGCAAACCCAGACGGAGTAAGTAGATGCTGCCTGTGGCATAAAGTGCTTACATTGGCTTATATACACACACAAACCCAATTCTAGGTATGAATGGCCCCTGTTCTACCTTACTGAACTACCCAGTCCCTTTGGGCCTACTCACCAGATTATCTTAGATGACTTAAACTGTGCAGCTACAGCTTAAACCTTCCCTAGGTAAACTGGATTGTTGCTTTGCTAAATTCCTTAAAGTTTATAAACAGGGCTTTCATGAAGTGAAGATCAGAAGTATGGTCTGAGTATTGCTACTATCCCTGCAACAGAGTTCCAGATCCAAATCAATATATAAACGGTGGTAATAATGATTTTGTTGTTAGCAAAGGGGGACAGATTCAAGGTCAGAAACAGTCAGGGGTGTGGTGGTGGGGGATGAGGTGGCAGCAGTAGTGAACAATGCAAATGGATTTATCTAGATTCGATATCTTTATTTGAGACATAATGAATAGAGTGTAGTGAACATCAGCAAATTCAAAAGGGAACATGGTAGATGACACAAAATGATTATAGGGCTGGGAGATAGAGAAAATATACCGTAAAAGATAGTGTGCAATTTAGCAAGAGTACAGCAAAAGGCTAACAAATATTCCTGCACACTTCACTCAAGTCTATGGTGAAAAACTAGTCAGGTCAGTGGGTGACAAATAAGATCCAACAGAACAATGCTTTTTTGCTGAAGGATGAGGAGAGATAATATAATGACAATATTAAAGTGTGTGAAGGAACAGAGGAACCTGGAGATTTGTGTACACAATTCTTTGAAGGCAACAGGGCAAATTGAATAGGCTGTTGAAAAAGCACATGCAAATCTGCACTTAGTCAATAGAGGACAAAAGCAAAAAAGCTAAGCTAAGCCTATATAAAACAAACAGTCAATACAATGTGGAGCTGGAGGAACATAGCATATCAGGCAGCATCAGAGGAGCAGGAAAGTCAACATTTCGGATCAGGACCCTTCTTCAGGACTTGCTCTGAGCTGGGGTAGGGCTGACTGCGGTGAGAGAAGATGCTGGCACATGGCTGTGAGCATGGAGCTGAGGATCCGCACAGAAAACTGTTTCTGGAGGCTCTGGATGTACTGGAGATAATGGTTGTTGCAATTTGGCCCAAATTGGGATGGTCTGAATGTTGTTTGGAGTCTATGGGGGATGAGTCAGTTGCACAGGCAGGTACTGAGGAAGGAGACGTGGCTGTAGTAACGTGTTTGTTCCAGTTTGTGTTTGAAGAGCTTCAGGGCAGAGGAGATCACCAGTGGGTTGCAGTGGGAGAGAGATCCACTGAGATCTTTTCGGAGGGAGGAGGACAACTTCTTAGTCAATACTGTATGGAGCCAGAGGAACACAGCAGGTCAGGCAGCATCAGAGGAGCAGGAGAGTCACCATTTTCATCAAACAGTAACTAGGCACTAGCTGGAGTTTGTGTTCAATTCTGGGTCCTACACCCAAGGAAGGATATCAAGATATTAGAGAGGGTGCAACAAAGATTTACCTAAAGCATAACAAGAGTGAGAGACTCCAATTCATTTTAAGAGGATAAGAAAATCAGTTTTTTCTTTCTCCTCAGAGCAGAGAATATTTAGAAAAGATGTGACAGATGCACCAAATAAAACATGAAGAATTTTGATGGAGTAAATAAATCACTAGTCACAGAGGTTTGGTAACTGGAAGATATTATTTTCAGATGATTGACAAAACAATGGGGTTTGGTGGGGGGGCAACATGAGGAAACCTTTTTTATGCAGGGAATAGTTGTGATCTGGAAGGCACAGTTTTTAAACATAATGGAAATAGATTCAGTAGTAAGAGAGTACTGGATTTATAAAAGAACTGAAAAGTAGGATTTGAACATGTAGCTACAATCTTGACTGCCATGAATGGACTGTGCTTTTGTAAAGTTAGGCCTTCCCAGGATTAATTACATTTTCTTTCACAGTAGTGTCAGCTATGGGTAGCGCTCTTTTTCAGAGTCAAGGTGTATTGAGTTTACATTCAAGCCTAGAGCTTAAGAATGAAAAACAATGCTCGTACACTAGCACAGTACTGAGGAAGTGTTGTACTGTCAGTAGTACCATCTTTCAGGTCAGATGTTAAAACCACAAAACATAGGAAGAGAAATAAACCATTCAGCTTTGACTGTCCTCTTAGTTGTGCATAAAAGATGCTCTTGCACTCTTATGGAAAGAGTAAAGGAATTGATCACTGTCTCTGAGGCTGATAGTTGACTCTTAATCATCATCACTAAATTCAACTATAACCATTTGATAGTACAGAACTTGAGAAATGCTGAAAAATGATCCACTTTGTGGAAACTTTTTGTCTTGCACTCATCATAGAATCCTTATAGTGTGGAATTACACCATTGAGACCACACTGATCCTCTGAACAGCATCCCACTCAGACCCTTCCCAGACCCCACTCTATCCTTGTAACCTTGCATTTCCCATGGTTAATCCACCTAAGCTACACATTCCTGGAACTATGGCCATGCTAAATTGCTCAACCCACCTAACATGCACATCTTTGAACTGTGGGAGGAAACTGCAGCACCTGGAGGAAACCCAGGCAAATATGGGGAGAATGTACAAACTCCACATAGACAGTTACCTGAGAGTGGAATAGAACCTGGGTCCCTGGCACTGTGAGGTAGCAGTGCTAACCACTGAGCCACCGTGCCACCCCAGACCACTCAGTGCCCGCTGCAACTCAACAGGACAATTCACAAGGATGTAAAGTCAAGGGAAAAACCAACATTTATTCTGCATGAGAGGAAAGTATGATTGGTTGGCAAGTGGACTCTGACTGATGGAGGCATTACCATGGAGAATGCACCCATTAATACTGATTGACAGTTAACAGCCAGGTTTTATTTAAATTTTAAATCAGGCAGTTTATCCGCAGAAAGCAGAATCAAAACCTTGAACAAGAAATCAGTAAATGGCTGCCACCTATTCTGGTGAATGGAAACAGTCCCAGTGCATGTATGTAATCTTTCTGTCTGCAAACAGGGCACTGTAAACTAAATTACCTGGTCATTATCATTTTTATTTGTGCAAGCTTGCTGAGTGTAAATTGATTGCTGCATTCAACAATAACTACATTTCAAAAATATCCAATTAGCAGCGAAGGATTTGGAATTTCCTGATATCAAGAAATGTGCCACATAAATGCCAATTTTCCTTTCTAATATTAAAGCTGGCTTGAAACTGAACCATGGGAAACCACTGCTATAATGTGACCATCAAATGTAAGAGCAGAAGTAGGCCATTCAACCTATCACATCTGCTCCCTCATTCAGTGAAATCATGGTTGATCTGAATCTTCAACTCCACGTTGCTGTTGTTTTCCTACAACCTCCAATTCCCTTACTAGTTAAAAAAATCTATCACAGCCTTGAATATACCTAACAACCCAGCCTCAACAACCCTCTGCAGTAAAGAACTCCAGTGAAGAACTGAGAAAAGAAATTCCTTCTCATCTGTGCCTTAAATGTGAGACCTCAGATTATGCCTTCTGGGTCTCGTCTGTCCCACAGGAGGAACAACTTTTCTCCATCTCCCCTGTCAAGTCCCTAAGAATCTTGAATATTTCAACAAGGTCACCTCTCGTTCTTCCAATAAGTACAGGCCCAACGTACTCAATCTCTCCTCATAATACAGTCTTCCAATACCTGGTATCAGCCCAGTGAACATTCTAGGGACAGCCTCCAGTGATAGTATATCTTTACTTAGATAAGGGCCTAAAAACATTCACAGTATTCAGCTGTGGTCTGACTAATGTTTTGTATAATTTTAGCAAAACTGCTTTAATGTGATTATACCAATTAATATCAATTGCCCAAATTTGTTTCCAATTATTACATGGAGGTGCATAAAGACACAAAGAAGGAAAGAAACAGCTGCATTTTCTATATCACCTTTCTCAGCCTTGGGGGATTTCAAAATGCTTTACAACCAATTAGGCAGTATTCAAAAATGTAGTCATTGTTGTGTGTCAGAAATATGATAAAAGGCATGCACTAGGTTTTCACAAACAGCAATGTGATAATAAGTGGAAATTTATTTTCCCTGACCTTGGTCCAGACATAATGGGAGAACTCCCCTGTGTTCCCCCGCACACCACCCACACACCCCCACTCGCACCATCCCCACCACACCATCCACCCACATAGTGCAATAGGACTTGTTATCTCCCACTTAAGAGGACAGATGGAACCTCAGTTTTACATCTCATCTGAAAGGCAACACTGAATTCAAGTGGGGCTTGACCCCACAACGTTTGACTTAACAGCAGGCATGCTCCAAACTTGGCCTCAGAAATTAGGACTAAGGTGAAATGACGGCAGAGAGTTGTAATGAATGGAAACTGATTTGCAATGATATTCTCTAAGAACCAGTTTTTGAACAAAGAACAGCACAGGAACAGGCCCTTCAGCCCATCAAGGCTGCGCCAACAAATGACACCTTTCGAAACCAAAAGATTTTGCCTCCAAAAGGTCCGTATCCCTCTGTTCCCTGTCTATTCACATATCTGTCAAGATGCCTCTTAAACTTTGCTATTGTATCCGCCTCCACCACTTCCTCTGCCATCGAATTTCAGACACTTACCACCCTCTGTGTAAATAAACTTGCCTCTCACATCTCCTTTAATGTCCTGTAGCAATTGACATTGCTAGCCTGGGAGAAAGACTGAAACTATCTATTCTATCCATGCCTTTCATACATTTCTAAACTTCTATCACGTCATTCCATCATCGTTTGACATTTAAGAGAAAACAAACCAAGTTTCTCCTCATAGCTAATACCTTCCAAACCAGGCAACATCCTAGCTGCTTGGCCTGCTGTGTTCATCCAGCCCTGCACCTTGTTGTCTCGGATTCTCCGGCATCTGCAGTTCCTACTATCTCTGATTCAATTTTAACCCCACTGCGAAGCCTCTTCTAAGGATGCCTAACCTGAAGAAGTTACCCTCCTCCCTCCGGACAAACCTCAAGGGATCTCTCTCCCACTGCAACTCTCTCGTAATCTCTTCGGCCCTGAAACTGCTCGACCACGTCCTGAAGCAAACCAGGTACTACAGCCACATCACCTTCCTTAGCACCTGCCTACGGAACCAGATCATCCCCAATGGACTACAATCCACATTCAAGCCTTCCCAATTTGGCCCCAACCGTGATAATATCTACACTCATGGTGTTGAGATCCTTCAGAAGCGTTTCTCCCTGCGACTCCTGAAAACCCCCTCCCCCTTTTCTGATGAAGGGTCTCGGCCCGAAACGTCAGCCTCTCTGCTCCTATGATGCTGCTTGGCCTGCTGTGTTCATCCAGCCCTGCACCTTGTTGTCTCTAACATCCTAGTAAATTGTTTCTGTACCGTCTCCAAAGCCTGCACATCTTCTGGTAGTGAAGCGACTAGAACTGTACACAATATTCTAAAAGTGGCCCGAATAATATTCTATACAGCTGAAACATGACTTGCCACTTTTTATTCTCTATGCTCTGACTGATGTAGGCAAGCATGCCTTATGCCTTCTTGACCATGTTATCCATTTGTGTTGCCCCTGCGGTGAACTGTGACCTTGTACACCTAGATCTGTATTTTGATGCTACTAATGGTTTTGCCATTTACTATTTTATTCCCTCCTGCATTACATCTTCCAAAATGCATCACCTTGCATTTGTCCAGTTAAGCTCCATCTGCCATTTCTCCACCCAAGTTTCTAGCCTATCTCTATCTTGCTGTATCCTCTGGCAATCTTCCTCATGATCTGCAGGTCTCCCAATCTTTGTGTTGTCCACAAACTTACTAATCAGGCCATCTACTTTCTCCTCCAAATCATTGATATATCTTACAAACAACAGGAGTCTCGGTGCTGATCTCTGCTGAACACCACCGGTCACAGATTCCAATCTGAAAAACACCCTTCCACCACTACTTTCTGTCTTCTATGACTAAGCCAGTTCTCCATCAAGCTCACTGCAGATCCCATGTGACTTCAACTTTTATATAAGTCTGACAAGGTCCCTCATGGCAAGTCTCTTGCTGAAGTCCATTTAAACAACATTTATCACCCTGCCCACATCAATCATCTTTGTCACTTTCGCCAAAAACTCCATCACATTTGTGAAACATGACTTTCCCTGCACAAAACCATGATGCCTTTTGCTGATAAGTCTGTATTTTTCCAAATGTGAGTAAATTGTATTCCTTAGAATCTTCTCCAGTAATTTCCATACCGTGACATAAGGCTCACTGGCCTGCAATATCCCAGATTTTCCCTGTTGTCCTTCTAAAATAAAGGAACAATCTCCAGTCCTCTGGGACATCTTTTGTGACTGAAGAGGATACAAAGATTTTGTATAAGGCCCCAGCAATTTCTTTGCGTGTCTCCCTCAGCATTCTGGGATAGATCCCTTCAAGTCCTGGGAACGTGTCTACCTTAATGCTTTTCAAAACAACCAACACATCCTCCTTTTTTGTATTGACATTCCCCAGAATATCAATATATCCCTTCTAAGAATCACCAATGCAAAGTATTTGTTACGAACCTCACCCATTTCCTCCAGTTGCACTCGTAAATTCCCTCCTTGGTCCTTGAATGGGCCTATCCTTTCTCTAGTTACAATTTTGCTCCTTATATATGTATAACACATCTTGAGATTTTCTGTAATCTTGTTTGCCAAAGACATTACAGGGGCACTTTTAGCCCTCCTAATTCCTCGTTTGAGTTCTTTCCTGCTCTCTTTATATTCTTCAAGTGCTCTGTCTTCTGTTTCCTGGACCCTACATATGCCTCCTTTTTATTTTTGACTCATCGCTTAATTTCTTTTGTCATCCAAGGTTTCTGAATCTTTTCGGACTTTTACACTTTCATACTTTCGATGAGTGACCTACAGCCCTGTTTTAAAGAACATCATTTTCAACTTTACAGAAGATAAGGAACTTGGCAAGGTAATAGATTGTGAGGAGGCCAGCTGTAGTCTTCAGAATGACATAGGATTGTGAAATCTGCAGAAACATGGCAGATGGAGTTCAATGCAGTAATGTGTGAAGTGATGCACTTTGGAAGAACTAATATGGAAAGGCAAGACACTAAAAATGGCACAATTCTGATTTGTGTTGATGAGCAGCTATCTTGGTATCCATAGCAATAAAACCTTAAATGTGGCAGGACAGGTTTATAAGATGGTTAAAAAATGCATATTCATTACTTTATAAATAAAGACTTGCCCATATCTAGTGACATGAAGAAGGCAAAGCACATGTTTGTTTCCATCACTACTTTTTTTCTAAAATGGATTGCCAGTCTGTTTCCAGAGGCTTTAACTAGGGGATACCATTCCACATCATGCATGGCTGACCAGCTCTCACTGCTTGTAACAGCTAGATGTATTGAAGAAATCACAGGCTAATAATCAACTTTGGCCATATTATAAATATGCCTTCCCTGATCATCAAGTCCTGGAGTGGGACTTGAACCCTGAGTTTGGTGTTTCAGAGGCAGGGATGCTCACCACAAGGCCTCCTTGTAAATAGGGAAAGCAAGCACAAAATAAAGAGGGGAATACACTTCCAGCGAAGGTGATAGGAGCAGATTGGTTAGCAAATTTTAGGAGCCATTTAGGCAGACAAATGAACAGACAAGGAAGGAGGGATATGGACCATGTGCAGGTTGAAGGGATTAGTTTGGATTGGCATCACTGTCAGCTCAAACATGGTGAGCTGAAGGGCCTATTCCTGTACTGTACTGTTCTATGTTCGATGTCTTGCTAAATCTTTAAAAACTGGTTAGGCCTCAGAGAGAGACACACACCTTGGCACCACACTACAGAAAGACACAAAGGCCTCAGGGAAAGTAAAGGGGGTTTTATCAGGATGTTGCCAGAGCTGAGGGACATCAGTTACAACAAAAGATTGGTAAAGTTAGAACTATTCACCTTAGAATATCCAAGGTGAATTAAGTTGAAAGGTTTTAACATGATCAATAGAGAAAGGTGTTTCTCTCTGATTAGTCAGTCAATAACGGATGGTCAGATTTAAAACCACTGGCGAAAGAGAGAAACACAGAAATGAGAGTAGGCCATTTAGCTCCTTGAGCCTGCTCTGTCATTTTAGATCATGGCTGTTCATCTTCCTCAACACCATATTCCCATGTCATCTCCATATCCTGTCAGGATTTGGAACACAACTGATAATACTCCAACTAATATTTCATGATATTAACTGGGAATTTGCCAGGCACATGAGAATGGAAAACCATGAGTCAACACATATCTCTGCTCTTTCAAAGAATAGCACCATAGGACAGGCCAAATAGCCCCTTCTATGTTCAAGTTCTTGTGATTTTACCAAAAAGGTACAACAGATTTTTCAAACAAAGAAAAACTATTAGGATGAAACTGGAGATAAAGTGGGAGAATGCAACTGACTATCGTTTGACTCAATAATTCTACATATGCCAACGGTCTATTACAATAATTGGTGAAGATGTGTGCTAATTTGTGTAGACCGTATAGATTGTAATGGGACAGACTATTGCGGAGTGGTGGTAGTTAAAATTTTCCTAGAATCCCTACAGTGTGGAAACAGGCCATTTGGCCCAACAGGTCCACACCGCCCCTCCGAAGGGCATCCCACCCAGACCCATTCCCCTAACTCTGCAGTTCCCATTTCTAATCCACCTAACCTAAACATCCCTGGGCACTACAGGCAATTTAGCACGGCCAATCCACCTAGCCTGCACATCTTTGGACTGTGGGGAGGAAACCAGAGCACCCGGAGGAAACGCAGACAAGGGGAGAATGTGCAAACTCCACACAGACAGTCGCCTGAGGGTAAAATCAAACCTGGGTCCCTGGTGCTGGGAGGCAGCAGTGCTAACTACTGAGCCACTGTGCCGCCCAAACCTCTGTGCCAGGAGGCCGTGTTCAGGTCCCACCTGCTCTAGAGGTGTGCAATATAATTTCTGAACAGGTTAGAAAATATCCGGATTGCCCAAGGCCATTTCAGCCACAGAATGTACGGTAATAACGGATCAGTCTTCACCTCAGGTCGAATAAAAGATGTCATTCATCTTAACACTGAAGGAAGGTAAACAGAGAACGTTTTTTGTTTAAAAAAAAGTATTTATGAAGAGACAAATCATTAATCACCATCTAAATTCTGACGGGATGGCTAATTCAGGAACCAGCAAAACAGCATGTGTGAGGTTTCAAAGCGCTTTCTGATGTGGATGTACAGAAGCTAGGAGCACTTCCCTTTCCGTTAATGGGAGCCTGTGTTAAACAGGGACCCTGCTATATCCAGAAAAAAAAACCATCAGATTCCCCTTTCCAATCCCACAAACAGATGGGTCAATCGGGTCCATCTTAATTTTAAACAAGTTCATATTAGCCCGTGTAACAGTGTTACACACCAGATTCTCCCCTTCAAGGGTTGAGATTGGGGGAGCCGGGAGGGATCAGTTAAGATGTACAATGTCCGAGCAGGTATAGATTATTTTAAAAATCAGTATTAATTCGTTATCCCGTTGTTAGAAACCATGCCTACGCCCCGCGCTGTGCCCCCCCAGCACTGTTCCATTCTGTTCTGACTGTCCCTTCCCTACACTTCAGCGGATCGGGATCCTCCAATGAGCGGAGCTCCCCAGGACCGAGAATTTTTGGGACATAACGGAATTTCAGCAACAACCACTCCATTCTGAAAAGGAGTCCTACCGGACTCGAAACTTTAACTCGGTTCCTCTGCCCACAGACGCTGCCGGACCTGCTGAGTTTCCCCAGCATTCTGTATCTCTATTTAAGCAGTCTATCCCTATCGGCTGAAATGGAAATACCAAAAAAAAAGTCCCTCTGGATGAACCAAACCTGGCGCCAGGAGGCGTGGATTCATTGTTTAGCAACGTAACCCCCACCCACCACATATATCTGTACAATTCCAAAATGAAACTAGCATCCCCATCAGTTGGACCCATCACCTGAACTGTGATCCCTAAACTTGACGTTGAACTTTGCGTCAAGTCTGGAGGCAAACTGCATACGATCTCTCCCTTGCAAAGACTTCCCTGCTCTTCACGTGTAGAGACAGTCATTGGGATTTTTTGCTGCATTCTCCAGGGCACTGGCGTTGGGCTATAAATGCTGGCCGAACAGGCAACATCCTAAATCCCATGAAAGATTTAAATTTATATATATCCAACCCTTTCATTAACAATGCACTGCCTCATTGGCCGTTTGTTAGTAAGCCTGGGACGTTGTCACAATCTCTCGATGAAATGGAGAGTTTTTAAAAAAAGGCAAATCTGTGATCCTACATGCTCGAAATACTGGTATCTGATCTTTATTTCACCTTAACTTAAAACCAGATTTCCCCCCTACCCCCGCCCTTCACACACACACACACAAATACGTGTAAAATACTTGCTGTACTCACCCTTGCGTGTTGCATATAAAGCGATCAAAGCAATCACTACAATAATCAGTAAAACCACAATGGTGGTCAAGCCGATCTCCAGAGAGCTCCACGATTTCCACGACTTCTTCGTTTTTTGCGGGTTCCTTTCAACTATATCCATTTGGCTTTCAGACTTGCCCATAACAACCACCTGAAGAGCAAAGGCACAGTTAAATCCCCGCCATAGCCAGGTATATCAGGCCATCCGCCCAAAGTGTTGCAGGGTTATAGAGCAAAAATCGGTGTGTTCAATTATATCAACCGCACCCACCGAAAGTCCACAACCATGATTATCTGCACTATCATTTCAAACGGTGCCCTGAAGTCAACACTCCGTCTGCACAAGTTTTGAAATAATTACAGCATCAGTGCAATTGCACCAAAATATATAATTTGCCAACTTTAGAACAAACAGGAGGCTGGAAGAACACAGCAGGCCAGGCAGCATCTGGAGGAAAGGAGCAGTCCACGTTTCGGGTATTACCCTTCTTCAGGACTGGATCAGCATGTGCACTTTGTTGTGAATCCCTGGAGCGAACTGAACTCATACCGCATCCCGCTTGAATCTAAACTGAATTCCTGGCATATATTCACAACTCCAAGGAACAAACAGGATGCAATTCACAGTCTCCCTCATCATTTTCCCTCTTTGACAGAATTAACAGCAGTGCACAGTGCGATTTTAACCGAGCAAGCGCACTAATTTCACGCTAATCGGACAAACAAAATGAGAGATATTCGATCTAAAAGAACAATATAATGCAACTAATTGGGGGACGGAGTTACTGATAGTCACGGCTGTCATAGAATGACAGAGAAGCTGCCTCCGATTAACTTGGTAATAAATTGGGGTCGCGTTCGTATCTTGGAAGATCAAATTTTTAAAAAATGTATCAAACTTTAGTCCGGTAAACTTTGGGAGTGAAAAAGTAACTCCGAGGAGTTATTTGGGAGTGGCGTATCACAGTGTACTTACAGAGCAGAGAAGCAGCCTAACAGCTGGAGGGCAGAGACACAGGAGAAGTGAAAGGTAACTGTTTAGATTTGTTGCAATAATCCAGCCCCCGGAACCGAGAGAGACAGAGCAAAACACCAATAACCATCAAGTTTGTTTTAATAGATGTGCTGTTACACTCACATCGGGGTTAAAAACCATTCGCTGCTGACGCCCAGAAAATGCCTGATCAGCATTTCAAAGGCAATTGTGTTAACTTAGGTGGACACAGAGGTTGGTTTCCATTGATTAGAGAATCTAAAACATGGGAGGGCTGGCGGTTGGGGAGAGCAGGCTAAGGATAATTTCAGGCTTCATTCTGGTGGCTGTGAATGTAGAGAATTACCTGCCCAGCGGGTTGTGGAGGCTTTATTTTAAACACATCTAAGGCTAAGTTAGAGTTTTGGTCTCTCAGGGAACCAGGGTGACAAGTGTGTTATCGACTCCTGCTCCTAGTTGTATACTTTGAGGTAAAGAGACAGCAGAGGTGGAATTTCCAATGTAGTTAAAATTGAAGTGAAATCAGTGAAAAAAAGCTCCAACTGAGTTAATGTGGAAGGGACGAATAGTGGGTTTAGGGTGAGAGAAGATCACTTAGCTGGCACCATTTCTCTTTGAAAAAAAAGCTTTAATATGAAATCGATGTATTTGGGAGACCAGAAAGGAAAGTTGATATTGATTGGTTTGATTTTAAAATAATGACTTCGACTTGTGGGGATGTGAAACTAAACTGTCATTGCACCATACAAAATTCATCCCCTCTTCTAAACGCAGCCAGCTACTTGCCAATGGATAGAATTAACTTCGTGCCAGTGCCTATTATTATCATATGATAGAACAGAACTTGAATATTGATGAAACTAAAACTCATTTTGTTGAAGCCTTCCATCTCGAGCTGATCAGGGCAATTCGCAAGAAATACCAAATTTACAGGGCAAACAGCATTTACATTTTTCAGCAACTGTTAACGTTTGGACAGTACTCCAAATCTACCTGGATCACTAGTTTCTTTAGGACGGGTTGTACACTGTGAAGAATTACTTTAATAGATTTGATATTAATAGATTTAATATTTTAATAGATCACAGCATCCCCAGACCGTAAAACAGCGGGGCGCGTCTATTGCATGTAATACGATAGTGACTGTATTTCCCTTTTACAACCTTCCCAGTGGGAATACAAGTTTTAGATTCGGCGAACTGCCTCCTCCGCTTAGAAGAATCTCTTACAGGAGTATGTTTTCATTTTTATTGTTGATACTGTGATTGCTTTTTAACTGGTGTCCCTGGTCTTTATCCTAGAGATAGCAAACTGAAGAAAGTCAGGGCAGAGGGACTGATCAGATCTTGAGCATTAGGAAAAAGATCTAGCGAAGATTCCCGAGTAGAAAATCACGTGCAAGAGGTGCACGTCAATCAATGGGATGGAAAATCCCCAGCACGGGTCATTGGGTGCTTCAATTTCAGACCAAGTTCAGAGAGATAGAGTGAGAAATAGACTCTGTACGGAATAAGTTGAGCAGAAGGCATCGATAAGAGATTATGTCACGCTTCGAAGCGGAAAGTCCAAAGGCTCGCTTTTTTTAGCCGACGTGGGTTTTTTTTTTAATAAGCTGCCTCTGATGCATGGATCACCTTCAACCATTTGAAGCCACGTCGAGCGGTCACCCGGGCAATTGTACTGATCACCGGTCGGGACATGGCTACTGAAGGGAAACCAGGACCGGAGCTCGCTCACAAAAACGAGGCAACCCTTTCAAGGGAAACTAATCATGCTATATCGCCTCAACCCTGACCCGCAATCACTCCCCACCCCACAAAGCCCCTGATCGAAACAAAACGAAAATACTATTGCCCTCAGTAAACCTGAAATTGAATTTCGAAAGCTTTTTGAGGGAGGGGGCATCGAGTGAAGGTCAGCTTCCCAGTGAAAGTGAAAGTGGACAGGTAAATCTTCACTCCACTGAAGCTCTCTACCTTAGAATAATGTCCAGATCATTCCACCTCCTCTTTTTTTTTGTTTTGCATGCGAATATGTTGTCAATATGATTCAAACACTTGACAAACTGTGATACATTAACCAAATCCTTGTCAAACGCTTAGAGATGAACGCTTTCTAGATTGACACAAGGCATCTTTTGCAGGCAAATGGCAAATGAAATTATATGTCCTGCACCTCTATTACATCTACTGCATGTGCACAAGTCTTTACTGAGATGCTGTCACCTCAGAACAAATGTCAGGGTTCAAATTTCAGATACATCACATATTTAGGACCGTCTTTTATTTTAAATGTGTGTAGAACTATTTTGTTTCTTTCTGTTCCCTTCATGAAGACAACACACACACACACAGCGAACTTACCAGCTATCTGTTGTGTAGCTTGCTCCAGTGCCATTGGATGTCACTGGCCAATCAGACCGAGAACACAGGCAGTGGCAGTCATGGTGATATTTCCCAGGTGATAGTGTCAGTTCCCGAATCCAGCCCACAGAGAGGGAGAACGTTACAGACACCACCATTAAGCCGCGGTCAGAGCCCTCTGTCTCTCTACCTTTCCCTCGGCCTTTCTACTATGATCACACGGCAACTTGCGATCGGCTAGCACCTTACTAAGCGATATGTATCTTGCAGCGGCAACCTGACACTATATTAGCCGCCCTGGTTCATGCTCAACGTGCTTCAGCTGATTCTGGAATCACAGAGGAAATGAGAAGGAGGGGGGAGGGTTTGTGGGGAGGGGGGGCCGCTGGTGGTGGAATAAGGACCGGGGGTGGGGGTCTGCCTGCAGGGATCCGAGAGAAACACGCAAGTTCTTTCAGTGAGTGCATGACCTGAAGCTTTCTATTCGTGGACGGCGAGCGTGTCTTACAACTTGGCTGAGTTCATGGGCTGCCTGCCAAAAGTCCGTCTGACAGTCGTGCATACTCATTGGCATTATCCCTGTCTCTCCCTGACTCTCCCCGCCCCAACCCCCACCTTCTGTCTCCGAGAACATTTTGAAATCATTGAGAATGAATTCGCAGGCGCCCCGCTTTTCGAACGCACGCTCCCTGTCATGGACAACTTCGCCCTGCGCCAATCTTTCAGCATTTCCCTCCCCCGCCCGGGTTGGCATCATTTCTTGGGCACAGAACCACCTTGGATGAAGACCGGGGAAATTCTGGCTGGTCCGTCGAATCTGGCGCTCAGGGTCTTTTAACAGGCACATGTCCAATTGCCCTGATCAGGTTCCCCACCACTCCCCCCCTCCCCGCCCCGGAGGGTGACAGAAAGATAGCTACAACATTTCCCCCACGTCCGCCCCTCCAGCCCCCGTCAAAATCAGCCTCAGAGATCGAATAGATCATGCTTATTACCAGTTTTGTGCATCTCCTCAATAATGAATTAACCCCTATCAAGACTAGGTTCAGCTCCCCATTCAATCCACAGGTTCAATACACTTGGGGACACAGAGACTGACCAAGTGTACATAGTTGGAACACACCACCCCCATTCCCCCCATTTCTCTCCAATCTGACAAACTGAAACGGTATATTAATATACTGGCAATACAACCAATATACTTGGCTCTCAGATCACCTATAACTCCGTGCAGCTCCAGTCTACAATGGTGGAATTAGTCAAATGCTGCATTTAACCTAACATATTCTTGGTATTTTTTTTAACCAGGATTCTGGGCATTTGAATACCACAAATCTATCCAGGAATGATGAATGTATCAGCCTTGGGTCTCTGGGCCTCTTAGACAAGTTGGTTGAGCATTTGACCAGGAACTTGAGCGCAAAGCCTCCTTTACAATTCAGTTCAATTCTGGCAGGGTAAAGCATGGAAACAGAAAATTGAGGCCATGTTTGCTGTCTTAGGTGAACTTGCAAGATCCAAGGTCGTGCAGGGAGTTTATCCTGATCTCTAGGCTAATAATGATCCCTCAAGCAACATTACGGAAATAGGTTACCTGGTCATGCCTTTTGCTGTTTGTGTACATCTGTAACTATTTTTCTCAGACCTCTGTGCACCTCTAATTTTGGCCTCTTGCACTTTCTCAGTTTCGGTCATAACACCTCCACCCCCTTCAGTAGCCCGAGCCCTATGCTCTGCAACTCCCTCTCTACCTCTCTCTTTTCATTTAAGATAGCCCTTAAAAAGCTTACCTCTTTACTTAGGCTTTATTGTCACTGATGCTAATGTCTCTTTATGTGACTGGGTGTCACATTATATTTTGTAACAATCCTGCGAAGCACCTTGGCGTATTTAATTGTACTGAAGACATTACATGAACGTGATTGTTATTGTGGGACCTTCCAATATAGAAATTGGCTGTCATGTTTCCTGCATTACAACAGTGACTACACTAATGTGGGCACATTTTTTGTGTAAACCACATTAGGATGTTCTGAATTTATGTAAAACCCAATTTTGACACAAATCCACGATAAAAGGTACCTGGATATGGTGATGGAATAAGTCAAACTCTTTTTATTATTCAGAAATTTCATCCCAAATTATTTATTATTGCATCCATTTTTCTGTGAAAGCTGTAAATTGATGCCACTTCTACTTGACTTTACTGATTCCAGTAAATCTGCATCTAAAGATATCCCACTTAAAAAGACATGGTCATCCATTTAAGTCATTTAAGAAAAATGCTGTTTTAGGCTAACAAAGCAGGCAGTCAACAATTTTGTTTATATTACATGATGGAAATTGAGGTTGCTGAGGAAATTTCAATTTGCTAGCACACTCCCAAGGACTGTCTGCAAGTTGACTCACCCTTTGAGAAGCCACTGTAGAACTCCTTCTTGTTCAGATTTACTTGTTGCTTAAAACAACAGGCCACAAACATGCATTCTGTGACAGCAATGCAGGGTGTGTTTTTACTGAGACATCATCTTTCTCAGTTCTGCTGTGAGGAAATACCGTACAATGATTCATTCACATCTCTTACACAATTCTTACTTCTGATCTTTGCATTTCTGCATATATCACCAGTAAATCACAGCAAGCAAATAAAAATATAAAAGAGAATAACAAAACAAAAACAGAATAACAAAATGAAGCCAGACAAATGCATTAACCTTTCTCAATCTCTTCTAATCATCCCGTTACCATGGTTATCTTGCCCTCTTAAACTCTTATATCATTGTATTACTGTAAGCACGATGTACAAACTAACATATTTCAGACTATCCCAAACATGGCTGACTGGCTATCACACATACCATCACCCTCCTAGGATCTGGAGGGATCATTGCCAAAGGCTCATTTACGCCATGCATGTCCTGCTCAGCAGAAATTTGATTTAACTCATTGTGCTCCGACCTCAGTGACAACCCAGGAATTGAGATACTCAGACACTGTAGCTATTTGTCCCACACTATCAGAATCAGAGGATTAAAGAACCACAGATACTGGACATCTGAAACAAAAAACAGAAAGCGTTGGAGAAATGAAGGAGAACTGGCAGCATCTGTATAGAGAAAAGCAGAGTTAACATTTTGAGTCCAGTGACCCTTTAGGTTCTAATGAAGGGTGACTGGACTTGAAATGTCAACACTGTTTTTCCCTCCACAGTTGCTGTTAGACTTGCTGAGTCTCTCCAGCACTTCCTGTTTTTGTATTAGAACCACAGAGCTGGTTACCCAAAACCAAGTATACTTCGAGTCATACACTCATACAGCAAGGAAACAGACACTTCGGTCCAACCAGTCCATACTGACTATAATCCCAAATTAAACTAGTCCCACCTGTCTGCTCCTAGCCCATTTCCCTCCAAACCATTCATTTCATGTACTTAAATAAGTGTCTTTTAAATGTTGAAACTGCGCCCCCATCCGCCATTTCTCCAGGAAGGTCATTCCACGTGCGAACCACTGTCTGTGTAAAATATTTGCTCCTCATGTCTTTTTTAAATCTCTCTCCTCTTACCTTAAAAATATGGCCCCTAGTCTTGAAATCCTTCCTCGGGAAAAGAACCTACCATTAACCCTATCTAAGACCCTCATGATTTTATAGACCTCTATAAGGTTACCTCTCGACCTCCTATGCTCCAGTGAAAAATGTCCCAGCCTGTTCAGCCTTTCTTTATAACTCAAACCTTCCTTACCCAGCAACATCCTGGTAAATCTCTTCTGAACCCTCTCTGGCTTTATATTATTCTTCCTATAACAGGGTGACCAGGACTGGACACGGTACTCCAGAAGAGGCCTCACCAATGTTCTGTACAACCTCAACATGACTTCCAAGCTCCTATACTCAAAGGATTGAGAGTGGCAGCAGGCAGGTAGGACTAGTTTAGTTTGGGATTATGTTCGGCATGTACTGGTTGGACCAAAGGGTCTGTTTCCGTGCTGCATGACTCTATGAGGATAAGTGTGCTAAACGCGTTTTTAACCACCTTGTCTATATGTAATGCAAATTTCAAAGAATTATGTACTTGAACCTCTACAACACTCCCCAAGATGCTACCAATTCTAATCAATGTTACAATGCATCAAAAATAAGAACAAAAGACCTTGAATTTATATAAAGCCTTTCACACATCCCAAAGCACTGTACAGGTAACTGAGTGCTTTTGAAAAATAGTTGTGATTGTAACGTAGGAAATGCAGCAATAAGTCACCTCCAAACCATTGTGGTAACAATCTGATAACCTTTTTCATGAATAATAAAACAAAGAACTGAGGCTGCTGGAGATCTGAAACAAAGAAAAATGGAAATTGCTGCAGAAAATCAGCAGGTCTGGCAGCATCTGTGGACAAAGCAGAGTTAACGTTTTGAGTGAAAAAGGCATTTGGTATGCTTGCCTTTATTGGTCAGTGCATTGAGTATAGGAGTTGGAAAGTCATGTTGCGGCTGTGCAGGACATTGGTTAGGCCACTTTTGGAATACTGTGCACAATTCTGGTCTCCCTGCTATAAGAAGGACATTGTGAAACTTGAAATGGTTCAGAAAAGATTTACAAGGATATTGCCAGGGTTGGAGAGTTTGAGCTATAGGGAGGGGCTGAATAGGCTGGGGCTGTTTTCCCTGGAGTATTGGAGACTGAGAGGTGACCTTATTGAAGTTTATAAAATCATGAGGGGCATGGATAGGGTGAATAGACAAGGTCTTTTCCCTGGGTGTGGGAGTCCAAAACCAGAGGGCATAGGTTTAAGGTGAGAAGGGAAAGATTTAAAAGGGCCCTAAAGGGCAATATTTTCACGCAGCGAGCGTGTATGGAATGAGCTGCCGAAGGAAGTGGTGGAGGCTGGTACAATTACAACATTTAAAAGGCATCTGGATGGGTATATGAATAGGAAGGGTTTAGAAGGATGGGATGCTGTCAAATGGGACTAGATTTATTTCGTATATCTGGTTGGCATGGACAAGTTGGACCGAAGGGTCTGTTTCTATGCTGTACAGTTCTATGACTGTACGAGTTCATTGACCCTTCTTCAGAAGTATTTCCTGATATTGGTTGAGGGATAAATATTAGCTAGGATACTGGAGAGCACTCCACTTTTCTTCAACAAAATAATGGCATGAAATTTTTGATGTTGACCTAAGAGGGAAGACAGGGTCTTAGTTTAATGCTTCATTTGAGGGATGACACTCCTGACAGGGAAGTACTGTATTAGGAAGCCAGGCTAGATTTTGTCCTCAGGTTTCTGTAACAGGATCTGATCATAACCTTTTTGGTCTATACCTGAATTTTATTTATTCATCTTTGCTTCATATCTCTGGATACTGTAACCTCACCATACGTGACATTGATGCATGGTATGACTTGCTGATACAAACATCAATGTGGTGATTTCAGACAACCCGAGAGATACCTTTCTTGACCAAAAACTGAACCAGAGGAAGAAAAGAAGCTGCTTTGTCGAAATACATGTTGGTGACATCTTCTATTCTCCGAGTTACAACAGAAATTGCATTTATATAGCACCTATAACATAACATCCTGAGATGCTTAACAGGAGCATTATTGAACAGAATTTGATGCTGACTCAAATGAGGTGACGGTGGATAGATGATCAAAAGCTGTGTCAAAGTGATCCGTTTAAGGTATACAATAAAGGAGAATGTAGGTTGCAAGGTAGAAAGGTTTACGGAGAGAATTCCAGAGTTACTGACACGAGTAGGTTATATATTCCACCACTTTCAGTTGTGTCCTTACCTATTAGGGG
The DNA here is from genome assembly GCF_021869965.1 of Rhincodon typus. Classification (NCBI taxonomy): domain Eukaryota; kingdom Metazoa; phylum Chordata; class Chondrichthyes; order Orectolobiformes; family Rhincodontidae; genus Rhincodon; species Rhincodon typus. Next base: position 14,656,961 of record NC_063344.1, on the reverse strand, counting down.
AAATGATGGAATATACATATTAAAAAATAGTCAGGGATAAACAAAAGACCAGAACTGGAAGATCTCGAAGTAAGCACCATTTTTGAAGATTTGAAGAATCTTATGCATGCTTATACTCAATACTGAGAAAGTGTCACACACTTTAAAGCAGCATTCTCTATGTGAGGTATTGTACTAAAGCACTGTGCATCAAAGTGTCCTTGAAGATAGCAGAACATTGAAAGAAGATTAGGAATCTATGGAGAGAGAGCAAGCTAACGTTTTGAGGCTACATGTCTGACCCAATGTGATCTCCAGCATTTGTTGTTTGGAGTACAGGTTCCAGCATGTGCGATAATTTGTTCTCAGATCAGGAATCTGACCTGGGATGTTGGGAATAACTGTTCCCTCAGCTGAAAAAAGGAAATTAACCAGTCTTTTGCCTAATTGCTGTTAATGGGATCTTTCTGTACATTAACAACTCTTGTGCTTGCCTACAACAAATCAGCCTCTCTAACCCACTGCACATGAAGTTCCTTAAGATGTTTCTGGGAGATTTGATAAAGCATTATTTTAATGCAAGTGTTTCTATTTAAAGAAAGCAGTTATGGGAATGCGGGCAACGATAAAGACTGCAGTAACCTGATCCCATGTGCTTGTTTTTGGTCTGAATTTCTTGAGGTAATTTCCCACTTGAAAACAAAGGCAATTTTTTGTTCAGATGAGAATCCTCTACACATTGAATTATTTCTATTTACAGCAGCGATCTCGATGATAAAATGCTCCTTAAGCATTTTAAAACCGGCATTTTACTCTGTGGCTATGTTTAATGTAATATTCCCTCCTGTCCTCTCTGTATCTCATTGACATAATCAAGTTAGTATGTTTTTGTGGCTGCGATTCAAGTACTTAACAGATCTAATTAGTTAACAGTGGCAAAACAAACATTAACGAGCACACCACTAATTGTTTATTTGGTAGGGGTGCTACAGGCAAAATGCCTTATTGTTAGATGATCATTCTGTTTAATCGTTGATAGAAGGTGCATATATATAACAAAAATCTGTTCAGTTAATAATTCCTGTAATAATTTAATGCTGCATCTTGCCAATGTAGGTTACACAACAGTTATAAAGCTATAAATGGTCAAAGCCAAAAGCTAACACTTGCAAATGCAAAGTATTTGCATAACAAGAGAAAATGGAGAATTTTAATCTTAGTGGTTTATCAATTTTAAATGAGAAATATCCGGTGACAGTCAATGTTAATTCACGGCGCACTCTCACAAAAAGAAATAAATTCCTTTCATATTTTAAATATTGTGTTGGTTAATTTGCTAGCATGTCTGAATAGCAAAAGCAGTCTTCCTATGGTTAATCGGCTCCCTCCAACCTCCACTCTTCCCATAGCCTTGATCATGGAAAGAGGACATGCTGATTTATAAGGATCATAGCTGGACATACTCAAGCTTCCTGTGAAGATGGACAGCTCCATGCCCAGTTCCAAGAAAAACCCTTTTCTGAAGAAGGGTCCAGACCCGAGACGGCAGCTTTCCTGCTCCTCTGATGCTGCTTGGCCTGTTGTGTTCATCCAACTCTACACCTTGTTGTCTCTATTTAGAAGAACAGCTGAGTTTAAGCCTTGTCTGCTGTCCCAAGTGAATTTAAATAACCCAAAGGTGCTATTTCAAACAGGAGCAGAGCAGTTCTTCTTCATGTTCTGTCCAATTTTCATCCCTAAAACATCACTAACAAACAAACAATCTGGATTTTATTTCATTGCTGTATGTTTCAATTGAGTCAAGTATGACACCTCTAAATGCCAAACGATACAGTCCTATCCTTTCCTTGTAAGACAATCTGCTCATTTCAAGTACTAGTCTAGTAACCCTTCTCTGAACTACTTCCAAAACATTAATATATTTTTGTAGGTACAGTTACCAGTACACAGTAGTCCATATGCTGTCTCTCTATTGTCCTGTATAGCTGAAGGCCCTTAGTATACCAGATGGGCCTTTACACCGATCAGTGATAGTTATGATGGTCACCATTATTGGAAATAGCTTTTGCATTCCAGATTTTATTAATTAAATTTCAACTCCACCAGCTGCCAGAGTGAGGATTCAATCTATATTCCCACGCTGTTCGTATGGGCCACTAGTCTCATGATATTACCAATGTGCCATTGTCTTCTGTATATGCTCAGATCTCTGGAATGGTGTTTGAACTCATGAACATCTCAAATCAGAGGTGAGAGTGCTACCCACTGATCAACAATTAGCAATGATGAACTTAAAAAAAGCATTCACATCCCACAGGATGTCCTCTGTTGTAGGAGTAACGTAGTTTTCATTCATGTAGTACCGCTTATAATGTCAGGATGTTCCAAAATGTTTTACAGCCACTGAGTGCTTTTGGAAATGTGGTCCTTACCCTTAAGTAGAGCAGGTCGTTCTGATGGGATATGAATTGGAGGCCTCACCTGTCCCCTTCAGTGGACATAAAGCATCTTGCTTCGCTATTCGAAAATAATCAGGCAAGTTTTTCCCAATGCTCCCACGGAGCTAAAGAAATTCATCAAGATTATTGATTTCCAGTTTCCTTGACCTAAAGGGACTAATAGGCCCACGTCCTGTGGACAGGGACACTTCCTTTAAATAACCTACTTAAAAGGCTGAAAATTAAGTCGACTCTTCTCCTGTCATGCTCTTGTTGGTTCATAGCCAGGCGTAAAGATATGATTCGATTGCCTTTATTTTTATAAGTGTAGAAATTGACTGGGTGTCTGGTGATTCTTCCTTTCCTTGAGAGTGGTGATTGTCAGGACTGCGTTGTTGGCTTGTGGATGGGTGCTGACTCTACATTACCTTCATGCAAGGAGCTGGACTAGTTGGTTGCTGACTGGGTCAGAGATCACAAGAGAGCAGTGGCATGGAGGCAATACAACTGAATGAGTAATGCAAAGGTCTGAACTAATCCTGTGGGGCCATAAATTCAAATCCAAATTTAATTCAATTAATTGTTAAATGCTAGTCTCATTAATAATAATCATGAAACTGTAGTCATATGAAAAGAGGAGGCGATCACCTAGTAGTATTATTGCTAGACTATTAATCCAGAGACCCCGTTAATGTTATGAGGACCCAGGTTCAAATCCCACTGTGGCAGATCGTGGAATTTGAATTCAATTGAATTCAATAAAAACCTTGAATTAAGAGTCTAATGATAACCATGCCACAGCCTCATTCTGTGAATGAATGTCTAAAAAATCTGTTTATGTAATTTTAGGGAAAGTAAATCTGCCCTTCCAGACCAACAGTGATCTGGTAAACCTTGAACTGCCCTCTAAAATGGTCTAGGAAGCTCCACACTTTAATGACAGGTCTTTTCAGAAATGCTTGCACCCCAAGAATAAATAAAATATACAAGGTCTTTATTCCATTATAGATCCTATATTTTTGTATCTCTCTCTTTACCTCTCGCAGGAGATTACAAAGCTTCAACGACAAGGGACAAAAGCTGGAGGACTGGGTTGGGGAGGCTGCCGTGCATTGTATGGACTAATGAAAAGAAATGCATAGACAGTAAGGTTCCATCTGTCATGAGGTGTGGGTAGGCCTGATGAACCAACTAGCCTTTATTTGCCCATAAATTTTGTATAGTCACAGTTTTATCACCTCAGAAAAATAAGTGCTGATAGCACTGCAGTCATCATCCCACACTTGTCCATCGAGATCAGCATTTAATCTGCACTTTCCTTATTTCTGTCAGGTTAGATCAGTGATGTTTCTCCCCATATGCACTTGGCTGCAAAAGTATTCCATTAATTTTACACAGCCTGGTGAATGCAAGCTCCCAAAATCCACAAGGCAGTTCTATTCTGCTGTTTATTTACCTGAACTTGTACTTCTTAATACATTATTTGATAGATCTCCATTTTCTGTTGGATCATGAGAGTCAACAAACTTCGTTAGAAACACATTGGGCTAGAATACAGCTGGGAAAGTAACAATGATTCTATCAGAGCTCACCATTAATTATGGACAAATGGGACAGCAAATTCTGGCAGAGCCTAAATGCAGAAAACTCAGAGGTTGCTGCCTGTAAGGATCACCTCATAATACAGATCCCCATTTAAATGTATGGTGAGATGAAGTCCTTATACTAGCAGTGTAGATATAGACTTTATTTGCTTCAAAACATCAAGGTTTATCAATCTTAGTCTAATGATCATTCTTTGATAGTATGATAAGTCCTATTCACTGCCAAGCATCTTCTGTGTTGTGGAAACAAATTTGACAATTGTAGAGTTGGATTTCTTCAATTTATAATTATATATTCATTGAGTGGTACAGTAGATGATCAGTTAACTTGCTTTATCCTTTGGGCTCCATGTGTAAGGAACTCTGGTAGTTTCACTTCCCAACCCTTTCTCTACAGCCCAAAATGTGCTTTCTCTTCAGGTTCTTGTCCAATTCCCCTTAGAAAGTGATGATTGAACCTGCCTCAATCACAATCTCAGGCAGCGCCTTCCACATCCTAACTACTTGCTGCTTACAAAAGATTTTCCTCACAATTGCTTCTTTTTACAATCACCTTAAATTAGTATCCTTTGGTTCTGTAACTCTTACAAACATGAACTGTTTCTGAAAATCTACACTGCTTAGATGCCTCATGATTTTAGATAGCGCTATCAAATCTCCTCTCAATCTCAGGAAACAGTGAATCTATCAAATTCTTCAATCCATCTTTGTAACTAAAATTTCTCATCTCTGAAATATTTTCACAATCCTTTTGTGCATAACTTCACATCTATCCTAAAATTTAACATCCAAAATTGGACACAATATTGCGGTATTTTATACAGGTTCATCTGAATTGTTTTGCTTTTGTTCTTTAGGTTTATAATTGTAAAGCAAGACAGTTCGAATGAACCTGTAAAAAGCTCAAAATCTCATTTACTTTTCCAAGCACCTTACACTTTCGCCATCACGCATCATCCTCCGACACTTCCGCCATCTGCAATCCAACCCCACCACCAAAGACATCTTTCCCTCCCCACCCTTATCTGCTTTCCGGAGGGACAACTCTCTCCGTGACTCCCTTGTCCGCTCCACACTCCCCTCCAGCTCCACCACACCCGGCACTTTTCCCTGCAACC
>NC_063344.1:14577093-14651422 GCF_021869965.1 Rhincodon typus | reverse complement strand
TATTTCATCCAAGATGTTTGTGTAGTTGCAGATACATTCTGTTTTGCTCAAAAAAAAACTGACCCCAGTTTAAAACATAGACAGATTCTAAGCAAGACCTCACACCATATAAGAGATGAGCTGTTGGAAGACAAAAATGGTGCCACCTGCTGAACTCTGTCTGGTCATTTTCCTGAAAACTGCATATTCCTTCTCTTCTCCCAAACCTCTGGTTCATCTCCTGACACTTATTGTCTAACACTCATTGGCATGGCCATCTTTATTGAGGTTCTATAGAACAGTTAGCCACATTGAAAGTATATTTTAACAAGAAAGTGTAGCCATTAAAGAAATGGAGTTGGTGAATAAGATATATAGAAATTGCAAATGCAAACAGGCGATTTGGTGCAGCTACCTTCCTAAGCAAAAATTCTAATCACACTTACCCATCTTCTTAAACCCTTAACCCTTGTTTTTCGCTAACCTCTCCAGCTTAATCACAAATGTTAACATAAAGCAAGAATTTCCTTCAGAGCTATGACTTCACCAGATATATAGCTAAATGGGAGAAGCTGTGTGCAAATTCCCAGCCTACCATTTCTACTTGGGCTACTAATCCAGGAAATGAATTTCATAACGGCTGATTCCACCTCCCTAACAACCATTGTTTCACAGTGAGAAGATCTGTAGTGGTATGAAAAATCACAAAAGCCAAAATTGAACATTCTTGAATGCCACTGCATTTGCTCATTTAATCTATGTTATGTTGTTGCTTTTCAAATTGCAGCTCAGTGGCATTAATACACTAGGAGAGAACATTGCAGATAATGGAGGCATCAGACAAGCCTACAGGGTGAGTCAACTTATGAATAACAGCAAAACTTACATTTACAGTGTATGACTGAAAAAAAATCCACATATTATCAAAGCTTTCCATTTTGCACTCAACAGGACTATTCAGATGAATGGCAACCCAACGGGAAAATCAACATGTATACTGAATGAGAAAAGAATGCAGATTGGTGGACAGGTGGACTCTGAGTAGTAGAGGTGTTGCCGTGGCGAATTAATTAATAAAAGATGATCAAACAATAATAGCTAGGGTTTGCTTAAGTTTTAAATAAGCGAGATTGACACTGGTAAGGACATTGCCTTGAGAAATTAAAATACACTCTCCAAGGCAATGTCTCTGCATTTCAGAATTCACTTGACAACGATTCAATAGCCTTCTCTCATACAGTATAAATATTGAGATTTTTTCAAATTATCCTGATGAATGAGGGATGAAAAACTTCAACAAGATGTGTCTTTTTCAACAATACTCAGGTTTAGGACTACCAAGCAACTATTTACAGTGTCTTTAATATAGTCAAACCTCCTGAGGGACTTCACAATTGGCTGCAAGCTATATAAAGAGATACCAGGAGGTGGGATCAAAAGTAGATTTTAAAGAGTGTATTTAAAGCGACGAGACAGATGAAGATATTCGTGTTGAATTTGAATGTGAGTCTTTGGGTTGTAAATACATTTCCCTTCAAGTGGTTCTCTTCAGTGTGTGAGCGTTGCTAAACATGTAATGTATTTCATTTAATGTGGAAATTGAAACAGTTGTCAGGTTTGTGCATTGGTGTCACTTTGCAATCACTTGGCTGGTTAACAGTGCAGATACTGGAACTGGAACCCTATCCAGTGTTGCAGTCAGCTGATGGAATTGCTATTTAGCACGACAGTTTGTGACATGATAGAGACTGAGCAGTACCAATCTGAAGAAGAAAAGTGGATTCATTTTACACATTGGGCTGCAGGGAGTAATTGGGTGGCCCATATACCTTTGGCTTTGTTGAGGCTTCTATGGTCAAGTAATGGTCTCTGAAGGGCCTTAACCAGCTCCTGCTGGATTTTTACCCAAGCCTGGGCAAAACCCATGTCCTTCCAAGCACTTCCTTATCAGAAACCCAGCAGTTGCTGTTGAGTAAACAAGTGTTGGGCAGGTACACCTTCTTTGCAGGCGCTTTCTCTCCTGCACCCAACAAAGATACTCCCATTTCCCCTCCGCAGCCATCATCCCCGAGATCCTTATTGAACATGCTCCCCACCCCTTAATCAAATTCTGTCCTCTTGAACCTGTCCTCACCCACCCCCTCACCCTAATTTCCCCACTCACTGAGACCCCTGGCCCCAGATTTGTGGGTGGGCCTGCCTGTAATCCCAGCAGTGACCGCTGCCTCTGGCTAGTGCTGCGGTGTCAATGAAGCTGCTGGCCATCCAGTTTGAGGGGGGGCTTCATAGAATCATAGAATCCCTACAGTGTGGGAGCAGGCCATTCGGCCTACTGAGTCTATACCGACCCACCAAAAAGTGGACGACTCCCAATTAAGACAACAAGGTGCAGGGCTGGATGAACACAGCAGGCCAAGCAGCATCATAGGAGCAGAGAGGCTGACGTTTCGGGCCTAGACCCTTCATCAGAAAAGGGGGAGGGGAAGGGGGTTTTGAAATAAATAGGGAGAGAGTGGGAGGCGGATAGAAGAGGGATAGAGGAGAGGATAGGTGGAGAGGAAACAAACAGGTCGAAGAGGCGGGGATGGGGCCAGGAAAGGTGAGTGTAGGTAGGGAGTTAGGAAGGGGATAGGTCAGTCCAGGGAGGACGGACAGGTCAAGGGGGCGGGATGAGGTTGGTCGGTAGGAGATGGAGGTGCGGCTTGAGGTGGGAGGAGGGGATAGGTGGGAGGAAGAACAGGTTAGGGAGGCAGGGACGAGTTGGACTGGTTTTGGGATGCGGTGGGGGGAGGGGAGATTTTGAAACTTGTGAAATCCACATTGATACCATTGGGCTGCAGGGTTCCCAAGCGGAATATGAGTTGCTGTTCCTGCTCCCGCCCCCTTGACCTGTCCGTCCTCCCTGGACTGACCTATCCCCTTCCTAACTCCCTACCTACACTCACCCTTCCTGGCCCCATCCCCGCCTCTTCGACCTGTTTGTTTCCTCTCCACCTATCCTCTCCTCTATCCCTCTTCTATCCGCCTCCCACTCTCTCCCTATTTATTTCAAAACCCCCTTCCCCTCCCCCTTTTCTGATGAAGGGTCTAGGCCCGAAACGTCAGCCTCTCTGCTCCTATGATGCTGCTTGGCCTGCTGTGTTCATCCAGCCCTGCACCTTGTTGTCTCGGATTCTCCAGCATCTGCAGTTCCTACTATCTCAACTCAACCTGTCAATTTTAATGATTTGTACACACTGTTGTGAACACGTGCATATTTGTGGATTATGACAATTAGAGAAAATGAAGATATAGACGATTCGTGGGTTGCAACAGACTTACCATGTGATTTTTTTTGGAATGGAAAAGACAAAAGGTAAAAGAAGCGAGGATTGTCTGCTTTTGACACAAAGTCCAGTGGCTTTGGGACAGTAATTTTTACAAGTGAGATCAGAGAATATTTAATAGCCTATAATTGTTACAGAAACAGTCTGAAAGGGTTAATTTGGAATCATGGAGATAGAGGCATTCAACCCATCAAGTTTGCACTGATCTTCTGAAGTGCATCTAACCCTATTCCTATAATCCCACATATACCATGGCTAATCCATCTAGCCTGCACATCCCTGAAAACTGTGATACAATTTAGCATGACCAATTCACCAAACCTCCACGTCTTTGGACTGTGGGAGGAAACCAGAGCACCCAGAGGAAACCCACACAGACACAAGGAGAACATGCAAACTCCACACAGACATTCACCCAAGGCCGGTATCATTCCTGGGCCCCTGGCGCTGTGAGGCAGCAGTGCTAGCCACTGTGCCACCCTGAAAGTTGTCTAGCAACAGCCTCTGAACCTATGATTCTTGTTTTGTCACAGACTTGAGAACTGTTCAGTTGAGGAGAAGCTTGCGAGGAAATAATGCTATCTCTCTGTCTCTCTCTCACTGAGTAAGAGATGATCTTTAAAGAAAAACTAAATAAAGAAATAATTCAGTGAAGTAGTATATTGGGTACTTCAGAAAGTTGCAGAAATCAGTAACTTTGAGCTCCTCATAGACTCTGAATGATGAACTGTTGTTAGTCCAAACACCTGCGTCCACTTCGGTTTGAACTTAGGATCTTCCATCGCTTTGTGGCTAACAGCAACATAATCTCATTGACAAGAAACCAAAGGAACTGTGAAGAAGTTGCCTCATTCTACATTTTAATTTGGACTCTTAATAGGGTTCTTCCCTATTTCTCTGCTCATAATTGCTCTGCATCTTGTCCTGTTTCTGTGTGTGTGTGTGTGTGTGTGTGTGTGTGTGCGCGCGTGTTCGGGATTAAGGAACCACAATTTAATCCTGTAAAGAATCTTATTTGATAAGCAGTTTGGCAATGTGTTTAAAGCATGAGTTTTGTTTCTATTAAGTATGTTATTCTTCAGTTCACTGAATAAACATGGTGAAAATCTCTTGTTTTAGAGAACTGTAAAAAAGAGAACAATTCAACTACTTTGGTGATTAAATAAGACATTTACACGTTTGATCTGGCTCATAGATTAGGAGACACGATTTTAAGAGTACTCGAACTTTCAGAGTCATAACATACAACTCCAGTTCTGCTGCAGCTGGATTGTACCATTTAAATTATATTTACCTCTTCTAATTCTTCTTACAAAAGGTATCACTTCAAGCTCCTCTGCATCAAATTTCATCAGCCTTGTGTTCCCTCTTTCACAGTGAGGTTTCTTGAGGTTTGTCACTATACTCCTTACAGCTCACAATACATCAATATTTAGAATTTTTAAAATATGTTCTTTTCAAACTTTTTAAAAATTTGTCTCTTAATCCAATCTTTCCTCCACACTCTCTATTTCACTTTCTGTGCCTGAATTGACATTGAAATTATTATTTCAACTTCCACTTCCTGGCTGAGACTCTGTGCAGCTCACCATCAAAGCCTACCTGTGAATGGCTAAGTAAATACGTAGTAGTTTGCCCAATTCATGGCTGAACCTCCATAGCCAACTTCTCTTTCTCTCTCTCTATCTCCATTGGTTGGCATTCCTTAGTTCCCTTAGTACACAAAACTATCTTGATCTCCGACCCAAATGTACCCAATGACTGTAGCAACCATTTAGTATCTATCCTATCAAGCCCTCTGAAACATTTATACATATCAATGAGATCACTTTTTATTCCTCTAAATTCCAATGAATATCGGCTATTCTAATTATTTGCTTTACATTATTGGCAAATTTGGATACATTATACTCAATCCCCTCATCAAAATCATGAATATACATATAAGCAACTGAGGTCCCAGCTCTGATCCTTGTCAGTTTAAGCCTGTTCACCTGAAAATGATCCATTTTCTGTCCATTAATTAATCCTCAATGCATGCTAATACATTACCCCCAAACCCAACTTTTATATGGCTTATGTAGATAGACTGTACAGGGCAACTCTTTATTTAGATGTATTGCTGACTGAAACCTACTCAGTAAAACCCCTTGAAAATGGTTAAGTGTAAATCTGAAAAATGCTGGGCACCACTTCTTAACCACTTACAGCTAAGTGCAAAGAGTTTCAAGACATTTTGATAGCTAAGGCACAGTGTGAATTTTAAAATGAAGAGATAATGTATTGGAGGTAGAGACTTAAAGTCAAACCAGCTATCAATTGGCCAGATCCCCAAATTAAACTCAAAATAACTTGTACAAATTCAAATAGAATGTCATAAAACTGGTTTATGTTGGTCAAACAAGGTAACAAAATCTCAAATAAAATTAAAACTATGAATGCTGGCAATGTGTAAAAAAACAGAAACTACTGAAAATATTCAGCAGTTCTGGCAGGATCTGTGAAAAGAGAAACATGTTGAATGTTTTGAGTTCTGTGTAACTCTTCTCGATATGACCTTGCTTCTGAGTCTGTGAGGAAGAGCCGCCTTCAACTCAATTTATTAACTCTGTTTCCTTACTTATGGATGCTACCAGACTAGTTGATTATTTCCAGCATATTTTGTTTTTATAACAAAATTATGCTTCATATTGAATAATTTGCTTTAAAAAGGTATTTTTGTTCCAGCCCTTGGGTGCATTGGTGATGACATAAGATAAAATATATAAAAGCAAAGTGTCAAGCTGTCCATCTGTTTGTTTGATGCCAAACCCTCTGATGCTTGGGCCAATCTCAACCAAACCTGGGGAATGAGACCTTGAACCAAGGATGGTTGATACCTATGTACCAAAAGTGGGTGGGGACAGAGGGCTTTGTCTTCTTAGGGTTTCCCTTGGCCCTCACGACACTACACCCCCACTAACACTGGAACTCACACATGTTTTACCAACCTTCACCACACATTCTAAGAAATAATATGATGAATTTGCATAATAATCTCTGATTTTCATATTTTTATTGACATATTTTATCTGTTTCATGTTGGTTATGTTCTGCGACACTATACATTATCACCCAAGTGACAGGCAGCATATGGAGCCAATAAAATGGAGTGAAAACAAAAGGACACAAGAATATAAGAAACAGGTACAGGAGGAGGCAATTCAACCCCTGCAGCCTGCCTTACAGCTATATAAGATCATGGGTGATCTAGCCCAGACTTGATAGCCTGTTCTGCATTGCCGTCAACTCCTTTACATTTCAATAATCTATCCACGTCCTCTTTATATAATTTAAGTGATTTAGTCTCTACAGCTGTATCGGGTGGAGGATACCAGACATTCAATAAGGTCTAAGAGAAGAAATTCCTTTGCATCTCAGTTTTAAATGGGTGTTCCCTTATTGTGTAACTATGTCCCCTTGTTCAAGATTCCTCCATTAGTGAAAACACCTTCTCAACCTCTATCCTGTCAAGCCCCCTCAGCATCTTGTATGTTTCAAAAAGATCATCGGTCATTCTTCTAAACTCAAGTAATCAAAGGCCTAACCAAAACAACAGGCAGTTAACGGAAAGCAACAGACAGCAAACAGAGAAAAAGATAATGAAGAAACTAGAGTTAGAAGGCAATAAATTGACAGAATAGCAACAAAATGCAGAAAGAATCCATGTTCCAAGTAAGAGAATATACCTCCTAATGGAAACTTTCCCTAAGACCATAAAAAATAGGAAGAGGAGTAGCCATTTGGCCTGTTAGCCTGCTCCATGATTCAATAGGATCATGGCTGATCCAACACATCTCATGTCCACTTTCCTGCCCTTTCCCCATAACCCTCAATTCTCCGACTGATCAAGAATATACCTATCTCAGTCATAAATATACACAAGGACTCTCCTCCATCAGCTTCCTGTGGCAAAGACCTCCAGAAACTCATGACCCTTTGAAAGAAGAATTTCCTCCTCATCTCAGTCTTAAACTGGCACCACTTTCTTCTGAAACTATGCCAAATAAAAATCGACAAAACTGTGAATGTTGTAAATCAGAAACCAAAATAGAAATTGCTGAAAAAGATCAGTTCTGGCAGCATCTGTGGAGAGAAATCAGGGTTAACTTTTTGGGTCAAATGACCCTTCCTTGAGGAATTTTTGTTTCTGAAACTGTGCCCACTGGTCCTAGACACTCCTGTAAGGGAAACATCCTCTCAGCATTTACTCTTTCAAATATCTTAAGAATCCTCTATGTTTCAATAAAATCACCTCTCATTCTTCCAAACTCCAGTGAGTAGAGTCCCAACCTGTTTAACCATTGCTCAAAAGAGAATCCTTTCATAGGCTCACCCTAGTGAATATTTTCTGAACCATCTTCAATAAATAATATATTTCTTAAATAAGGGAACCAAAATTACTTGCAGTACTCCAGGTGTGGTCTCACCATCAGCTTATACAGTTACAGTAAGACTTCCATGCTTTCATACTCCAATTTCCTTGACATAAGGGGCAAAGTTCCATTAGGCCACCTAATTACTTGCTGTACCCGTGTGCTAGTCTTCTATGTTTCATGTACAAATACCCCAAGTCCATTTGTGTTGCACTTTTCTGCAGTTCTTCTCCCTTCCAAAATGGACAATTTTACACTTTCCCATATAACACTCCATTTGCCAATTTTTTGCTCACTTAGTTAACCTATCAATATCTGTGCTGTAAACTTTGTATCCCGCGTAAACTGATTGTTTATCTTGCAAGCTGCCATAGAGTCATAGAGTTATACAGCACAGAAACAGACCCTTCGATCCAACTTGTCCACGCTAATCAGATGTCGTAAACTGATCTAATCCCATTTGCTTGCATTTGATCCATATCCCTCTAGACTCTTCCTATTCATGTACCTATCCAGTTGTCTTTCTATCTATTTTTGTTTCATCTGCAAATTTGGCTACAGTACATTCTCTTCCTTCCTCCAATTCATTAATCTATATTGGTAAACAGTTGTGATCCCAGCATTGATCCCTGTGGAACCCCATTAGAAATAGATCACCAATCTAAAAAAGAACACCCTCCCCCCACTTGCTGTTCCCTGCCCATTAGCCAATTATTGTCCATGCCAATATATTACCTCCAACACCATGGGCTCTTATGACTTAAACTTTTAGTGATTCTTTTACGATCCTTATCATAATAATGATTCAAATATAGAATGATGTTATAAAGTAGAAAAAGAGCCACATTCCAAGAATTAGGCAAATAATAAATTATAATAAGTGGCCAATTGAATATTCGACTTTTGGAGGCGAAAAGAAACAAAACAGTTCTTGAAAAGCATCAGAGCATGTAATGTTAGCTGAGAAAGATAGATCACTAAGAAATGATTTATTTTGATTTATAAGGGTTCCCTTATTTAAGAAATATATTATTTATTGAAGACGGTTCAGAGAATGTTCACTAGGATGAATCTATGAAGGGATTCTCTTTTGGGCAATGGTTAAACAATTTGGGACTCTATTCACTGGAGTTTGGAAGAATGAGAGGTGATTTTATCGAAACATAGAGGATTCTTAAGGGATTTGCAAGAATAGCTTCCAATGTGATCTATCCAATGGAATATTTAACAAACACTGAAAATTGTGACACTGAAGAAATAGAAATCAATGAATATAGATGTCTCTGGCACTGATGATGAAATATTCACTGTATTACAATATTAGGGCAAAAAATGGACTTTAACAACTTTCTGTTTCCATCAAGTATGATTTTTAATATCTGAGATGTTTCATGGACTAAAATGGTTTTAAAAGGACAATGCTGGCCTAAAATGATCATCTGCAAGAATTAAGGCAAGTTCAAAAAAATCAATATGCAATAAACAAAACAAAATTGAAAGTACTGTTTTATCCAAAGTGATTGAAGCAAATCAACTCAGTCTGGCATTGAAAGACTTGTATTTCCCATATTAACTTACACTGGTAGGAGAAGTTGCACATATTAGAATGGAAAGGGTTGGCTGCCACTATCCAGCTCGGAAAGACAATGGAGCCAGACTTGGCAATACACAAATAAACAATATTTCTGTGCCTGATGGCAGAGTAGAAGATAGAAAGAAATATGGATTGGGAACAGCAAGTACTGACGTCTCTTTCTCCTTATCCCCCTATTTCCTCATCACCGTCTTAAAACAGCATCTAGCAATAAAAGCAAATCGAAGAAACAAACATTCACTGAGATGTCAAAGATATCGATATATTTTGCTGCGATGGAGGATACAAGTCAACCATTAAACAAACAATTGTGGTTTCAGGTTAAAAACTAAACTTCTAGGACTCTAAGGAGTTTTAAACTGTGTAGCCTTTATACTTTCCATCTTTCCATTTGTTTAAGGGATCTATATTGCGTGTGCTTGATATGTTGTCCCTAGCAGGCAGGGAAGATGTGGTTGAGTGAGGAAGCCTTGGTTCTCAAGAGAGGTCGAACGACTAGTTAAGAGGAAGAAGGATGCTTATATAAGGTTTAGGAAACAAGGATCGGAAAAGGCTCTAGAGGGATACAAGTTAGCCAGGAAGGAGCTGAAGAAAGGGATTAGGAGAGCTATAAGGGGGCATGAGAAAACCTTGGCAGATAGGATCAAGGAAGACTCCAAGGCTTTTTACACGTACGTGAGGAACAAGAAAATGACCGGAGAAAGGGTAGGGCCGACCAAGGATTGTAAAGGGAATTTGTGCACGGAGCCTAAAGAGATAGGAGAGGTCCTTAATGAATACTTTTCTTCGGTATTCACAACTGAGAGGGACCTAGTTGTAGAGGAGGACAATGTGAAACAGGCTGGTAGGCTAGAGGAGGTCGATGTTAGTAAGGAAGATGTACTGGGAATTTTGAGGACCTTGAAGATAGATAAGTTCCCCGGGCCTGATGGGATTTATCCAAGGATTCTATGGGAAGTGAGGGAAGAGATCGCAGGGCCTTTAGCGATGATCTTTTCATCCTCACTGTCCACAGGTATAGTGCCGGAAGATTGGAGAGAGGCAAACGTCATTCCCTTGTTCAAAAAAGGGAATAGGGATAACCCCGGAAATTATAGGCCAGTTAGTCTTACGTCAGTGGTGGGCAAATTATTGGAAAGGGTTCTGAGAAATAGGATTTATGATCACTTGGATAGGCACAGTTTCATTCGTGATAGTCAGCATGGATTTGTGAGGGGTAGATCATGCCTCACAAACTTTATTGAATTCTTTGAAGAGGTGACCAAACACGTGGATGAAGGTAGAACAGTGGATGTGGTATACATGGATTTAAGTAAGGCGTTTGATAAGCTTCCCCATGGTTGGCTCATGCAGAAAGTAAGGAGGCATGGGATTGGGGGAAATGTGGCAGATTGGATTCAGAATTGGCTGACCCTTAGAAGACAAAGGATGGTAGTGGACGGAAAATATTCAACATGGTGCTCAGTTACGAGTGGTGTACCACAAGGATCTGTTCTGGGTCCTCTTCTATTTGTGATTTTTGTACATGATTTGAATGTAGGAGTGGAAGGGTAGATTAGTAAGTTCCCGGATGATTTGAAGGTGAGTCGAGTTGTAGACAGTGCAGAGGGCTGTTCTAGGTTACAAAGGGCCATTGATAGGATGCAGAGCTGGGCTGAGAAGTAGCAAATGGAGTTTAACCGTGAAAAGTGTGAGGTGATTCATTTTGGAAGGACAAATTTGAAAGCAGAATATAGGGTTAACGGAAAGATCCTTGGCAGTGTGGAGGAGCAGAGGGATCTTGGGGTTCATGTCCACAGTTCCCCGAAAGCTGCCACCCAGGTGGATAGACTTGTTAAGAAGGCGTATGATGTGTTAGCTTTCATTAATAGAGGGACAGAGTTCAAGAGCCGTGAAGTTATGCTCCAGCTGTACCTGATACCTAAAACACTGATTCGTCCACATCTGGAGTATTGTGTCCAGTTCTGGTCGCCTCATTACAGGAAAGATGTGGAAACGTTGGAAAAGGTGCAGAGGAGATTTACCAGGATTTTGCCTGGAATGAAGGGAAGGTCTTCTGAGGAAAGGTTGAGAGAGCTAGGGCTTTTCTCTTTAGAACGTCGAAGGATGAGAGGTGACTTGATAGAGGTGTACAAAATGATCAGAGGTATAGATAGACAGCCAGAGACGTTTTCCTAGGGTGGAGGTAGCTATTATGAGGGGGCATGGTTTTAAAGTGATTGGAGGTAGATATAGGGGAGACGTCAGAGGTAGGTTCTTTATTCAGAGAGTGGTAGGGGTGTGGAATGCTTTGCCGGAGAGGGTAGTGGAGTCGGCCCCATTAGGGGCATTTAAGTGGCTATTAGATAGGCATGTGGATGATGGTATAAGGTAGGGGTGGCGGTTAGATAGACCTTAGGTTTAGGGTAAAAGTTTAGAACAACATCGTGGGCCGAAGGGCCTGTACTGTGCTGTACTGTTCTATATTCTATGTTCTATGTACCAGACAGTCCGTCTCTTTTAAAATTTATACTTGTATTTACATGCGTATTTAATGTCATATTTTAACATTTATCTCAAATCTAGTAAATAATAAAATTCATCTTCCTTTCACTCAAGAAAATCTTGTAACTGTCTCCTTAATTTTGACAGGCACTACATTTTAATAGGAGTATGATACTTGCATGCTAAAAAGAAATAAGTAATGTGTTATGACTGACTGTGCTAGGGCTCAAAAGAGGGGTGCTGACTTCTCACTTATCATAACAATAGATACTGAGGAAGTAGGTATCTATGCAAATATTGGTCATGATGATTTTGAGAATAATATATGGTGTGGGGAATGATCATTAGAAATCATTTAGTAAAAACAAAATCAAACTAAATTAGGGTTCAGCAAATGAAAGAAAATGCAAGTAAATACATTGTAAGGGACTTGTTTTTAATCAAATGATGATTTGAGAAAATAATTTTGTGTGATTTTAAATATTTCTGTTTCATATTTGTGGGATTAAATTGTTACTGAAGATAATTCAGTGAAATAAGATAATTAAGTGAATTTTTGAATGAGAATAGGAAACACTTCAAATAAATTACTTCGTGGAGACATTCTTATGGTCTGATTTTAAGCTTTGTTGCCTATCTCATTCAGCCCTTCTGCCCAGAGGGTGAAAAGCCCAGTTTAGTAGTTCATAACATCATTTTCTTTATCCAATTTTGAAAATCTTATTATAAACTTTCATCCCTTTATTTCCAGGATGCGGGATGGATAGCGCAGCATTGACATCACCTAGTGCTGAGAGTTATTGTTAAGCAGTTAATTGGCACGATGTGGAATGCAATCTCATACAGAAATTCAACAATAGCTTTCACAAGGATAGTGGTTTCCTACTTCAAAAGAAAAACAAATCCCCTGTCTCTCAGGGGAAAAAAACAGGGGAATGAGAATAATTGTAGCCCTTTTGAAGGCCCAGCGTGAGCACATCAGCACAACAGGCCACCCCCAGCGCAGAATGAGTTCATGGAGTGAACAGAAAGGACTCCATCCGGATATAATGAAATATGTCTAATATACTCATTAAAATTATTAGACAGATCATATCCTGAACCAATTTTCTCTTTGGGTTTCAGTATAGAAACAGACCCTTTGAACCAAAAAGTCCATGTTGATCATAAGCCTGAATTAAACTAGTCTTACCTGCTTGCTCTTGGCCCATATCCCTCCAAATATTTCTTATTCATGGACTTATGCAAATGTCTTTTAAATGTTATAATTGTACCCAGATCCAACTTTTTCTCTGGAAGTTCATTCCTCATATGTACCACTCTCTATGTAAAAAAGTTGCCCTTCACATATTTTTTAAATCTTTTTTCTCTGACTTTAAAAATATGCCCTCTAGTCTTGAAATCCCCAACCCTAGGGAAAAGACACCTACCATTCACGTTACCTATACCCCTCACGATTTTATAAATCATTATAAGGCCACCCATCAACCTCCTAAGCTCCTGTGAAATAAGTCCCAGCCAATCTAGCCTCTCCTCATAACTCAAACCCTTCATTCCCAGCAACATCCTGGTAAATCTTTTCTGAACCTCTCCATCCTTCCTATAACAGGGCAAATAAAACTGGACACAGTATTTCAGAAGAGGCCTCACAAACATCCTGTTCAGGGAATCCAGGTACAAAAACAAAAATACTTATCTCTTAGACTTTAAATCAATGAATGATGTGTAGCAGTAGGTTTGGCACAGTTCTGGCACCATTGGTGATAAGTAATCACACTATCCATTTTGTTGGAAATCCTGAGGCCAAAACATTTTAAGCTGTCATGATAGCTCACTTTGAAAAAACACATTGTAACTGAACCTTTGAATATCTCAGCCTATTGTTGAAAAGACTGAGATCAAAGAGATGGCTGTTAGTTTGACCCAAAAAAAAATCATGAGGAAGTAGCTTTAAAGAGGAATAAAAGAATGAGTCCAGCTCCACATTTGAGGAGAAAAGTAGAGATTTGGAAGATGTTATGTCACAAAAAAAGATTAATAGAGGAGTATTTATGTTCCAACAGTGCTTAGGTTCTAGAAGAATCACAAGACATTGGAAATTAGTAAATGTAACACATTTATTGAAGAAAGGAGAAAGAGAGAGCAGGAATCTATAGGCCCAATAGCCTAACATTTGGAATACAAAAATTGCCCAATACCATTATTAAGGAGGGTTTTTAGAGAAACCATAATGAGATCAGGCAGCATCAACATGGATTTGTGAAAGGGTAAATGTGGTTTACTGATTTATTCTCATGTTTATCTTCATCTCCTTCATCAATTTCAGCCCTTCCACGATAAGGTCAGAAATGAGGATGTTCACTGATTGCACAATGTTCAGCACCATTTACACACTCCTCAGATACTGAAGCAGTTTCTGTCTATATGCAATAAGACCTGGACAATCTGTTGGCCCATACTGATAAGTATGTTTTCTGTGCTGTACCCATGAGTGTATCTGCATGTTTGAACCCCAGTACCAGAAGTCATCCCACCAATTAGTCACTTTGATTTCCTTGATACCCATTTGAATTTGCTGTGTCTGTGGAACATTTGCTAATTGTGTCCGGACGTGCTGTGGTTTTTCAGATAGGAGTTTGATGCCAGTACCATATTGCTACCAATAACCTCCTAAGGTTTGTCTGAGTTCGTCACTGACTTGACAAATATTTCATTCCCCCTGTGGATATCTGTGTGCTTGATTAGGCCTACCCTGTTTGGTATGTATTGCCTAATACAAAAGGTGATATTTATTTTCATTCATTAACAGGATGAGAGTGTCACTGACCAGCCAGCATCTATTGCCCAGAGGGCAGTTAGGAGTCAGCCATGTTGCTGTGGGTCTGGAGTCACATGAAGGCCACACCAGGTAAGGATGGCAGTTTTCATCCCTAAAGGACATTAGTGAACCAGGTAGATTTTTCCGGCAATTGGCAACAGATTTACAGTCATCATTAGACTCAAATTCCACCATCTGCCGTGGCGGGTTTCAAACCTGGGTCCCCAGGACATTGTCTGGGTCTCTGGATTAACAGTCCAGCAATAATACCACATGACCATCCCCTCTTTTACGCATGAAAGTCCTGTACTGGTAGTGTTTTCAAGAAGTTGTGATGCAGTATTCTCCCTTCCCCCTAAATACTACCCTTGTGATGTCTGTGTTTGGGCTCCAGATCTCGAAAGTGCAATTTTGAACAGTGTTTTTCTGAAAACCGCACATGAAGGCATGCTCATTTGAATACATGGGGTAAGTGCGAGCAATTCGTTCTTTCATCTGTTAACGTTTATCTAGAGTGGTACCTACAAGACATCCCTCTTTCTCAACAGCATACAGCAGGGTGCCATCATATTCTAACCATATTCTTTCTTGGATAATGCTGATATTTTAAACCTCAAAGACTTTTAAACCATTTTTGATTTGGTGCTATGATCAGGATCCCCAGTACCATTCCTGTGACCTTTCTTGGGATCTCCTTACAATTGTTGGTCAATTGCCATAATTGGCAATTTGAAATATTGGGATATCCCTTCCCATGGAACCAATGCTCCATCTGCTCATCATTGATCCAAGACAGGACCTGTCTTTGCTTAGTCTGCTTGAGATTCTCCCTTAACTGTTCAATCATCCACTGGTCATAAATGCTGTACAAGGTCCTATTTTGCTGCCTACTGTCATCATCTATCTTTCCCTGGTTGATCTCTTTTATATTCCTGGAGTGCTCTTCTGGAACCATTACCAGATGCTGTTCTGCCTGATTTTTTTTAATCCCCCATTTATGCCGATTGTCCAGGTGAATCCACTGGATTGTCAAAGTGACACGAAGTCAGCTAAATTGTTGCAGGGGTACACGCTTCTGGGCAAAAGTTGAATGAAGCTTTGCTCGATCAGAATGGTTAGGTGGTTCAGGCCGAAAAAATAAGCAAAATGTTGTACTGCCCAGAACAAGGAATGAACACTTGACCCTGTTAAAGGAACTGTTAACCCTCCTCACTAACGTCTGGATCAGACGCACTGAAATGACGGAGGACCCAGCAGCATAGGCAATTCTCTCAGAGCAATAGAGTGTCATGTATGCTTCTCACACATAGAGAAACCCAGTCTACTGGTGAAAGAGTCTGGCAGGCATAGGCTACCAATCTGAGTTCATTGTGATGTACTTAGAGAAGTACAACTGCCAACGTGGCACCTGTGGCTGCAAACTCCAAGGCAAAGGGAAGTTCTACGTTGGGTATTTGCAGTGCGGGGGCCTACACTGGGACTAGTTTTAATTCAGTAATAGCCTCCGTGTGCAGTTCAGTCCATTCCTACTGGGTATCGCTTGAAAGAAGGTCAGAGAGTGGGGCAGTTTTAATGGCGAAACCATTGATGTGGTTCTGACAGTGGTGCATTCAGCCAGAAAGTGACACAACAAGCTCATTTTCCTGGGGAAGGGCAAATAGGTTATGACCTCGATGAGCTTCTCCTCTACCTCATGTTTCCCCTGAGCTCTCACACTTCCCAAGTTTGAGTGCTAGGACTTAATGATCTACGTCTTCTTTGGGTTAACTGTCCATCTATCACTACCTCGCATTCTGTGTAACCGCAGTTATGTTTGTGACTGGTCATCACACTCTATTGCTCTGAGAAAATTGCCTATGCTGCTGGGTCCTCTGTCATTTCAGTGGGTCTGATCCATACGTTAGTGAGGAGGGTTAACAGTTCCTTTAACAGGGTCAAGTGTTCATTCCTTGTCTCAGTCTGCAGGAGGAAATTGTCCATGTACTGTACCAAGCAGTCTAGTTGGGAAAACCTCTTCTAGCCCTTCCACCAGCCTCTAATGAAATATTGTTCAGAATTGTGAAAACTGTGGAGCTTGCAGGTCCCTGTGTATTGCTGGTCCTGAAACATGAAGGTGAATTTATATTGGCAGTGTTGGTTGAAGGGTGTGGACCAAAATCCATTACTAATGTCCAGCACAATGAAATAGTTCACCTGTGGGGTCTGCTTTATCATGGTTTTGAGGCTAGTTGCTGTTGTTGGTGCTGTGATTAGAGTGGTTTTATTTAGTTCCCAGTAATTGATGGTGAGCCACCAAAAGCTGTCTGTTTTCATAAGTGGCCATTGGTGAGATAACTGTAGATACAACAGGTGTATGTCTCCTTATTTGGCAGTCAGTTTAGCTCAGTTGGCTTGATGATTGGTTTGTGAAGCAGTGTAACGCTAACAGCGTGGGCTTAAAGGCCACACTGGCTGATGTTATCATTAAGGATTCTCCTTCCCAACCTTTCTTTTCGCCTGAGGTATGGTGGTTCTCAGATTAAATCACCACCAGTTGTCTCTCTCTAAAGAGAGAGCAGCCCTATTGTCTAATCCACATTTCCCCCACAGTACAATTTCTCTGTACATATGTGCCTGTCGCAGTCTGCACTGGGGCCTCACTGAGTTTGGGCTTTTGCCAAATACAATAGTTGGCTGGGCCAAAAATTGAATTACACTGCCTCATAAGGGCTAAGTCTAAAATGTGCTCGGCATCGAACGGAGATTAACCAACACTGCTCGGTAAGATCTGGTCTCCCAGTTTAAATTCTATAGGTTCTCCTGTAGGTGCCCATTGAATCCATTCAGAAGAACTTTTTTCCGGGTGCACCATGTGTTATCAAAATCTGAGGATATGTTAAGTGTCATTCTGGACCCCCTGCATCCTATAAAGACTTAACAGGGCAGACTTCCACCTCACTGTGTGCCAGGGACCTTTCCAGGGGCCTGTCCGGTGCTGCACAGCCATTGAGGAGAAGTGTGGCTCTGTCACAGAGAGTGTAACCCATGGGGGGTGTGGGTACAAGGAGTTAGAGGTTGAGATTTCCTCCATTAAACTTGGCTGTGTGATCTTCCCCACCAAATTAACTGTTGCTTGTCTCTACAGTCCTTCCAGCATCATGGGCTGGGGTCTTGAGCCTGGCTCCTGTGGTGACACTGACTGCCTGGGTACCCTCCAGCCCCTTGCATGTGCGACCACAGTTGTAACATTTCCTTGACCTGCTGCTGCTGATCCTTATCTCTCACTGCAATATAGACTAATGGAGGCAGATGGCTCCAATAATAACTCCCCTTGTTTCATTTGCCTACATTATTTCTCTGCATGGAACTGGGGTTTAGTTTTATAAGAGGCACATTTTTCCCTTGCCTGGTTTGGGGTGCCCTGACTCATGAATCTCTTTGTGCCAAGCCCAAACCATCATCCCTATCACCCATTGTTCTGTGTGGATGTTGTCTGTGTTTTCTTCACTGCTTCAGTGGTACACTAGACAAGCTGTGTCCACAGACACCAGGCTAATGCGATTGGGTTCTCTCCCATTTGCTGCCTACTCTTATTTAATCCATCTATGGGATCTTCCCTGTTGTATGCTACAGCGTCCAGGATTGTTGTTTTCATGGCCTGCAGTTCCCTTCCTCCCACATTCAGAGGATTGGGACTTGGCACATTAATATTTATTTTACCTCCACGGCATTTTTTGAGCCTATGGAGAACCTTTATTAGTGCGTGCCGTCGAAATACATACAGGGGCCAGCTGTGGACTCAAATGCAGGGATTTTTTTTGCTATCTCTGTCAATTGCACCACTGTAAACAGGGTTGTATAAGTAATTGGATTCTGGCTGTCTGATAGGTTATGGTCAATGGGTTCATTAGGGAAAGGGAAGATCCTAGGGGTGCTGAAGAATCTACTCTCTCCAGAAAGGTAGGAGGGAGTCCCCAATCTTCACTGCTCTCAATGTATCTACAGATTGTCATTTGCTCCTAGTATATCCCATAATCAATGTCCCCATCTGATTCTATTGTCTCAAGTGCACAAATCATTCCCTTTTGTGTGGAAAGTTAGGACTTTCATTCCCCAATCTCACACTGGTGTTTTGAATCGTTAACAGTGTGGGCTGTGTTTTCTTTGTCTATCTGGTGCCGGCATCTCAGAGCAACCTGGAGGTTTTTGCATTTCTTGGTCGGTTCATCCAAAGCTTTTTTGGGCTGCATCTACATCACTGACTGTGCACTGTGCCTCCATTGTTTGCCCACAAGTGACAAGTAATCACACAAGTGCCAGGCAATGACCATCTCAAACAAAAAAGAATCAAACCATCACCCCTTGCCATTGCGAGCACTGACTTCCCATTAGCAACAGATAGCAACTGAACCTGGCATATCAGTATTGTGGCTACAAGAATGCGTCAAAGACGAAGAATTCTATAGTAGTGACTCACATCCTGACACCCAATGCCTGATCACCATGTAGAAGGCACAGTTGGGAATGATGGAATACTCTCCATTACCTAGGTAAATGCAGGTCCAGTAGTACTCAACAAGTTTGACACCATCCAGGACAAAGCAGTAAATTGACTGGATTCCATCCAGCACTTTCAATATTCATTTCATGTACCACTGAGGCATAGTAGTGTCAGTGTCCACCATTCACAAGATACATTGCAGTAACTTATCAAGGCTACTTCAACAGCATCTTCCAAGCCCACAACCACTGCCATTTGGAAGGGCAAGGGCAGCGGGTGGATGGGAACACTGCTACTTGCAAGATTCCCTCCAAGCCACACATCATTCTGGTTTGGAACTATATTGCCATAACTGTCGCTAGGTTAATATCCTGGAGCTCCCTAACAGCACTGTGGGTGTGTCTATATCCTAAGGAATAAAGCAGTTGAAGAAGGCAGCTCACCTTCTCCAGAGCAATTAGGGATATGTAATAAACACTAGCCTAGCCAACAATACCTACATCCAGTCAATGAAAGAAACAAAAGCTCTTTGGGGAAGTTACATGTGATAAGTAGGAAAATAAGTTTCAAGAGAAGGTGAAGAGTTTACAAATGGAGATAGACAAGTTAATGAAGTTTAATGTGGGAAAATGTAAAAATTTTCACCTTTGCAGAAAGAATAAAAAAGCAATATAATATTTAAATGAAGAGAGATTTCAAAATTCTGTAGCACAAAGGGACCTGGGACTGCTGATACATGAATCACAAAAAGATAGCAGGCAGATATAGCAAGTGATTAGGAAGGCAAATGGAATGCTGATATTTAGTGCAAGGGGAATTTAATGTAAAAGTAGGCAAGTTTTATTAAGCTGTACAAGAGCTTGCTGAGACCACATTGAGAGCATTGTGTACATTTTTAGTCTCTTTATTTGAAAAAGGATACAACTATAATAGAAGCAATCAGTGATTGTTCATTTACCTCTTTCTTGGGATGATGAGCTTACCAAATCAATAATGGTTGATTGGACTGGGCCTTTAAAAATAGTAAAAACTCAGAGCAGGAGTAGGCAATTCAGCCCTTCGAGCCTGCTCCGCTATTTAATACAGTCATGGCTGATCTTATCTCGGCCTCCACTTCACTTTCCTACTCACTCTCCATAATCCTTCAACCCATTCCTACTTAATAATCTGTCTATCTCCTTCTTATGTTTAATCAATGTCCCAGCATCCTCTGCACTCCACAGATTCACAACCCTTTGATAGAAGTGATCTCTCCTCATCTCTGGGTCAAATCTTCTGCTGCTTATCTTAAAACTATGACTTCTCATTCTAGATTGTCCCACATTAGGAAACATCCTTTCTGTCTACTTTGTTAATCCCCTTTAGCATCTTATATACTTCAATTCGATCTCTTCTCATTCTTCTAAACTCCAGAAAGTGTACGTCTAAACTGCTCAATCTCTCTTCATCAGACAAACCACCTCACTTCTGGAATCAATCTAGTGAAACTCCACTGAACTGCTTCCAATACAACTACATCCCTCCTCAAGTAAGAAGACCAAAATTTGCACACAATATTCCAGGTATAATCTCACTAATGCTGTGTATAATTGCAGCAACATTTCCCTACATTTATACTCTATTCCTTTAAGAATACATGCCAACATTCTCTTTTCCTTCCTCATTAACTCCTGTACTTGCATACTAATTTTCAGCGATTCATGCACAAGGTCACTCAGATTCCTCTGCACCGAAGCACTCTGAAGTTTCTCTCTGTTTAGATAATAAGTTGCCTTTCTGTTCCTCCAAGCAAAATGGATAACATCACACTTATTCATGTTAAACTTTATCTGCCAAATATTTATCCATGGAGTTTAGAAGTATGATGCATGATATTATAGAATCAAGGGGTCTTAACTGGATGGATATGGACAGTGTTTATCTTTGCGTAGAGGGGATTAAGAGCAAGAGATATTGTTTAAGAAAATGGGGTCTACGTTTCAGGACAGAGGTGAGGATTTTTTTCTCTCTCATAGGGTTGGTAGCTTTTCTTCTAAAAAGAGTAGAGCTTGGTTAATTGAATTTATTCATGGCTAAGTTTAATAGATTTTTGATAAATAAAATAGTGGAGAATTATCAGCAGTAAACCAGCATTGGGATTACTTTGCCTGATATAGTACCTGCCTAATTTTGATCCCCAATAACTTCATTGTAAATAGAAATGGGGTTGGGTTCTATGACAACAGCAACAATTTACATTTGTATAGTGCCTTTAGTGTTGTAAAGTACTCCAAAGTGATTCATAATGAGTGTATCATGGAATATTCAATACCAAACCATATAAGGAAATATTAGAATAGGAGACCAAATTTTTCCTCAACGAGATAAGTTTTAAGGAACATCTTAAAGGATGAGAGTAAGGTGGTGGAACTGAAGACAACATGTTAGATATGTCTTGAATCATAGCCTGCAAGAGGGATCCTTTGAAAGGTAAGTCCAAAGGTCTTTCTTATGCCCATGGCTCCCACAAATGAAGGATCTTCCACTTATCCCCATGACACCTAATGTTCCTCTAACCCAGCATATCCCTTCCAACCATCTCTCATGTCTCCTATACCAATCTATGTCCCTCCACCTGCTCTTGTCATGGCTGGTCATGCTCTGATGCCATGCTATGTCACTTTTATGCCCATTTCGGGTGCCAGCTTTGGACTGTATAGTGACAGCAGTGTGTATTAAAAAAAAGGCTTAAAAGAACATCAATCATTTGGTGTTTTTAAAAAAAAACCCTCCTTTTCATTACAGCCCCGAAGAAGCATCAAACATCCAAATCCTTTAAAGTTTCAATAGCTAAAACTGCAAAGCAGTTGAAATGTCTAAACAGTGTATATATAAAAACTGTGAAATTATTAGCCAAGATCAACTGTTTGCAAATGGAGCCTCAGGTATTTCAAGAGACTAATAGTTCTCTCCTTAGCCAAGCCTCATTTTGCATTTTCAGCATGGAGGGGTGAGGAGGTGTTTTGGATGGAAAGACTTTTTATTTCTGGTTTTATTGTTAATTGGCTGAAGCCTCATATTACCAAAGGGAGCCATTTAAACAGCCCACCTTGGAACACAGCAAACCCAATGGCTGCCTCTGAAATATATCTGGAATCAGCTGGCCTGACTGTAGGTGGCAACCCCTAGCAATGAAGATTCCAACATTGTGAACACTTCCTCCTGAAGTGAGAGGGCTAAGCTGTCTCTCATTACTCATCTTGAAGTTGAAAATCTGGTGCTGTGTTCTGAGTTCCGCTAGCCCAGTTTGGTTGAGCAAAGTCATTAGTCTGCTGTTGCGAACAGCTGAAGGGATTTGCTGTTTGATATGATCCATCAGCAGCTGGGATGTATGACCTATATATATGGCATCACACAGGTATTTAACATGATATACGACATCACTTAAATGTTGTAGTGTGATTGCAGCACCTTGTTACCAGAGAATACATTGCGTATTGCTGCTGTACAATACCAGCTTGAAACAGCTGGCATCACTTGTTCAAATCTTGGAGTTTTCTTACCCAACCAGGAAATGTGGGCATTTCTCATATCTGAATGTGACAGCCTTTAACTGCATGTTCCTGTTCAATGTTAATGTTCTGTTTTTCTAAGAATATGAAAGATCTGATAAAAATAAAATTCTGTAACAGTTGCAACACTGGCCTCCACCCAACAACCTGACAGATTTCCAGTGTTTGCTCTGTCAAAGCAAAAGGAAGACAATCCAACTATGTCAGACTATTACCGAACAATGACAGCGTGATGGAAGTTGCTATCAACAGCACCATCAAGAAGGATATGCTCATTGATAACCTACTTTGCTGCACTTTCAGTTCCAAGATTCATGCCAGTGATATACATTACAGATGAATTCCAGACATGGCTGCTTTTGCCATCAAACCAACATTTGGCCAAGTGTGGCACGAGGGAGCATTACTAAAACTGAAGTCAATGGGGATCATGAGAAAACCTTACCATTTGACAGCAGTCAAAACAGGTTCAAGTGTGTCAGAAATGATCTTCCCTTTATTACAACATCAGAATTGGGGATGATTGCATAATATTCAGTGCTGTCACAAAATCTCAGATAATGAAGCTGCCTGTCTTCACATGCAACAACACCTGGACAACATTTGGGTTTGGGCTGATCTTTAGCAAATAGCATGAGCACCACGCAAAGCTAAGAAATGACTGAGGTTATTGGCTTGCTCGTTGAGCTGACTGGTTACCGTACAAACATTTCATCACCATGCTAGATAATATCATCAGTGCGGCATCTGATGAAGCAATGTTGTCCTACTCAGCTTGGAATTTATATGATCTGGTCTGTTAAGTTGGGCTGTGTCATTTCCGGTTGTTAATTGCATGGGTTTGTATATGGGTCTAATTCTACATGTTTGTTGATTGCATTGCAGTTTGAAAACCAGGCCTCTAGGAATTCCCATGTGTATCTGTGGTTGGCTTGAGCTAGGACGGTCACGTTGTCCCAGTTAAATTGATGGCCTTCATTATCTGAATGCACTGAGATGAGGGAAAGCTCATCATGTCGTTTTGCTGCAAGGTGGTGTTCGTGTATCCTTATGGCTGGTTTCCTTCCAGTCTGGCCACTGTAATGTTTGTTGCGGTCATTGCAAGGTTTTTGTAAACTATTTTGGTCCTGCAAGTCATGAGTATGTGGTCTTTGGTCCTTGTGAGTATCTGTCGTAGTGTGGCTGTGGGCTTGTGGGCTACCATGATTCCTAGTGGTTGTAGGAGTCTTGCTGTCAGTTCTGATATGTTCTTGATGTAGGGTGGTGTGGCCAACGTCTTGGGGCATACTGTGACCTCTTGGCATTGTCTATCTAGTAGGCACCTGCAGATGGAATTGTTGGGATATCCGTTGTTAGCAAATACCTTGTATAGGTGCTCTTCCTCCTTATTGCGTAGAACAACATCGCTTCATCGGTGGCCGCACTGATGATGTTACCTAGCGTGGTGCTGTAAAATCTGTATAATAACCAGCCGGCTTGGCGAACAAGCCAACAACCTCATCCACAACCTAAGCTACAAATCTTCCCAAGGACCCTAAGAAATGACTATTTCTTTAAAGAACCTAATCACTTTCTTTTGACATCCAATTCCACCATTATCTTTTAAGTAAGAATAAAGCAATCCACTCAATCAGTAACTCTTCGATTAGCCTAAACATCCACCCCACCTTCTCTCATCTACTGTAACTGCAGTGTGCTCTATCTACGGCATTGCAATAACTCTCCATGGCTGCTTGAGACATGTCGTTCAGACCTTTAACCTTGACCACCTAGAGGAGTGAGAATAGCAGGAACATCTCCAATTCCAAGATTTTCTCCAGGTCACACATCATCAAGAACTGAATACATAATATAGTTTCTTCATTGTTGCTGTGTGAAAATCCTTAAATTTTCTAATTAACAGCATGAGAGACATCACTTTCATCAAATATTTTGCGGTGGTTTCAGAAAAAGACTGACCATCACTTCCTCAATAGCAATAAGGGATGAACAATAAATCCCAAAATTGCATCTGATACTAAATTTGAAAGTTTTTTTCCTTTTAAATTGCTTGCTTGCTGAGAGGTTTTAGTTGTAGTAATGACATATTATACTGATTGAAAGATTATATTGCTAAGTTAAGATAATGCAAAACCAATCCTCACAAACCACCACAATATGGTTTCTCTAATGTTCTTTATGGAAATTCCTTCTACACAGATTACATCAAAAACATTTTCTTTTGTGTTGACAAAGGAGATTTGCAATGAGTGAATAATTGTAGGAACATAATCTACACAATCTTCTTGATTCAGAAACTGTTTTCAGTTTTCACTATCTTTTCATATCAGCCATTTGTAAAGCAATCTTTTTTTCCATTACTTGATCCCTTACCATATGTCTAAGCAAATAAACAGAGCTGCCAAGACCAATAAAGCTGTTAATTTAAGTCTGATAGAGTTTCTATGCTATCTTTAAAAGCCTTGGAACTGCACATATAGAATCCTTTGCAAAACCATAATGTTATCATACCACGCTAAGCGTGTTTTCCAAGAAAAATCTTTCACCAATTGGTTCTGAGCACTTGATATATTTCATGACCTTAAAAAAAAGAAATGAACAGCTAGATTAAGTTTATCAGCTTTCCATCTCCCACTTCCTGTACACTGTAGCTTAATGTAATATTGCAGATTAATAAGAGCTGTTAACTATTAAAAATACATCAGTGTTAGGAGGCAGAAATGATCACTCAACTATCACATTGCTATGAGACTTGAGCACAAAACTCGAGGCTAGCACTCCCAGTGCATTACTGAAGGCAAGTTTCACTATCCGATATTTTAGATGGCACATTGAACCGATACTAAACACCTATCCTTTTAGTTTGATGAAAACAACTGTTTAAAGACAAAAGGGGTCAGAAAGTTTTCCTACTGTAGTGATAAACATCAATATATAAAGATTATGGATAGAATCTCCCAGCTCTGAACATTATTGGCAATGTCAGAAAGTTGGGAGATTTGAATGAGATGGCCAATGAGGAGCTTCCTATCATCATGAGTAAATGGTTGTACTTTACAACAAAGTGTTGAACAATGACAAAAACAAAAGTTGCTGAAAAAGCTCAGCAGCAGCTCTGAGGAAGGGTCACTGGACCCAAAAATTAACTCTGATTTTTCTTCACAGATGCTGCCAGACCTGCTGAGCTTTTTCAGCGGCTTCTGTTTTTGTTCCTGATTACAGCACCCTCAGTTCTTTCAGTTTTTGTTGAACAGTGGGTCCGGATTCTCACCGGTGAGAGACCTATTAGCATGCATTATCATGTCTCTTTAATATTCAGTTTCCCATTCTCCTACATGCCATACAGAAACAAGATGGCGGCAATTTGCAGCATGAAAGGCTCTAGTTCATGGTTTGCTTGTCATCAATTAGTCACCAACATGCCAGGGCATGCTCCAGGTCTAGCAATCATGTGCTCACATCATCCATCAGGACCTGCATGTCCTGCAAATGTCAGCAAAGCAGGGTGCTAATTTGCCCATGCATACCATGTTTGGGACAGTTGACAGGAACCAATCATGACATCTGTGGATTGCCAGCTATGGACCGGGTCTACAGCTTGGCTTTAAAAATGGAGCTGGTACCAGGAATCTTGGGAGGCCCCAGGTATGGCCAATACTTCTCTGCACCGAAGAATATGATGAGGAGGGTGCCACCCTCCGTGAAACTTGCCAAAAATGGGTTAGATTTCTGTTAAGATTCAGCCCTGTCTTGTCATTTTTGCATTGCTATTTATAGCACCTAGTTACTTTGTTTCCTCTATTACACAAGTTACCCCACTCCAGCTATATTTAATACTTTGTAACATGTTTTGAGATGTCCTGAGATTGTGAAAAATGCAATATAAATGTCAGATTTTCTTTCTCTTTTCCTTGAATTTCAAACAGCATCCTGCTATTATTCAGTAAATCAAAGGATGATCTTGAAGTGACTGTTGATGCTTCTATTTTTGTACAATTCATATCCTGAGAATGTTTCTCTTTACTTCTTTTGAGTGTTTAATGATAATCTTTATTGCTGATCAGTGGGGAAGATCTGACATATTTATCCAGGCTGATCCTTCCTTGGTGCTGCATTGCCAGAATTACAATCTTTGAACTGAAATGGTAAAACAGAACACTAAGTATCTGTTGAGTTTGTCATAAATAGGTCACATTTTATTCAAGATGAATAGGCACGTTTTCCTGGAGTCCTGGTCAACATTTTGTCATAAAGCAAGAGTTTTACAGCCAACTTAACTGGATGCTTATTTGAGTTACTTTTCATGATGACATTACTCAGTGCAAAATGGCTACAATGTTTTGCTATGTAACCAAGACTACAACACCAAAATTAATCATCGGCTATGGTGCACTTGTGAATGTCTTGTAAATATTGTATAAAAATGCCCCTTTCTTTCTTTTTCTTTTATTTTTATTTCTTGTAACGTTGTGCAAGGCTGTGTTTCTATCAGTGTCAATCAGCTAGCTAAAGAACCGGTGTTGCCGTCGTATGCTCAATGTCTTGAAATTGACAGCTTCTTTGTAAAAAATCTATTGCATGTTCAAAAAGGAGATGACTTCTGTGCCCTTTTTGACTTTCCTGCCCTGGAGCAGATATAATCAATGCTGGAGCCATGATTTGTCTTCATTATGTGACTGAAAATGGTTTGCCTGAAATATTTGTGATCTGGAGCAGAGCCTTCACTTTATGAGTGCAACTCACTTCCAAAAACAAACCAAGCCTTGTTATGCAATACCTAAATTAGCCAGCAATTGTTACCTAAGAATGTGAATTGATAACTTAGAATTCACTTAGAGTTGACTTTGGCTAAAAATCTTTCTCCAACATTTCTTAAAGCGTATATTTTTCATGCAAGATGGCAGTAGTGTAGGACGCTCCACTCGGAGCTCCTCTGCTCCACCTATTCTTTTTTCTCTCTGTGTCTTTAGCAACCCTGGAGCAGCATGTCGGGAAACAGTCCCTGAGCAGTGCATGGCGAAGTGAGACCTGCAGCATCACAAGGGAAAATGAATCCTTGAGCAGCGCAAGGGGAAATGCGTCCGGAGCAGCGTGCCGCGAAGCAAGTGCCAGCGCAGCGCAAGGGGAAACAGGTCCCTGAGCAGCGCAACGGGAAATGTGTTCCAGAGCAGCGTGTGGGGAAGCGAGTCCTGGAACAGCGCAAGGGGAAGCAAGTCCTGGAGCAACATGAGGGGAACAAATTGGAGCGGCGTGAGGAGAGCAAGTCTTGGAGATGTGCGAGGGGAGCGTGTCCTGGAGAATGCAAGGGGAAATGAGTCCCTGAGCAGCATGAGGGGAAGCGAGTCCCAGTGCAGCGCAAGGGGAATTGAGCAGCGCAACCTACCTTGGTGCAACTGAGTGCCTGTGTGGAGTGGACTGGAGGTTTGGAGTAGAGTGGAACTTTTGTTGGAATGGACCCTGGCATGGTCAGTCAGACTACGTGCTGAGCTGCTGCTATTTGAAATTCTTTACTGGACTTTAATGTCAACCCTTTAACTATATTATAACTATTTTGTTTCTAACTTACTTTTTAGACACTGTAAGTAAAGCTACTACTTTTGCTTTTATTCCTTTTTTGTATCCAAGATTTGTACCTGGTTAATTGTACCAAGATGGTGCTATTAAAGGCAGCCATTGTAAAAACTGTTCACACATGACAATAAAGGTCAGTTCTTCCATGAAACTATTTTTGATTGTTACTGAATGACATAACTGTCCAATGTTCATCATGTCAGACAATGCGTTGTTATAATGTAGGCAAATGCAGTAGCCAATTTGCACTGAGTAATGTCCCAGGACAGCAACTTGAAGTCATGCAATGAATTTCATGTAGCAACATATTGTAAGACACATCATAGGAACAGAATCATTCAAAAAAGCTGATAACTCGCTCAAGTTATTGGGAGAGCTAATGAAAAATTTGATATAACTGCTATGTTTGAATGGGTACTTTAAAGGAAAGAAACAGTTTGATTTAGGTATAAAATTCCAAAGCTTAGATCCTCAAAGATTGAAAGCATTGCAGCCAATGGCATGGCAAAGAAAGGTGAAGAAATTCACAAGCGACCAAGAGTTGGTGGAGAGCTGATATCTCACAGATGGTTAAGGCTGATGACATTACAGAAGGACAACATCCATTGATGTGTTTGAAAATGAAGATGAGGATGAGAATTGTAGATAAATGTGGAGAAAAATGACTCATCTTGGTTTAAGGTCTCATCCAAAAACTAGTGTCATTGACACTAGTACAGTGTTGTCTCAGGATTTCACAAGACTGTCAGCTTCGATATTTCTTTCGTAAGTCCTGCAGACTACATTTTTCTGATTCAGATGTGAAAATGTTCCCAACTGAGTCACAGCTGACACAAAATGTAAGCATTGGTAGACTGGGAAAAAATATAAGTCAACAAGATTCGGAAGTGATGTGTGAACAGGACTTGATGTGAATAAAGGTATGGGCAACAGAAGTTTGGGTGAGTTTAGATTTGTGGAAGTTGGCAGGTGGAAAGCCACAAGAAAAAAATCAGAATAATTGAACCTAGAGATTAACAAAAATCAGTATAGATGGTAATTTCAACAGAGGGTAAGATAATGTATGGCCTGAGACCAGTGACATTGTAAGAACATAGAAGCATAAGTCGGCCATTGCCTCCTCAAGTCTGTTCTGCCATCCTAGACCCTGGCTGATCATCTACCTCAATATCATATCCCCATGTGATTTCCATAGCTAATTAAGAGCAATCTATTTCTTGAAGCTAATTAATGACTGAGCTTCTACAGCCCTCTGAGGTAGTGAAATCCAAAGATCCACTAACCACTGATTGAAGAAATTCCTCTTCACTTCAGCCCTGAGTGGCTTCTCTTTCATTCTGAGACTGTGTCCCCTTGTTCAAGTCCACACAAAAGGGGAATTGTCCTTTCTGTACTACACTGTCTATCCCTTTCAGAATTTTGTAAGTTTCTCTGAGATTGCCTCTCATTCTTCTAAACTGCTCAGAATACAGGCTCCGTTTCCTTGATCTCTCCTCACCAGCAACCAGACTGGTGAGACTCTGCAGCAAAACCTCACTGGCAAGTATAACTTTCCTTAGGCAAGGGGACAAGAGCAGAGTACAATACTCCAGGTGTGGTTTCACCAGTGTTCTTCACAATTGAAACAATACATCTTTTCTCCTCGACTCAAATCTTCTTGAAAGAAGTGAGAGTAGAAAGTGCAGGGATTGTTGTGGCCATAATCTTTACGTCTCATCTAGAGTCAGAGGGAGATTATATCTTCAAGACGCTCCATCAGTTTTGTCAAACATCATTTCCCCTTCACATTTCCATGTTAAGGCCGCCCAATCAGACAATTGCTTTCTAAATATCCAGTAATAACATCTTTTATAATTGATTCGAGTGTTTTCCCTACAACTAGCATCAGGATCACATTCCTGAAGTTCCCTGATTCTTTCACCTTCCTTTCTTATGTACTGGCATTACATTTGCAATGTTCTGCCTATTCAAAACTATTTTATAATTTGATTTGTGGTTGTTTCTAGGATTTCTTGCTTTCCAATTTTACTCACAACTTTTATACTTCTCATAACCTGTTATGTTTTATTCTACCTCATCAGTTTCCCTAGCAAACAATTTTAAACCTATCCCAAGAGCATTAACGAATCTCCCTGTGAGAATATCAATCCCAGTTCTGTCAAAGTGTAACTCGTTCTCCTTGTAAAGTTTTGACCTGTTGCAAAGTAGATCCCTGTGCCCCCAAAATTTTATCCAGAGACTGTACTGGCACCAACAGCAATGGAACAAAAGACCAGTAATCTATATGTAATGTGAAGGGTGAATATAGACCAGGATATCTGGAGAACTCGCTTGCACTAGTAAGTTGTGCGTACTTTCAGGTTTGCATAAACACAGGATCACTACATAAACAACATTGTGTTGAAAAGTTTGAACTTTCATGTAGCTAGCAAAACTAAACAGTACAAAACAATCAAATGGTATGGCCATTCTTATTGGGGCCACCAGGCTCCAGCTGCTAGAGGGTCATAGCCTATATTGCCACTGATCTTCCATAGGTATGAGAGGGCAGACAGCTAACAGTTTGGGTGGCAAGTTTTTCCTCAGTCCTGTACTGTTGGATGAGAATGAATACATTATCAACAATTTATACAAACATAGTTGGAAATCACACCAAGTCCCATTCGCTCATCTAAACTGGCTGCATTGGTATCTAGTCTGGCAATGACTTGATGTCTTAAATTTTTTAACTTTTTAAGCCTTGGTCCTCCCTACCTTTGTGATATCCTATAATTGCACAACCCTCATATAATTTTGGCCTATTCCCTGTTTTAATCCCAACACCTGTGACAACATTACCTTCAGCTTCCTGAGCCGTAAGCTCTAGAATTCCATTCCAAAACCTCTCCATCTGTGTAGCCCATTTATCTCCTTCAAGATGTTCCTTATAATCTTCGACCAAGCTTTTCATCACATGCCCTAATACTGCTTTATGTAGTGCAATGTGATATTTCATTTTGTAATGCTCCTGTGAAAAACCTTTGGCTATTTTGTTATGTCAATGACACCGGATCAATAAGAGTTGTTCTGGTTGGCGAAACCAGTTGGGATCCATGAAAGATAGGGCAGTGTCTCATACTTCTTTGAAGAAGTATCAAAATGCTTCACATTATGGCCTCTCCCTTGCCATTGTTTCCTGCAATTATCAATCAATGTTGGCACATGCCCGGCAAAAGGCACTCACCACCACAAAGCAACAGGGCACCCCATGAGGGAGCATGCTTCTTTGAGCCACCAGAGGCCAATGACCTATAGTGGCACTGCTCATTCACAAGTAGCTAAGAGGACAGACCATTAACACTTTCAGTGTCATGTTCTTCCTCAGTACTATAGAAGGTACTCTTTATAGAGAGAAAGCACCCAATCTGCTTTTTTCTCTTTACCTACCTCAGATGTAGAATTTAGGGTAACACTAATTCAGCCACCTAGAACTGGGCCATTAGGCTGAACTGCTCTATCCCATTGTTTATTTCTGCTCCCATCAGACCCTCCTCCCATTGTATTTCATCTCACCATAGCTGGATATCTTTCGATTTTTGTCTCCATCCTTAAATACCACTCCACTAGTGGTAGTAATCTTCACATTTCAACTACTCTCTTGTGGGAGACGAAAAGGAATTCTGAACTCCTTTTTGCATTTATGGATGACTGTCTTATGCCTTTGCTTTAGGCCAAGGGTTGAAGTTGTATTCTGAACAGAACAAATCGCCACAATTTAATATGCTGACAAACTGAAACACACACTAAAAATGCTGGAGACACTCTCTAGAGCTAAAGAAGAACTTCTGAAGAAGAGTAAAATTGGTCTTGAAATGTTAAGTCTGCTTCTCTCTCCACAGATGCAGCCAGACCTGCTGAGTTTCTTGAGCATTTTTGGTGTTTGCCCCAAATTGAAATGCTCTTGCAAGCTAGTCCACCCTGAGCAGATTGAAGGGAAAATAGGAGACTTGGGCAGTAACTGTGTCACTTTCCAGACCCTTCCAGTTTGCCATGAACAAGCACATTTCCAACATTGATGCGCAATTGCTCATCAAGGCTTTGATTAGCTCACTGACCAGGGGCTACAGAATGCAATCAGGAATTTCTGTTTTGGGGTCATTCGTTTACAGTGCCTTTGGGCTCCACAGCATCTAAAGGGCATGGTTTTAACATGTTTTTATCCATATTGCTGCTGAAAAATGTGAGCTATGAATGTTCTTGATTGATGGACAAAGAACAGGCACATATTTGACCCAGCACTAACAATAACAGGATATTTGCTCATATACACCTTAGATAAAATTTATCACCTAATAAGGGCATATTATTTCCAAATTCCATTTGTTTTATACATCACACTGGGTGTATTACACAATTCAGGCATCTAGCTTGATATAAAAAGAAACTAATGTTGTGTCCTGCATAATGCTTGAGCCAAAATACAAAAGAGATCCATTTGTGTTCTGTTTGTGCAGTACTAAGTTAATGCTTGCACAATGACATCTGAACATGGTCTCTGTTAAAAACTTTGGGGACGTGTGGTAGGATTTCTGCAACACAGTGAACTGTTGTAATAAGGTTGGCATACCAGTGAAGTTGTAAACAATACGGAGTAATATGTACTCTTCTGGGAGTTCTTAGTTTGTAACTAAAAGCATTGTAGATGCCCTTGACCATGTCATGTATTTCAGAACTCAATGCCTCAATTAGCATATTTTGTGCAAGAACTGTTGAGAGATTTTGTCATCTTTATGACCTGCCTGGTTGCTGCAGTGCTTTGCAAACAGTGATATTACATTTAAATCCATGGCAACTTGTCGATATAAAAACTGTTGCTGTATTAAGAGTAACCACCTGATTGGAAGTCAGATACAATTCTGTGAGGTGTGTAGATCATCTTATCCTGCCCTTTGTATTGGGACAATTAATTTGCTCACCAAGCTCGTATTCAATATACAACAGTACTGAACATTTGTGTCCCAGAAGTTGCCACGCCCCTTACCAAGATATGCCTGTACAATTACAATACTCATATCTACCCAACAATATGGAAAATTGCCCAGGTTTGCCCTGTATACAAAAAGAAGGACAAATCCAACTCAACCAATTACTGCCCAAGAGTCTACTCTCAATCATAAATAAAGTGACAGAAGATTTCATCGCAAATGCGATCAAGCAGCACTTGCTTAGCAATAAACTGCTCACTGGCACCCGGTTTGGATTCTGTTATGGCCATTCAGCTCCTGACGTCATTACAGCCTTAGTCCAATCAGAGACAAAACAGCTGACTTCCAAAGTGGAGGTAAGAGATGGGGAAGACTGGTCTAGATGTCAAGGCTGCATTGACTGAGTGTGACATTAAGGAGCCTTAGCAAAACTGGAGCCATTGGAATCAGGGGGGAAACTCTCTGCTGGTTGGAATTATAACTAGTACAAAGGAGATAGGTTATTAGGGATGGGCAATAAATACTTTCTGGCCAGTGATGCCCACATATCATGAACAAATAAATAAATAGCAGGGTAAAAAGTACCAAGATGTCTGTCATTCAGTTTCTCACTCCCTATGAGGAGAGGATCCTGACCATGACTGCCTCAAGCAGCTGACTAACTGTCCGCAAACCCCTGGATTGATATCAGACAAAGTTCTTGACTAGCTGCACGGGAATTCCCTGACTGATGGCAATCCCCCTGTACTTGGCTGAGGACTACTTCCCTTTGACTTTGAGAAATGGCTATTCCGTTAATCTGTTATTATTAGGTTGCCAAGGACTAGAGTAGGTCTAGTATGTTGTGATAGTCACAGCTTGTGAAGTCAGTAAGCACTCTGGCATTCCAGTTAAAGAAAGGATGATTGTGTTACTCTGAGTGCTGCAAACAAGTTAATAAAGAAAACAGTCTACAGAACCAAATATTTTGAAAATTGTCAGTTCAACTGCCAATGTCAGTGATCTCAAAGCAATCCAATAAGCGCTGCAACGTCACCTTATTTGTTATTGATGAACAATTTAAAGACAGATCTACATAAGTTTTTTGTACTTCCATCTTTTTAGATGCAGTTCTTTGGCTTGTAGAAATTAATAAACTTCACTCTATGTTAATTCAAGAAAGGTTGGCTGAACTAGCTCCTTTTTAAAGCATAAGTTAACTTGGATCTGGGAGAAAGGTATCCACAAAGGAAGCGACCCTCTGTAAATTAACCATGATGCAACCGACTGAGAGGGTGGATGAGTAAAGGAAGGGGTCCAGTGCATCACTCTCTGGATCTGTAACAAATTGAGGATCCTTTCTCAGGGCCTGGTCGTAACAATAATTCATCATCTTTCTCATCATACCAGTCTTGGTTCCTGCAAGATTCAAATCTGATAACCCAGGTACATGTCTCATGGATTACAGATGTGATCTTGACAATTAGATAGGGCCTTGGTGGGACCACACTTAGAGTCCTGTGTACACTTAACCTCTCCTTACCCAAGGAATGATATACTTATCTTCAAGGCAGGGCAACATATTTACCAGACTGATCTTTGTCATTGAGTCATAGATTCATGTAGTGCTGTAAAGACCTTTCATCCCATTGGGTCTGCACTGACATAAGTGCCATTAAAGGGGTGCTAATCTCAATTTCCTGCTCTTGTCCCACAGCCTTGATTTTATGATATTTCAAGTGGTCATCCAAATATATTTTTAAAGGTTGTAAAGCTTCAACCTCAACTATCTTCCCAGGCAGTGCGTTCCAGATTCCCAACACTCTCTGAGTGAAAATTTTTTTTTTTCTCAAATCCTGTCTGAATCTCCTGCCCCTTACCCTAAAACGATGCTCCCTTGTGATTGACCTCTCAACCAAGGAGAACATCTATTCACCCTGTTCATTCCCCTCATAATCTTGTACACCTCAATTATTGAGATGAAGGGATTGCCTAATGGGGAGAGATTGTATAGATTATGTTAAAATTTCTGAGTTGTGAGAAGAAAGGATGATCATCTGATTGAAAGATGTGCATTTCTGTCAGGATAGATGCTGGAAGGATTTCCACCCTGGCTGGGGAGGCTGCAACTTTGGGCCATTGTCTTAGAATGAGCAGTCAGTCATTTAAGACTGAGGTAAAGAAAACTGCCTTCACTCAATTAAATGTACATCTTTGGAATTCTCTACTCCAATGAGGCTGTAAATGCTCAGGGGTACCTTCAATGCAGAGGTTAATAGAGTTTTTGATACTGTAGGAATCAAGCAATTCGGTGTGGGAAGCATTAGATCAACAATGATGGTATTTAATAGCTATTTGGGTGAGCTTGAAGGGCTAACACTGGGCTACACCTCCCTCTACTTTTTGTCAATGTCTACGCTTTTGCTCGAAGAAT
The DNA here is from genome assembly GCF_021869965.1 of Rhincodon typus. Lineage (NCBI taxonomy): Eukaryota > Metazoa > Chordata > Chondrichthyes > Orectolobiformes > Rhincodontidae > Rhincodon > Rhincodon typus. Next base: position 14,615,827 of record NC_063344.1, on the reverse strand, counting down.
GGATTCCTGCTGCCTAATGATGAGCCTTCAGCTTGAAACCAAGCCCAACGTGAGTCAAAGGCTTGAGGATGATGACACTTAAACCATTTCCCGTTTCTTTTGCTGTCCTTGCACTTCTTCGTATTTAACTTGTGGGTGCAAATGTTGTTGGAAATATTACATATGATTCACCCAACCATCAGCCACCACAGCACTAATTTTGTGAGGGATTGTGTTGTAAAATTCTGCAAGTCAGTTCATGTGGTCACCTGACATCAGGGATAAAAAATAAGCCAAGATTTAAGTGTAATCAAGCATAGAATATGTAGAAACATTTTAATAAATTGTGAAAGAGAAATGCAGAAACCCTAATTGTTCTCCTTAGAAGACAGAGGATTAATGGGAGATCTGATAGAAGTGTAAAAATCATGAGAGCTCCAAAAGAGTAAAGCAGGAGAAGGGCTTCCTATTAACAGAAAGGTCAACAACCAGAGGAGACAGATTTAAGGTACCTGACAGAAAAAAACAAGAGCAAAAGGATGAGCAATTTTTAAAAATTCTATTTTTAAATTCTATTTTTTAAAATTTTAACGTTGTCATGATCTGGAATGCACTATCTTAAAGGCCAATAGAAGCAGATACAATAGTAGCTATCAAAAGGGATTTTGTAAAATATTCAAAAATGAAATGAAAATAAAGCATCTTGGGTAAGAGGAGGAGGGTGGAAGTAACTGGATAGCTCTTTTTCGTACCATTACATGGTTCTATCATTCTGTTATCGGTCTCAGATTTCTCCCACAATTTCAGTGTGCTTGGGATATAATTACAAATATATTAACATATGAATTAGGAGCAGATGTAGACCATTCAGCCCCATGAACCTGCTCCACCATTCAACAAGATCATAGCTGTGTTGTTTGTTTCGTCAAATTTGCATTCTCATCTATTCCAATAACTTTCACCCACTTGTGTAACAGGTATCTGTATACCTCTGCCTTAAAAGTATTCAAGGACTTCACTTCCATCAGCTTTTCAGGAAGAAAATTCCAAAGATGCCCAATCCTCTGAAAGAAAAAGATATTCACCTAATCTCTGTTTTAAATGGGCAATTATTGATTTTTAAACAGCGACCCCAACCCCCCCCAACCCTGGTTTTATATTCTTGCAGAAAGGAAACATCCACTACACTTTCAAGATAGCTCAGGATCTTATATGTTTTAATCAAGTCACTGCTTCCCTCTCTAAACTCCAGCAAATATAAGCCTAATCTGTCCAACCTTTTCTCATAAGACACCTTCTCATTCTAGGCATTAGTCTGCTAAACCTTTTTGGAACTGTCTCCAATGCATTTATATCAATGTAAAACAGGAGTGGGTCATTCGTCACGAGCTCCCCCATCCAATTTGATCGTCATTGGATCTTCACCACAATACAAACTAACCAACTTTTGCTCCATGTTCCTTGAAGACTTCATTGATCCTAAATCTATTGATCTCAGTCTTGGATTCAAAAGATCTTATGCCCCTCATGATTTCATAAACCTCCAAAAGATCACCCCTCCAGAGAAAAAAGTCCCAGCCTATCTAGCCTCTCCTTATAACCTAAACACTCCATTCCCAGCAACATCCGTGTAAATCTTTTCTGCACCCTGTCCAATTTAATAATATCCCTCCTCTAGCAGGTAAACCAGAACTGTACACAGTATTCCAAAAATGGCCTTATCAACGCCTTTTCCCTAGAGTAGGGGAGTTCAAAACTAGAGGGCATATTTGTAAGGTGAGAGGAGAAAGATTTAAGAGGGACCTGAAGGGCAACACTTTCATATCATATGTGGAATGAACTGCCAGAGGAAGCGATAAATGCAGGTACAGTAACAACATTTAAAAGACACTTGGACAAGTACATGAATAGGAAAGGTTTCAAAGGATATGGGCCAAATGCAGGCAAATGGGATTAGTCTAGTTTGGGAAATTTGGTCGGCATGGATGAGTTGAACTGAAAGGTCTGTTTCCGTGCTGTATGACTCTATAACTCTAAGTAGGCTGTTCAGCCCATCAAGTCTTCTTCACTATTCGATGAGATCATGACTAATCTGATAATCCTCAACACCACTTTTCTGCCTTATTCTCATAACCCTTGATTCTCTTAAAGAAATTTGTGTATGTCAGCCTTGACTTTACTTAATGGCCTAGACTGGAGAACCCTCTCTGGTCAAGAATTTCACAGGTACTTTCACAGTTGCTGGATCAAAATCCTGGAACACCCTTCTTAATGTACCGTGGTTGTCCCTACACCCAAGGCTTGTAACGGTTCAAGAAGGCAGCTCACAACCACTTCTTATATGGCAATTAGGGATGGACAATAATTGTTGGCCTAGCCAATGTTGCCCACATCTCATGAACAAATTAAAAAGAATGACATGGAGTGGAAGTAGTTCATCCATGGGCCCAAGGGACCACCTAAGAAACAGAAGGGTTAGAAGCAATGACTTTCACAAAGGAGAATTAGTGATTATACAGATATTCCAGTAACCCAGAGGATTCTTGTAATATTCTGGGGAACCTGAGTTCACATCCCACCAAAACCTTGTGACAATTTAAATTCAGTTTCTAACAATTTAAATTCAGTTTCTAACAAAACCAAAATATCGACAGATGAATAGCTACTGCGAGCAAAAGTGACAATGAAGTTGTTTTCAAGAATATATGTCTGCCATTTCACTCCAATCCAATGTAGATGACACTCCTCAGCCCTCTGTAAAACCTATATCCTAAGAACTAACTTCTAATAAAAAAAAACTCATTTCAGCTTTGCTAGATCCAAGTTGTAACATTATTTTCTTTTTGATCAAACTTGGAAATTAGGAAGATGAAAATTAAAGTATAGTCATTGGCAGCTCTGACATACTGTGCACACTGTGACACTGTGTAGTGATTGTAAAGAGACTGAAAGGCCAGTGATTTAACTTCATTTAAGCTGTGGCTGCTTCACAGCAATACAAAACAGTATTCCATTAACAACCCAATAACGAATATACGCTGGGTACGGAGAACCACAGACATTTGTGCGGCTGTGAATGACAAGGTTTCATCAGGAATCATTAAGTGCAATCTTCATAATGTTCACCTTTATTATGTCATGAAATGATTATCATTTTCAGTGAGCCAGTACACCAGGGCTCTCATTTCCTTTATACTGTACAGTGAGTCCCATGCACAGAAAGGAACAAACCATTTCACACAAGACTCATAAATGCGTACAGAAAAGAAAGAGAGGATATGCCATGCTGAAGACATACAGAGTTTCAAATGAATATATGCCACCATGTTGTAATCGTCACTTCATTACTGCTGAGAGATTTCTAACAAGGTCTTGTGGGGGAGAGGTCATAGGAAGGGCATGTCAGGGGGATCAGAGGCAAGAGCAGTCTGGTGGGCACTGGTAGCCACCCCCTTGAACACATTCCCACACCTAAATGACCCCAGATTAAGGCAAATGGAGCCCCTACCCTTGCCCAGCCAGAAATCCAGTACCTCTTCTGTCAAGAAGGTAGCTAATTCATCCAGTTGTGAGTGGAGATCCTTTGGTGCCTTGTCAATTGTTTAAGGGTCTTAATTCGTGGTGGGTCATTGATGGTCATTGATAAACTTTCTCACACAGCAATTCGTTGCTAAGGTGGTGAGAAGGGAACGAATATCTCCGAGGCCAACTCGCCCAATTATTATCATACTCCATAACTCTGAATCTTTAGTCTTAAAACATAACCAGCATACTATATTACCATGCCAAAGCCTGTCTGTTCTGTCTAAAGTGTGATGCCCTGAATTAGATACAACACATGTTAATAGTCATTTATGAAGATTCAGCCCAAGCTCTGACATATAAATAAACAAACAAAGGATCCTGCTATAAATTAACATACGATGAACTATGGTGAGAAATCCTAATGTGTGGAGACATTGGGTGAGGACAGAAGTTGAACTGGGATGAATAGAATCACTTTTAAATAAACCTGCTGATACTCAGTCTAAACAGGTGAGTGGGAAGACTAATCCATGGGCTCAAAGGTGTTAATGAGTACTGTGTTCATGATAAACAATTCATACCTGGACATTTAAAGTGGCAGCATTTTATCACAAATTTTAAAGACAGGCTCATCCCATGCTGGTGGGAACAGGTTGGAAGACATGAGACTTGGAGACAGTACAGACTGCAGATGCTGAAATGAGTCAATAAATGTGGAGCTGGAAAAGCACAGCAGGTCAGACAGCAACTGAGGAGCAGGAAAGTTAATGTTTCAGGCTGAAACCCTTCGTCAGGAGTCTGCGCCAACACTCTGAAGAGCATCCCACCCTATCCCTGTAACCTCACATTTACCATGGCTAGCACACTTAGCCTGCACATCCCTAGACACTATGGCATAGTTTAGCATGGCCAATATACCTAAGCTGCACATTTCTGGACTGTGGGAGGAATCCGGAGCACCTAGAAACACACACAGATACAGGGAGAACATGCAAACTCCATACGGTCACCCAGGGCTGAAAGTGAACCCAAGTCCCCGGCACTATGATAATTTTCTGGAGATGTGAGTTCAAATCCCAGCATGATAAATGACAACATATGAATTCAGTAAAAGAGAAAGATCTGATTTTCAAAAGAAGCTTGATCTAACAGTGACCATGTAACCCCTACTGATTGTCCTTAATGTTATTTTATGAAGGGAAATTTGCCATTCTTACCTGATTTCACCGAGGTGTGACTCCAGACCCACAACAATGTGGTTGTCTTTTAACTTTTAACCATAAATGCTGGCCTAACCACTGATGCCCACATTCCATGAACAAATTAAGAAAAAAAACAGATGTTAAAAAGAAAGGAATAGAACCATCTAATTGGGCATTGAAAAATGGATTTGGTTTCCAAGTGATTGGAAGACAGTGTGCCATCTTGGGGAGACCAATGAATTGAATTGAGTCATTTATTATCATGCGTATTCAATGTAAAGTACAGTGAAAAGTGTGTACCATTGCCATGCATAGGTGCCATTCTCATTTACTTAAAATAAAAAATAAAGAAAGATGACTTAAAGAGAGTCCAACTTTTCCTTCTCTGCAGATACAGTCCCGCTCTGGGCTATACCAGCCTGTGCCATGCCGTCGCTCGAGTCCCAATCTGAACTGCACCAGCCCACTCTACTCGGAAGTGAGAGTCCTGCTCCTGGCTTCACAAGCTGACCAGCTCTGTAGCCACACTGCCTCTGAAGATGCCACTGCTGCTCCAGAACCCATCGCAGCCGCCTTCCTACTGAAGAGTTCTCGTTATCAGGCAAATTTGAGTGAAAGTTAAATAAAACTGAGAAAAGAAGACAGGGTAAAAGGAAAAAGAAAAAGAAAAAGTGTATGAAGAGGACAAGCCTGGGCACAGGAGTTCAGACGCTGCCTAGTCTGCTGTCACCATCTTGCATCAGTTGCTTCTTTTAAGTGTTATTTTATTTTCTTGAGTTTCTGTCCTAATGTGAGCAAGATTAAGAGCTTCAACTCCGTGTCTTTTGCTAGTAGCATTCAATGACAGGAGTATGGGGAAAGGTAGAAGGGGTCATAAAATGACCCGTTGGGAAGACTTGGCAGCTCTACTCAATCCCGCAAGTGTGAACATAAAAGAGTGCCCATATATAAGGGTAGTTTATCGAAGTTCGCAATTGCCACAGAAGGGCTCTTGTGTGCAGTGGTAGTGTCCCTGACTCTGGACTAGAAACCAGGTTCAGAGATGTATCTGAACATGTCTGAACAGCTTGATGAAAAATATCTACAATCGTCACGAAGGTGGGGGAGTTTAGTAAGATTTAGCTCTGAGGCACCTTATGGCCTTAATCATTTTTACAATTCATCATCAACGTTTTCATGTGGACTGGAAGTCCTGGGAGTTTGGATTGGCGCTTCTGACATAGATGTGGAGAGGGAGGGAATGAGTTATTGTTTCAGGGTGGAATCCTTACATTGGACGTCATGCTGGTCTCCACTCTTGATGTTCTGCATTCTTGCCATTCAACTATATTTTTCTTCCCTTCTTACCTGGGTCTATGGAATTTTCTTTTTCTGGCCAGTCTTTCAAACTTCCTCTTCTACCTGCCTCAGCATCCCATCCCTTTTAGCTATTCTAATGTTCAGTTTGTGTCAGAAGTTTGTTGTCCAATTGTTATTACTTCTGCTATTTAACCATCTTCTCCTTTTCACTTTGCAATTCATTCTATTTCTTCACTTGCAAGATACTGGATGGGTTTTTCCTCTCTCTTTTTGGTTTTTCTCTTTTTAAATGCTGTTTATCTATCATAGTCTCAAGCTGTGAAGAAAAGCCCGTAACTTTAGTTCTATGCTCTGTCCGTAAATAATGTTTGATCTATTGTGTGTTTTCTGCATTTTTTCAAGGAAAGACATTTTTTTTCTAATCAAATTTCTAAATTTAATTTGCACATGAGCTAATTTTCTTTTGCAGTCTGCATGATTCAGTGTCAATTAGTAATAAAAGATGTAAGCTTAATTTGCGAAGTGGGAACTTATGGCTGGATGTAGAAATACACATAAGGCTTCATTATGTGGCTTTGACATGCATGACATGCTGCTGGTCATCAATTTTATGAAGCAATTAATTAGTTTCAAATCATTATCTCCAAAGTCCAATACTTCACTGTGAATTGTAGCTGCTGAGTGAAATGATTTTTCTTTGATTAGTCCTAGGCTATGGTCTGTAGCTTCAGAAAGTAATGACCAAGAATAGATTTTTGCATGTAATGAGCAGAAAAACTTCTTTTACGGGAACCATTGATCTGAATTAAAAGCAAGATCTAAAGCTGTTGTTTCATTACAGAATCCAGGTGAAAAGTCCAGAGAGTGACATTATGCGGACTTGTTGTACAGACTATACTTGTAATTTAACGGAAGGATGAAGAGGTGATTTAATGAATGTGTTCAATTAATAAAACAGATAATCATCGTCTTCAATATGATGAATAGAGCTAAGAGAGAAGTTGCTAAAAAAAACTGTTCCTTTGATGAGGAGAGCTCAAGGGCAGAATTTTCATTCCAAGTTGGTGACAAGAAAGGAGGAGTGTGGCATCTAATTTCACACCAACAGCTGGCATGCCAACTTGCCAATGCCATCGCACCCCTGGGCTATTTTTCTGGAGGCACAATTAGAGATGAAAGGGTTACTAACAGTTATCACTAAATAGAAAGCAAAAGAACTGCAGATGCTATAAATCCAAAACAAAAATACAAATTGCTGGAGATAGTAAGAACTGCAGATACTGGAGTCAGAGATAACACAGTGTGGAGCTAGAGGAACACAGCAGGCCAGACAGCATCAGAGGAGCAGAAAAGTTGACGTTTCGGGTCAGGACCCTTCTTCAGAAAAAGAAGGGTCCCGACCAGAAACGTCAACTTTCCTGCTCCTCTAAAAATTGCTGGAAAAGCTCAGCAGGCCTGGCCGCATCCGTGGAGGGAAATCAAAGTTAACATTTCAGGTGACCCATCCTCAGAACTGGAGGAGCACTATTTAAAAAGAGAGAGAGAAAAAACATAGAGAATTGTTAGTTAGTCGTGGGGAAAATGCTAGAGTCTATTATAAAAGACATGAAAACAAACTATTTGGAAACCATTAAGGAGATTGGATAAACCAGCATGGGTTTATAAATGACAATTTATAGGGGGAGATATTATCACTAGACTCTTAAACCAGAAACTCTGCCAAATTTCTGGGGACCTGGGTTTGAATCCCACCATGGCAGTTTGAACACAATGAAAAATATATAACCAAGAATCAGCTAATGACTGCAAAACCATCACTGACTGTTGGGAAAAACCCATCTGACACACTGATGCCTGTCCAGACATTCTCACCTGGTTTGGCCTACATGTGACTCCAGATCTATAGCAGCATAGTTGACTCTCAACAGCCCTCTGAAGTGTCTTACCAAGCTACTCAATTGTATCAATTGCTACAAAGTCTCAACAAAGAAATAAAACTGGATGGATCACCTGGTATTGACCTAGGCACCGGAAAAGACAACAGCAGAAACAGCCGTCGACCCTTCAAAGTCGTCCATTTTAACAGCTGGGGGTTTGTGCTAAAATGGAATAGCTGTCTCACAGACCAGTCAAGCAAAAGCTTGACATATTCATACTATTGGAATCATACCCCAGAAACAAACAACACTATCGCGGGACATATCCTGTCCCACAGGCTGCACAGTGGTATACAGTTGGAAGGAAGTTTTCCTGGGAGACTTCAACATTGACTCTGACTCCATGAAATCTCATGGCTCCAGGTTAAACATTGGCAAGGAAACTTCCTGCAGATACTCATGTACTGTTTTCCCTCGCCTGATGAATAAGTATTCTTCCATGTTGAACAACATTTGGAGCAAGCATTGGGAGAAAAAAGGATGCAAAATGTACTCTGGGTAGGGGAATTGAGTGTCCTCCACCAACAATTGGCCCGATAGCAGCACTATTGATTGAGATGTTTGGATCCTAAAGGACATATCTGCTAAACTGGCCCTGCAACATTTGGTGGTGAGGGAACTAACAAAGGGGAAAAACATACTTGACCTCACCTTTATCAATCTGCCAACTACAGATGCATCTGTCCATGACAGTGTCAGTAAGAGTGACCATCGCACAATCCTTGAAGTCACACCTACACATTGACAATACCCTCCATCATGTTGTATGGCACTATCAACGTGTTAAATAGGACAAGACTTCAAACAGATCTAGCAACTCAACTATTGGCAACCATGAGGCACTGTGGGCCATCAACAGCAGCAGAACTGTACTCTAACACAATCTACCCACCTATCCCGCTCTCAACCATTACCATCAGGCTGGGGATCAACCTGGTGTTGCTCCTCAAATTTGCTTTCTGAATCACTGCAACTCTGGAAGAGGCCGAGGATGGACATGTCAGAGGGGAGGTCAGGGGGCAAGTTGAAACGGGTGGTGACTAGAAGGTTAGGTTGGCTGTTACAGGCCAGGCAAAGATGGTCTGCGAAACGGTCACCTAGTCTATGCTTGGTCTCACCAACATAGAGAAGACGACATCGGGAGCACCAGATGCATTGGACTAGGTTGGAGGAGATACAGGTGAAGCTCTGTCTCACCTGGGAGGATGGCTTAGGGGCCTGGATGGAGGTGCGGGAGGTGGAGTATGGGCAGGTGTTGCATTTTTTACGGCTACAGGGTTATGGGGGTGGGGATTGGAATGGTTGGTGGGGAGTGTGGTGCAAACTAAGGAGCAGTGAAGGAATGGTCCTTGAGGAAGGCAGAGAGCAGTGGGGAGTGGAAGATGTTCTGGGTGATAGGGTCTAATTGGAGTCGGTGGAACCGTTTAAGGATGATACTTTGGATGCCGAGGCTGGTGAGGTGGAAAGTGACGACAAGGGGGACCCTGTCTTTATGGTGTTTGGAGGGGAGAGCTGTGGAGCAGAGAATGGAGGAGGTGCGGAGGAGGGCTGTCTGGATGACACAGCGGGGAAAAAACATTGTTTGACAAAGGAGGACATCCGGGATGCTTGGGAGTGTCAGGTCTCTTCATCAGAGCAGATGTGACGGAGACGGAGGAATTGGGAAAACAGGATGGAGTTTTTTCAGGATACAGGGCGCGAGGAGGTGTAGCCTAGATAACAATGGGAGTCTGTGGTTTTATAGTAAATGTTGGCCTGTAAACTGTTGCCAGAAATGGAAACAGAGAGATCAAGAAAGGGGAGGGAGATGTCTGAGATAGACCAAATGAATTTGACGGTGGGGTGGAAGTTGTTAGTGAAGTCGATGAACTGCTCCACTTCAGCTTAATTGCAGGATGCAGCACAAATGCAGTTATTGATGTAATGGTGGAAGAGTTAGGAAACAGTACCAGTGTACATACTGGAGATGGACTGTTCGAAATAACCTACAAAGAGGCAGGCATAGCTGGGGCCCATGGCAACCTCCTGGATTTGGAGAAAGTTGGAGGAATTGAAGAAAAAGTTATTGAGGGTGAGGACTAGTTCAGCGAGGCAGAGGAGTGTAATTGTGGGAGGGAACTAGAATGGGTCTGTTGGAGAGGAAATAACTGAGAGCCTGTAGGCCGTCCTTGTGGGGTATGGACGTGTATAGGGATTGCACGTTCATAGTAAAGATGAAGCACTGGGGGCCAAGGAACTGGAAGTTTTCAAAGAGGTGGAGGGCTTGGTTTGTGTTCCAGATGTAGGTAGGGAGTGCCTGGAGCAATGGGGAGAGAATGGAGTCGAGGTAGGAAGAGATGAGTTTGATGGGGCAGGGGCACGTGGAGATGTTGGGTTGGCCGGGGTGGTTGTGCTTGTGGATCTTGGGGAGCAGGTAGAACCGTGCAGTGCAGGGCTGGGAGACTATAAGGCTGGAGGCAGTGGAGGGAAGGCCACTGGAAGCGATGAGGTCATGGACAGTGTGAGAGACGGTGGTTTGATGGGCCATGGTGGGGTCATGGTCAAGGGGGAGGTAGGATGTGGTGTCAGAGAGTTGGCGTTTAGCCTCTGTGACATAGGGGTCCATCCTCCAGGCTACTAACACCCCTCCTTTGTCAGTGGGTTTGACAGACAGTCACTATTAGGTATCACAAAGGTCAGTGTTTGGGCTGTAACTTTTCATGATATATATAAATGACTTGGATGAGGGAACAAATACAACATTTCAAAGTTTGCTGACAACACAAAAAAAGGTTGGATTGTGAGTTGTGTTGAGGATGCAAGGAGAATTCTAGGTGACTTAGGAAAATTGAGCATCAAACACATGGCAGATACAGCACAAAGTGGCTAATTGTGAAGTTATAGACAGAAAGGAAGACTATGACTTCAACATTGACATATTGGGAAGCACGGATGTGCTTTTGGATCTGAATGTTCTTGTACACCAGGCAATGAAAGTAGACAGGCAGGTACAGCAAGCAATCGGGAAGGCAAATGGTATGTTGGACTTAACTCCAAGACCATTAGAGTTCAGCTGTAGGGATGCCTTACTACAGTTGTACAGAGCGTTGGTGAGACCACACGTGGAGTATTGCATGCGGTTTTGCTCTCCCTACCTAAGAAAGGGTCTACTGGCCATAGAAGGAGTGCAGCAGCTGTTCACTAAGCTGATATCAGGGACAGCAAGACAGTCATATGAGGAGAGATTGGTTTGACTGGGTCTGGATTCACTGGAGTACAGAATAATGAAGGGGATCTGATTGAAATGTATAGAATTCTAACAGGGCTGGACAGCTTAGATGCAGGGAGGGTGTTTACCCTGGTTGGGAGGCTAGAATGAGGGAACATAGTCTCAGCATAAGGTGTAAACCATTTAGGACTGAAATGAGGAAAGCTTTCTTCACTCAAAGGCTATTGAACTGGTGTAATTTTGTACTACAGAGGTCTGCAGAGGCCAAGTTACTGAATAAATTCAAGAAAAAGATAAATAGCATTTTTTTTAAATTAAAAGCATGAATGGGGAATGCAGAGAAATCAGGAATCTGGCATTGAGGTAGAGAATCAGCCTTGATTATGCTGGATGGCTGAACATGCTAAAGGAACCAACTGGTCAAATCCTACTCCTGATTTCTGTGTTCCTATGAGTGCCTCTTGTGAAACACCAGGCTGAACTTAAGACTAAATTAACACTACTGTTATTCTCACACAATATTGGTAGCAAGCACAGAACCAAAGGCAGAATTGGCGAAGCCATAAATGCATACTAGTTAGCTCCTCCCAGGAATGGTCCTCTTATCTTGATGGGCAGAGCTTATCCTATAATATCAGGTACCCTTTTCAAGTACTTTTTTTTATAAGGTTATGAGTGTCGCTGACTGGGCCAGTATTTGTTGCTCATCCATAAATGCCCTTGTAAAGGTTTTGGTGAGTTGTCTTCTTGAGATGCTGCAGTCCATTTTTGGTAAGTAGACCCATGATGCTGTTAGGGAGACAGTTCCAGGATTTTGACCCAGTGACACTAAAAGAATGGCAACATATTTCCAAGTCAGGATGGTGAGTGGCTTGGAGGGGAAACCTGCAGGTGGCAGTGTTTCCATGTACCTGCTGCCCCTTTCCTTCAACATGGTCTGATGCAATAGCAAGAGAAATTTCCGACTTCTAACTTGCAGTTAAATTGATGGAAACCAAGATTGGGTGATTGTTCTGACTTGCAAATGGCCCATAATTCCAATTATACATCTTACACTAAGTGAAAAATCTATTCCCATTGAATTCAGATTTTCAACATCTGTACATTCTGTGAGGATAGAAGAGCAGGGAGGTAAGCAGCTGAGTGATAATTGCAGACTGGCTCCCAGAATGCAGGTAGCACTAGCAAAGGTACAGTCCATCAATAGTCACCCTGAAGCAATTGTCTATCATAATAAACATTTGGCCATTTAAGAATCATCCACTGGAGGCAGATTTAGGCCAGTTTGGATAGGAGTGACATGTTCTGTTTCCTGAAGGACATTGGCTGATTAGTGTAGTTTTTCCAAGAAAGCACGAACTTTTATGATTTATTTTCCTTTGTTGCCAGTTCATAAATCATCAATATTATTGAATTCAGTCCAATGCACTACTAGTACATAATTTGACCTTCATTCAACATAGCGAGGACTTATGAAACACAAATAATGCGTTGGATATGAGAAATGGTGATATCAATAAATTAAAGTCAAGGGAGTGTGTGAAGAAACAAGGATTTGGAGACAAAAGCCGAGGATTTTCCATCAAGGATGGCAGGCATTTTCTTAGATAACAATGCAGCCTTGAGATTGTTCATATTTTGCAATACTTCAGCATTTTATCAATCTGGCAAAGAATATTGAGGCTGACTATAAAAGTGGGGATTATCTACAGATTCGTAGGCACACAGAAGGAGATCGTTTGGCTCATAATTCCTGTGTTAGCTCTTTGAGAACTATCCAGATGAAGTCCATGCCTCTAATCTTTTCTCCTCTCCCTGTATTTGTGTTTTTGTTCTCCCTAATTATCTAATTTATCTATTTCTCTTTTGAATGGCACATTTGATTCTGCTTCTCCAGGATGGTGCGTTCCAGGTCACAACTTGCTGTGTAAAAAACAAAACTTCTTTGTGTTGTCCCTGTTTCACAATGTAGATCAGTGAATGTAGGGATAATGATTTATTGGAACTTGCTGTGAGTCATGATACATAATTAAAAACAAGGTTTTTGTTCCAGGCCTAATAGATAGATATTAAAAAATGTTAAATGAGTCTTTAATAGGCTGGTCATAAATCATCGAAGTGGTCAGGCAAAAGGATCATTAGGTTTGATCTTTACAAAGACCCAGTCTCAATTTACCAGTGAAAAATATTATTTACAATTATATTATATATTCCTGTGCTGGAAGGGAAATGGTGAGAGCAACATAATTGGTTGTTTACGAACACAGAAATGCATAGGACTAAACTGTTGGTTCAAAAATATTAGGTTTGAGCCCCATAGAATTAATAGACAGCTTTGAAATGGCCTTCTTTCACCCCACATGGTCAGACTCAATTGGCAGAATGGCAGTGTTAAAGCTAGAACACTAATTCAGCTATCATGGGCTTTAAAATTCCCTGGAGTTTCTCCCATTTCTTATTATAAGATAAATGGATAACCAACAAAATATCCAGGGGCATTGCAATGACACAAATGTTGGGGCAGGATCGATGGATTGAATGGGCTCCAGTGTCAATGTTGCTATTCAACATGAATAAATTTTCCACATATGCTTTCTGCAATTTTAATGAGATTTGTAATGGGAGTTAAAGGCAATCGCTTTGGGAATTTCAGAACAGTACATATCAACAGGTGGCTGACATTCAGCCTCTCTATCTCATCTATCATTCAGTTAGAACTGGGTGATCCAGAGGCCTCAACTCCATTTACTCACCTTGATAACCCTACCTGACAAAATGATCTGCAAATATTCGTAGAAACATATGGATAGGAGCAGGAGTAGACCATGTAACCTCTCAAGCTTGCTCAATAAGATATTAAATTAGATCATAGCTGATCTGATTGTGGCCTCAACTCTAGAGTCCTGTGAACCCCCAGTAACCTCTATCTCTTTTATTAGTCAACCATCTCAGCCATGGATCCAAGAAATGGATCTTCGATGGCCTTCTGGAATGTTGGAATCCCTTTGATATCCAATCAAATCCATTAATCATTTTAAATGTCTCAATTAGATGGTAAGGCAGTCTTCTAAACTCAGAAAAATACAAACCAATTTCATGCAACCTGTCGTCACAACTTTACCCTTGAACGCCTGGTAGCATTATGGGAAATCTGTACTACTGGCCCCATTGAAGACTAACAGATCTTTCCTGACGTTCAGTGATCAAAACTGAACATAGAACCCAAATAGAGTTGATCAATGGACTGTAGAACTAGATAACATTGTCATTTGTATTTCAGACCTCTTTGAGATAAAGGCCATTCATAATAGCTTTTGTTTACGCTTTGAACCTGAGAGCTAATTTTCAACTATTTGAATACATGTTCATTCATTTCATATGCTTGTCTGTATCTTTGCATCTTTCACCGTTAAGTAGCAATGTTATATGGTTACAAAGTAATTATAGCACAGATAGAGGCCATTCATCCAACAGTTCTATGACATATTCATACTCAACCCACAAATTCCTTCCACATCTTTTCATCAAACCAAATTGAATGTTCTTCTATTCCTTTTTCCCTGAAGTTCTTATTTAAATTGTCCTTAAATAAATCTGCAGTTTACCTCAACTTCTTTTGGAAGTGAGTTTCACATTCTCATTACTCTCTCAATATACACATTTCTGCTGAAATCCCAAATGGATTTTTTATCGTATTGTTTGCAAGCACTGCCAACATATTTGCTGCCAGCAATCCTTCTTGTTGGTATCAGTCAAATCTAATGATAACAAATGCAGAAGGTTACCCATGTGAAGTCTTCAGCAAAAATAAAGTTCAATTTTGATAAACAGCAACGGTCAATTATGCAGGGCTTCATAGCTAGTTACAGTAAGATAAACGATTGTCTTTTGTGAAACATCAGGTATAAATTATAAGTAAGTACACATTACTGCTCC
The DNA here is from genome assembly GCF_021869965.1 of Rhincodon typus. Lineage (NCBI taxonomy): Eukaryota > Metazoa > Chordata > Chondrichthyes > Orectolobiformes > Rhincodontidae > Rhincodon > Rhincodon typus. The sequence continues at coordinate 14,600,741 of NC_063344.1, read as the reverse complement.
TGAAGCATTCTGACAGAAAATTCGTTCAGAGACTTTATATATATTCATTGATCAGATGTGGGCATCTCTAGCTAGGTCAGTATTTATTGCACGTCCCTAATTGCTCAGAGGGTAATTAAGAGTCAACTACATTGTTGTGGGGCTGGAGTCACATGAAGGTCAGTTCCCTTTCCTAAACAGTATTAATAAACCAAGTGCATTTTTCTCCAACAATTGTTTTATGGTCATCTTTAGAATCTTAATTCCATATCTTTATTGAATTCAAATTCCACCATTTACTGTGGCAGGATTTGAACCCAGAACCCCAGGACATTACTCGGGTCTCTGGATTAATAGTCTAGCAAAGGTAACACTAGGCCATTCCCTCCCCTCAACCACAATCCGTTAGTGCCTTTCAGGAATAGTCCTTTTATGCCCTGATGTGTGGAGCTTATCGCATGATGTCAGTACAGTACTCTGAACCCATTAGGCTAAATGGCCTCAAAGGAAGGTACCAATCTGGTGAAGTGAAATTGCGGGAATACCCATATGCCCAACAATGGTGGCTGCATGGAATAAACAGCTATAAGTAATTCTACAAGTAATGGATCAGATCTAAGCTCTTTAGTGCTGCTTTATCAAGTCGTAAAAGGTGGTAGATATGGAAACTGCTAACAGGAGGAAACACTTCACAAATATCTCCATCCTCAATGGTGGGAGAGCTCAGCACTTCAGTGCAAAAGACAAGACTGAAACATTTGCAACAACTTTCAGCCAAAACTGTAGCGTAGATCATTCATTTTGGCCTCCATCTGAAGTTGTAAGCGTCACGGATTCCAGACTTTAATCGATTCAATTCATCCCACATGATGTCAAAGAACAGCTGCAACCTTTGGATACTGTAAATGCTATTGGGTCTGACAACATTCCCGGAATAACACTGAAGACGTGCACTCCTAAATCAGCTGCATCCCAGCCAAGTTGTTCCAGTACGGGTACAACACTGACATCTACCCAACAATGTAGAAAATTGCCCAGGTATATCCTGTACACAAAAACAGTACAAATCCAACCCGGTCGATTTCTACCCTATCGGTTTATTTTCAATCATCAGAAAAGTAACAGAAGGTATCATTGACAGTAGTATTGAGTGGCACTTCCAAAGAAATAACTTGCTCACTGGCGATCAATTTGGGTCTGTCTGTGTCACTCAACATCTGAACTCTATAGCCTTCGTCCAAAAATGAATTCCAGATAGGAGGTGAAAGTGATTCCCCTTGATTTCAAGGCAACATTTGACTGAGTGTAGCATCAAGGGGACCAAGCAAAACTGGAGGCAATTTGAATCAGGGGAAATCTCTGCTGGTTTGAGTTATATTTGACACAGATGTTGATGGTAGTGATTCTTGGAATTCAATTTTCTGAGTCCATAGATATGGAGCAGCCCTATAATTATTGTGGCTACAAAACAGACCAGGAATTCAACAATCTACTTTCTCCCAAGTGGCTGACGACAATCTACAAGGCACAAGTCAGGAATGCGATGGATATCCTTCACTTGCCTGGATGGATACAACTCCACCAACACTCAAGTAGCTTGACACCATCCAAGAAAAATCAGACTGCTTGATTGGCGCCACATCTGCCATCTTCAATCATCACAACCTCCACCACCAATGCACGGAGGCAGCAGTATGTACCATCTTCAAGATGCACTGCGGTTACTCAACTAGCCTCCTTCAATGGCTCCATCCAAATTCATGACCTCTGCCATCAAGAAAGGTAAGGTCAGCAGATGCATAGAGATACCGCTATCTGCAAGTTACCCTCCAAGCTATACACCATCCTGAACTGGAACCATATCACTATTTCTTAACTGCCACTGGCTTAAAATTCCCTTCCTAACAGCACTGAAGAACTTCAGTTATTGAAGAAGGCAATTCACCACCACATTCTCCTGGGAAATTAGGGGTAGACAATGAATGCTGGCTTAGCTGGTGGTGTCCACATCATGTAGATGACAAAAAAACCCTCTGTATTACGATGTTACCCTCAACTTTTAACTTTTACTTCCAATTCCTATGTCAAAATTGCTCACACAGCTAGAAATTTGTCTGGCTTCATCATTTCCACATTGAATTCCATCTTCCACAATATTGCTCACTCAATTAATCTGTCTGTCTCCATTTTTAATTTTGAACTCACAACTGCACAATTTACTTTGTTTTTCAACTTGGTGCCACCTTCAAAATTAGACAAACATTAAATCCACGCAAGTCATTCATCTATCAGTGATTAGGTTTAGGATTAGAGACACAGTGGTGTAATGGAAATGTCACTGGGCTAGTAATCCATGAACTCTAGGCTAACATCTTTGGGATGCGGGCACAAATTCCAACTTGCTAGATGGCAAAATTTAAATTTAATTAAAGTGAGTCCAATCGTGACCATGCAACTATAGTGAACTTTTGTGAAAAATAATACCTAGTAAAGAAGGCAATCTTCAATCCTTAACTGGTCTGACCTATATGTGACACTAGAATCACAATGTGGTTGACTCTTAACTAACCTCTGGGCAGTTAGGGATGGGAAATATATACTCACCTAGACATAAACATCCCATGGAGAAAATTTTAAAAAACCTTAATTCCCATTATAGATTTCTGGGGATCTCAATACATTATATTTCACCAATTAGAATATTCAGAAACTTGCTGTTATAATTCCTTAACCAATTATAAACCAATGTTGCATAATAGTCTTGAAAATCTTATGCCATTGAATCAAGGAGTCATACAGCATGGAAACAGACCTTTTAGTCCAACGAGTCCATACCTACCATGTCTCCAAACTAAATTAATCCCACTTGCCTGCATTTGCCCCATATCCTTTCAAACCTTTCCTATTCATGTCCTTATCCAAATGTCTTTGAAGTATTGTAACTGTACCTGCATACATCACTCCTTCTGGAAGTTCATTCCACTCACAAATGACTCTCTGTTTGAAAGAATTGCTGCTCATGTCCTTTTTAAAACTTTCTCCTCCCATCTTAAAAATACGCCCCCAAGTTTTGTATTCCCCCACCCGAGGGAAAAGACCCTTGTTATTCACTTTATCTATGTCCATCATGATTTTATAAACCTCTATAAGGCCACCCATCAACCTCCTACACTCTAGTGAAAAAAGTCCCAACCTATCTAGCCTCAAGCCTTCCATTCCTGGCAACATCCTGGTAAATCTTTTCTGAACCCTCTCCAATTTACTAACTGTACATAATACTCCAGGAGAGGCCTCACCAACATCTTGTACAACCTCAACATGACATCCCAACTCCTATACTCAAAGATCTGAGTAATGAAGGCAAGCATGCTAAACACTTTCTTAACTACCCTGTTTATGCTTTCATTTTCTCGGATTGTGCAGCTCCTTATCAAATACTGTCTAAAAATCCATATAGATGATATAATGACACCACCTCCTTCATGCCAGCTCCTTCAAAACAAAAGTTCATGCTAATTAATCAGACGTAGTTAACCCCTCATTAATCCTGCTGACTCTCTGATCTGATGTTTCAAACTGCTCACTTGACTAAAAGCTTTTTCTTTAGTTTCGTGAGAAAATCTAATGGTGAAGTTACAGGGCAGAATGACCTGAAGCAATCAAGCGTTAGGTTTACTGTTTAAAGCACAAGGTCTGCTAAGTCTTTTTAAAGGAAAACCAACTTGTAGTATCAGGGAATGGCAAGCAGCTTGATACAAATTTTAAAAGAAACAACATATATTTTCCATTATCGTAGAATCCTACATGTTGACTAGAACCTGTCTCTGTCTCTGTTTGAAACACATTAGTTTTCTTGTTTGTGCTACTGTTTTTATATACTTTACTATTTGATGTACCTCTGTAAGATAATTTCTCAGTTGTCCTCTCTCTGAGTTGCACAGTCCAAGTTTCTCCAGTCCTTCCTCATAACTTTCTTCTTTGTTTCGACTCATGCTCTTCTCTGTACTACATGCAAGGCACTGAATGCTTCTTCTCCGTCCCTGTGAGCAGAATTGGAGAGTTCTCTACGCGAATTGGCCATGCTAATGTACATGACTTTAGTTCTCTAGTCATTTGGCTCATTTAGCATTCATTGTTTTGTTGATTACTGCTGCAGAATGCTTATTCAGATTGAGTGCTAAACTAACTAATAGTTTTAGATGTCATTCAGTTTCAACAGATGCAATTGCTTATGCTTTATAGTATGCCATTCTTTGTTTCTTGTGCCTTGCGTTTCTTACATTTATCCATACCACATTTCTACTGAAACATATCATTTTTAACTATCCAATACCATCGGCCAATCTATTCATCTAGGTATGACCTTTAACTTACTCACCTCTGACACTGCCTTCTTGAATTCCACTGGCCAAATAGGTCAAGGAGCATTGCAAAAGTGACCACTTTACTTTGAGGTCCTGGTTACCCTGTGTCAATTAGTCCAGCTACTGGCAACTGCCAGTTTAAAAACTGTCAGTATATTAAAAATAGCATTATGTTTAGGTTTGCTTACGAGGTGAAACATTGTGTCTTTCTGTGTTGTTCTTTACATTTTTAATATGGATTAAGAGCATTAGACCTCAGAAGTAAAGCAGAAGTGGTTCTGATTGGGCCTGCAACAGGGCAATTCAGATTGCTTTTCACTTACAGTTTTGTTCCTGCCAACCAGTTAATGATGAAAATTAGCTGAAAAATTGTCCTTTGCATCAGTATCATTGCATAACATATCCAGCACAGAAACAGATCGTTCAGCTCAATATGTCCTTGCCTACTCCTAACCGTAACCCCTAATCCTGAACCTAACCCTAATCCTCAACCACTACTCTTCACTTAACCCTGAGCAATGTTCATAGGCAGTGTCACGAACATATGCAATATAATCACTGAGAGGTCGATATTTATACTGTGGTTACTTTAGATTCTTTTCCTTTCATAGATGGTGCCCAGGTTAGATCTACTTCATGATCTACTTCCAAACCCACAACCACTTCCATCTCGAAGGACAAGGGCAGCAGATATATGGGAACACCACCACCTCCAAGTTCCCCTCCAAGTCACTTACCATCCTGACTTGGAAATATATCGCCGTTCCCTCACTGTCGCTGGGTCAAAATCCTGGAATTCCCTCCCTAATAACATTGTGGGTCAACCCACAGCAGGAGGACTGCAGCGGTTCAAAAAAGCAGCTCACCACCACCTTCTCAAGGGCACCTAGGGATGGGCAAGAAATGCTTGCCAGCCAGCGACGCCCACATCCCACAAATGAATAAAACAAAAATGATGCTGTCTCACCTCCAGCCAGGCTTTCGAAAGAGGCCTGGCAAAGGTATTGACAACCTGCTCAGCAGAGGAAGAAAGCTGGTATATTTTATACTATGAAATCTGCAGCACTCTGAGCTTGATATATGTTGTGCTTATGTCCACTTGAAATATTTGAGATGCCTTGGGTAGAACCACTGCAACCAAACCTTCTTATTAGTATTAGTCTAAGTTACTGATGCCATTTAGAGAAGGATGCCCACATGAAGTATCTATTAGAACAAAGCTCAGCTTTGATAAATAAACTGGGATAATTCCATAGCACTGAGTAGCCAGTTACATTACAACTGAGTTGCTTGATAATCTTTTGTAAGACATCAGGCTATCCATAAGAGGACATATGATTATTGTTAGCTTCATAAAGTTAGCATTAAAGGCTGAAGACTGCAGACTCATGAGCTCCTTCCAGGAACTGTCCTTTACATCCTCCTAAGCAGGGCTTATCTCGTGATGTCAGCTAAGCTCTTCAGATACTCATTGACTTATATCAGCTCGATGAAGACCCCAATCAAAGGTCATTATTCCATGCCATCTGAACGGTTCCCAGCTCCACATGTGCACCCGCCTGAGTATGGAGGCCATCAATCATTCGAAGGCAGCCTCCTGGTAGCATGTTGGAGGGCCATCGGGACCTGATGTCTGTACCTGGATGATGGAGCTGCTAGGCTGAGGTGCCCTTACAACTCTGTAACCTCTCTGTTATGGATTATTCTGCAGTCTTTAGAGAGCACCTCCATTTTGAGGTACTCTCATATGCACCTTCTATCTCAGAAGTGCTACCTCTCCCAGCAGGGCCTCAGCTGTTTAGCCCTGCAGGCACTTCCACTGGGCCTCGCAAACCCTTGTTTGGTCCACTATCCTTAATTTGGAAATTGAAGGGGTCCAATACCTAAATGTTATATAAATATGGGTTATTCAGTTCATTGAGTCCAGTTCTAGGCAACACTTTAGAAAGGATGTGAAGGCATTAGGCAGACTGAAGAAAAGACTTATAAGAATGGTGCAAAGGATGAGAAACTTCAGTTACATGCATCGATTTTACAAACTGGGGTTGCTCTCCTTCGAGAAGAGAGGGTTGAGAGGAGATTTGATTGGTGTTCAGTCATGAGGGGTCTAGATACAGCAGAAACTATTCCCATTGTTGGAAGAGTCAAAAACCAGAAGATAACAATATAACGTGAATGGCAACACAACCAGATGTTGTTTACATGGGGAAAGGGCTTTCGTGCAGTGAGTGGCTAAGACTGAGAATTTGCTTTCTGAGAATGTGGTGGAGGCAGATTGAATCATGGCTTATGAAAGACATTTGGATAATTATCAGAAGAAAAATAATTTGCACAGTTATGGCAATAGCTTGACAGGGATGGGTATGATGGGACAAATGGCATCATTCTGTGCCACAATTATTGCACAATTCTATGAAAATCTGTTTTTGAAGATGCTTTGAAACCAGCTACCTGGTAAACAGGTGGTTAAACACTAGGAAAGAGGTGATTGCATGCATTTTCACAGTCTAGTGCAATTTGCTACTCATGTATCGCGGTAATGTCCTCGACTGGATTAATGCTTTGTGTACCAAGATTAAGATCTGAAATTTTACTCCTAACTTTAGCTTGCAACAGCAAGAGAATTTTACAGAGTGGAATGAGACATCAGGCCTGATTACTTAAGTGCAACATTTTGGAGTAGGTAATGATGTAAATTCAATTCACAAGCTTGTTCAGCAGGACAAATAAATTTTGCAAAGAGTTCATCTAACCTGTTCATCTTTATTCAGTGAACAGATCAGAGGGGGATTTATTCCTAATTTCTTACTGGTTGAATGTTTGTGCTGTTAGTTACAGGGAGGGTGATGTTAATCCCGATATTGGAGCAGACACCAAGCCAGAATATAATTCAAATTACCCAGTCTACCTATCTGACTAAATACTATCTCAATTCAAATTTTAAGCAATTCTTCAAAGAATAAAGATGCCCACCCTCCTTTCATTAATGCCCCAGGGCGTCTTCTTTCACACTTACATGTTAGAACACTGATGATGTCATTAAGGGCTGACTGCAATTTTAACTCAAATCTGGTTCAAATCAGTTCAAATCAAGTAGAAAGAAGATCAACTCCAGAAGAGACTGATTAATTAATAAAATTAATTACTCCGCTCCTTTTCCCTTCCATGATGTCTCCACTGAACTGAAAGGTTTCCTACAAGCATCACCATGTTTCACAAATGACGAAACAAGTTGGGAATCACCAGTCCTATCCATAATTCTGCATTATACACAGTGTAGTTCATGCATGAATGGTTTCCAGAGTCGGCCGGCCTCTTAAACGATCGGATAAGATTCTGGATTTTCTGGTGCATGGATTGTAGAGATCAGACTGGTTCTGTTCTAATGGTTAGCCAGTACACTGTTTTGTAGACTGAGCTGCCTATTTGGATCTGGCTCCAAAGAGACCTTTGAGGAAGGGAAGTTTCCAGTTGGTGGTGGTAAGGCACTTTTTGCTAAAGTAAGGTACTTTTTTTGCAGAAGGAACACAGCTTTAGGAATTATAATGAATAGACATGCTTATCTGTAAAAAGCACATGGACATTTCTTTTGTTACTTACTCATGTGATATGAACATTGCTAACTAGGCCAGCAATTATTGTTCATCCCCAATTTCACCTGAGAAGATGGTGTTGAGATGTCCCCCTGAACTGTAGCCCTTGAGGTGTGTGTACAGCCACAGTGCTGGTAGGAAGGGAGTTCAAGAATTTGACCCAGCAATAGTGAAGGAACAATGATATAATTCTAACTGGCTCAGAGGGTAACACTGTTGCCTCACAGCACCACGGACCTAGTTTCAATTTCAGCCTTGGGCGACTGTCTGTGTGGAGTTTGCACGTTGTCCCCGTGCCTGCATGTTTTTCCTCCGGGTGCTGCAGTTTCCTCCCACAGTCCAAAGATAGGTGGGTTAGGTGTATTGGCCACACTAAATTGTCCATAGCGTCCAGGGATGTGCAGGCTAGGTGGATTAGCCATGGTAAATGTGGGGATATGCGTCTGGTCTGAGTGGGATGCTCTGTGAAGGGTCAGTGCAGACTCAATGTGTCGAATGGCATCTTTCCACACAGGAGGGATTCTATGATTCTATGAAGTGTCTTGGAGAGGAATTTGCAGGTGGGGGACGGTGTTCTCCTAGGTTTGCTGCTCTTGTAGTTCCATGGGGTAGAGGTAAAGCAGGTTTGGAAAGTGCTGCCTTTGAAATTATAGAGAGAGGTTGGCCAGGATAGGACTTTATTCCTTGGAACGTAGTGAATGAGGGGTGACCTTATTGAGGTAAATAAAATCATGAGGGGCATAGATAGGATGAATGCATAGTCTTTGTCCCAGGGATGGGGAATTGAAAACTAGAGGGCATAGGATTAAGGTGAGGGAGGATAGATTTAAGAAGGACCCAAGGGGCAACTTCTTCACGCAGAGAGTGGTGGAATGGGATGCTGGAGAAAGTGGTTGAGGCAGGTACAATAGCAACATTTAAAAAACATTTGAATAGGTATATGGATGAGAAGGGTTTAGAGGGATATGGACCAAATGTGGGCAATTGGAACTGGCTGAGTGGGCACCATGGTCAGCATGGACCAGTTGGGCTGTATCACTCGATAACTCTATGTCAGTGGTGGGTAAGTTGTTGGAGGGGATTCTGAGAGACAGGATTTACATGCATTTGGAAAGGCAAGGATTGATTAGAGATAATGTAATGTAAATAATTTGGATGAGAATATCGGAAGCATTGTTAGTAAGTTTGCAGATGACACCAGAATTGGAGGTATAGTGGACAGCGATGAAAGAGTACAAGCCAAAGAATGACAGGTGGAGTTTAACTCAGATAAATGTGAGTGTACCATTTTAGTAAGAGAAACCAGGGCAGTACTTACACAGTTAATGGTAGGGCCCTGGAGAGTGCTGTTGGACAGAGAGACCTAAGGGTGCAGGTACCTTAGCTCCTTGAAGATGGTATCACATTGTGGGGAAGAAGGCATTTGGCACGCTTGTCTTCATCAGTCAGTGCACTGAGTACAGGAGTTGGGATGCCATGTTACAGAAGCACAATTCATTGGTAAGGCCATATTTGGAGTATTGCTTACAATTCCGGCCCTCCTGCCATAGGAAGGAAGTTATTATACCGGAAAGGTGCAAAAATGATTTGCAAGAATGTTACTGGGTGCAGAGTGTTTGAGTTATAAGAGTCTGGATAGGCTGGGAACTTTTCCCTCCAGCATTTGCAGCTGTGGGGTATAAAATCATGTCGGACATAGAAAACGAGAATAGACAAGGTCTTTTCCCTGGGGTATGGGAGTCTAAAACTAGATGGCATAGGTTTAAGGTGAGAGGTAAAGATTTAAAAGGTACCTGAGGGGCAACTTTTTCGCACAGAGGGTAGTGCATGTACAGAACAAGCTGCCAGAGGATGTAGTAGAGATGAGTACATTTACAAAGTTTATAAGACATTTGGACAAGTACATAGATAGAAAAGGTTTAGCTGAATATAGGCCAAACTCAGGCAAATAGGACTAGTTCGGTTTAGGAAAACTGGTCAGCATGGACAAGTTGGGGTGTAGGGTCTGTTTCCTTGCTATATGGTTCTATAACTCTAAACAGGTTTTGCTAAATTTATACAAGGCTTGACAGAATACTGTAAACAATTTGGGCCCTTTTCTGAGAAACGATATCCTGGCACTGGAGGCAGTCCAGAGAATGTTCACTTGGTTATTACCAGGTATGGAGGGACAGTGTTATGAGGAGAGGTTAAATATATTGGGCCTGTACTCATTGGAATTTGGAAGATTGAGAGCTGTCCTTATTGATACACACAAGATTCTTAGGGGACTTAGCAGAGTAGATGCAGGCAGGTTGTTTCCCCTTGTAGACGAGTCTGGAGCCAGAGGTCATAATCTGGGAATAAGGGTGGTACATACAAGACCGAGATGAAGAGGAATTTCTCCTCTCAGGCAGTCGTGAATCTGTAGAATTCTTTATCACAGAGGGCTGTCGAGGTGCTCCTCGTTGGGTGTTTCGGTTTTGATACTTAGAGGGTGGGTTAACCTCCGCTTTATAACAACCTTGTAGAATGACCAATCAAATTGCCTCTGGAAATGCATTACAATTGCTTTTCAAAATAAGAGAAAGTTGGGGTCTAGGCTATCCTCTGAATACATTTTGGGGGCGGGGGGTGGATTTGGTCTGGACCGTAACACTTCTCTGTTGTAAGATGTTATCATTGCAGTGTTTAAATGCTTGGAAAGTGAGGGGCCTCAGAGAGAAATCCAAGCACAATGTGTTTGTACTTTCAGTGACACACCATGAATGAAGATTCCAAGAAACCATTTTGAAGAAGAACAGATGAAATTGTCCATTGCATTGTGGCTAATATCTAAACTAAACTAACATCAGGTTATTACCTTATAACTGTAGGAAGTTTAATGTGTGCAAACTGGTTGTTGCAACAGTACAGTACTTCAGAAGCATTTCGTCAGCTATAAGTTTAAGGATACCCATGAGGTATTCAAACGGGCTGTAAAATACTAATCTTTGTTTCTCAAGGAATGCTGCAGGAACAGACGCAGGTATAATTTTGACAATGATGTTAAACAGGCAGCAACAGAACATATAGCTGCTGTAAATCTCTTCTAACTTTCATTTTATTGAAATCACCAGAACTGAAGACCAAAATCAATTCTAATACATGCACACAGGTCCAAAAAATTAGAAAATTAGAACTGGACTTATGTGTGGGTCTTGACCAGACCGGCTGAAACAACTTAAGATCATGATGTGGGGGCTGCCGGTATTGGACTAGGGTGGACAAATTAAGAAGTTACAGACACCCCAGGTTATAGTCCAATGGGTTTATTTGAAATCACAAGCTGTTGGAACGCTGCTCCTTTGTTCAGGCGAAGTGTCATCTGACGAAGGAGCAGCAATCTGAAAACTTGTGATTTCAAATAAACCTGTGGGACTATAACCTGGTGTTGTTGTGAGACTTCAAACTTAAGGTCAAGCTTTCAAACCAAAATCATGCTGATGTTAGAAAACTGAAATTAAAACCAAAAATGCCAAAGTGGGTAACTTGATGTCCTGAATCTTCATAACAAAGAAGTCTCTTAACATTTAATATTGGAGTTTAAACTGCAAAAGAGAGAGAGGAAAGGGGTTTACGAAGACAGTGGCAGTGAAGAAAACACACTGTGGAGCTATCTTTGCATATCAAATTGATCCTGGAATAGTGAGAGATAGTAAGAACTGCTGATGCTGGAGTCAGAGATAACACAGTATGGAGCTAGAGGAACACAGCAGGCCAGGCAGCATCAGAGGAGCAGGGAAGCTGACGGAATAATGAGTAGCTTCAGCACATGGGTGTAGGGCACAATTGTACTTTATGTAGTCCAGAAAGATCTGGCTAACCCAGATGTCCCATGTGCGCATCCTTTGGACTTGAAGGAGTGGAGATGATGGTCACATCAGGGGAATGACCAGAGTGAGAAACAGTAACTGCTTAACTGGGAATGAGACCATCATTAAGTGCAGGTATTGTTGAGCAAATTAACTCCTGCAGAAATGTTTTGGAACAAAAGATCAGAGGTTAGATAGTTGAGATTTTGTAAGTGTAGCTGGTAAGTGAATTGGGAGAAAGTTATCTCCAAGGTGAGAGGGCATGGAGGGAGGAATCATGACTTAGATATATATCAGTCAATGTTGCTGGGTTAACATCCTGGAGTTTCCTCCCAAACTGCACTGTGGCAGTGCCCTCACCCCATAGTTGAAGAAGGCTTTTCACTATCAGTATCTCTGCGGCAATTAGAGATGGGCAATAAATGGCTGGCCCTTTGGTGTAAAAATAAGTAAGTGTCAAAAGGGTGTCGTCTCTTGATACTCAGCAAATGACATCTATTTTGTATTTGTAATAAGATGGCCAATTTTCTTTCAATATAATTACAGAGAACCGAGTGAAATGCCTCAGAAAAGCTAGGAACGGCCTGTTCTTTACGGATCTAATCGTAGTGCGGGAGCAAGGATGTGTTCTGACGCCCACCAACTGTGCTCATTTTGCCAAGTATTCTCTGGAAGATTAAAGCTGTCACAACACATATCTCAAAAGCATTTAGCCATGATGAATGGAAGCACAGCTGCTGCTGTTTTGTATCTGCTTCCTTTCTGTCCTATTACAAACAAATTCAAGGCTCTTGCTCAATAAAATAGAAATTCTCTACCACCTCTCGCTAATCTTTGCCTTTTGATATTATGATTAATGTTCCATTCACCGAAAATAAATTCATCAGTTTGTTTTTTCTAATCATTGGAGTTGTTAGATTGGTTCCTGAATTTGTACCAAAGGTTTGTGTTAGCTTAACAACAAGAAAACTCTTATGGGTCCTGATGGCAAAATCAGCCTGTACGACCTATCCTGAGTTGCCCTTGGGAAGATGATGGTGAGCCACCTTCTTCCAGAACCTGTGTCGTCCACATGGTGAAGATATTCCTCCAGTATTGTCAGAGAGAGTGTTCCAGGATTTTGGCATATCAGCGATTAGGGAATCCTGGACAATGGCATGGCATGCATTTTGATGGGGAGCTCGGAGGTGGTGGTGGGGTTCCCACACAACCGCTGTCCTTTTCCTTCTGGTCAAAGGTCCCAAATTTAGGATATGCTCATAAATAAGACTTAGCAAGTTGTTGCAGTGCACCCAAATAAACAATGCTGCTCTCACAGAGTTATAGAGGCCTTCAGTGCGGAAGTTGCATTGGTCAAAGTCTATTCGATTCACTATTTAAATCCCATTTTTCAGCACTTGGCTTATATAGGAAGCCCCTAGGTTATGAATGGATTCCATTCTGGAGTCCATTCGCAAGTCAATTTGTATGCAAGTTGGAACACAGTACAGAACAATTTAAAGGAGTGTTCGTAAGTACAGGAAATATTTTAATGTCAGATCTTTAAAATTACACCGAAGTATGGGATCATGTTCATACGTACGAGCATTTGTAAGTCGGACTTTCATAAATCAGGGACCCCCTGTAGCCTTGTATGCCTTGTCACCACAAATGTACGTCTAAATGTTTCTTAAGTGTTATAATGGTTTCCGCCTCCATGACACTTGCAGGCATTGAGTTCCACATTCCCAACTTCTGTAAATCTCCTGCCACTTACCTTAAATCTATGCTCATAATCACTGATCCCTCCATTAAGGGGAAATGTTTATTCCCTTTTATCCTGTCTATGACTATCATGTCCTTCCTCAGTCTCCTGCTCCAAGGGAAACAACTGCTGAGTGTCCAATCTCTCTTCATGACTAAAACATCCTGATAAATCTCTCCATTGCCAACATATCCCTCCTATATTGTGGTTTCCAGAAATGTACAGTTGTGGTCTAACCAACTTTTTATACAGTTCCAGCATAAATGCCCTGTTCTTAAACTCTATGCTTTGGCTAATAAAGGCAAGTATTGTTTCTACCTTCTAAACCATTTTATGCTATCTGAGCAGCTACATTAAGAAACTGATGGACACGCACACCAAGGTCCTTCTGATCCTTGGTTCTTCCCAGGATCCCACCGTTCATCATGTATTCCCATTCCTTATTTGTACTGCCTAAAATGCAACATCTTACCCTCATCCAGATTGAAATCCATTTGCCATTGATCAGTCTGTCGATATCCAGAAAAATGTTTTCACCGCAGAAATATTTTCTCACCATTTGCCCTTCTTTTTAATATTTGGTACTGAAGAGTGGAGAAAGCTGCATTTTAGTCCATGTCTAGTTGTAAGGACGACACCAATGTCAGACATAGGCCAGGTCATGCAATGGTTCACAGACTTCCTTCCCTAAAGAATGTTAATGAACAGTTGGACTTTTAATGAAGACGCTGCATTGTTATGGTGTAACCAACATGTCATCACATTTTAATAAATTCAATTTTCCAATTTGCCCTAGTAGGATTAGAACTCACAATTGTGGGCAGGCAATGGCCTAGTGGTATTATCGCTGGATTGTTAATCCAGAGACCTGGGTAACATTCTGGGGACCTGGGTTCGAATCCTGCCACGACAGATGGTGGAATTTGAAATGAATAAAAAAAATCTGGAATTAAGAATCATGATGACCATGAATCCATTGTCAATTGTTGGGGAAAAACCCATCTGGTTCACTAATGTCCTTTAGGGAAGGAAACTGCCATCCTTACCTGGTCTGGCCTACCTGTGACACTAGACCCACAGCAATGTGGTTGACTCTGAACTGGCCTCTGGGCAATTAGGGATGGACAATAAATGCTGCCTAGCCAGTGATGTCTTCCTCTCGTTAACGAATAAAGGAAAAAAAAAAATCATTGGTTTTGTACTATAACAACCAGGCTACTGTGTCCTCTACTGCACGTAATAGAGTCATATAGCATAGAAGCAGGCCCTTTGGCCCACCATGTCTATGCTGACCAACAAATATCAAACTATACTAATCCCATGTGTGGTTTGTTGTACATCTTTGACCCCTTCTTTTCTGTCCCACAAAGAAGAAAGGAAGTAAACAATTGAGAAGGGATGACCATTAGTGTACAACATGGCAGCCAATCAAAATGTTTGACAGATATGTCCAAAGATTAGATTCTTCTAAGTCCTCATCATATGAGATTGGAGAAGGGGAGAAAGGAAAGATATGTTTATCTTCAAAACAAGTGGCCAAATACTTAAGATTATCCAATAAACCTTCTAGGAGAAATTTCTTTAACCAAACATTGGTTAGAATGTGGCACTCATTACCACAAAATATTCTTGGGATGAATAGCATATTCATATTCATTATATCCCTTCAATTTTGAAACCTTCTACAGCCATAACAAGCTGAGAAATCTGTGCTCGCTGTGCCTTTTGAGTGTACTCAATTTCTGCCTCTCCTTAAAACTCTATGACACTCTGCCTCTCAACTCCTTTAAGATGCTCCTCAAAAATACTCACAATGACAAAGCTCTTGAATACCTAAACAAATATAACCTGGTATGGCTCAGTCTTCTGGGTGCACCTTGAGATATTTTACTGCTTCATGGGTGCTGTGGAATTGCAAATTTCAATTGTTGTTTTATTGTGGTATTTTTAAACAACCCCCTACCTCCTCCTTTGTAAAGCAATCACCAAGAATAGCTAAACCTGATTCTGATCTTGGCAATAGAAAAGTTAAAGAACTTCCCAGTAACCATATCAAATAAATGAAGGCCCAGAGAATGGAAGGGAATCACTGTGCTTACATTAAGATGCACACTGCCACTTCCCAAATAGATTTGGCAACCTGAAAGCATTACAACAAAGATATCATTGTCCTATGAACAAAACTTTTTTTTTAAGTCATCCATTGTGGTTAGAGTTGTGGTGAAAATGTTGGATTTACTGTTAAAAAGATTAGAATAGAAAAACAAAAAAGCCAAATAACTGTGGATGCTGGAAATCAAATGTTAAAGCAGAAATTGCTGAAAATGTCAGCAGGTCTGGCAACATCTGTGGAGGGAGAAAGCAGAGTTAACATTTCAGGTCCAGTGATCATTTTTCCACAATAATTATAGCTCTGAAAAAGTTAGTATATATGCTGAAGATGTGATGGGGGTAAGAGGGAGCAGTCAACAATAGGTGGAGATGGAGCTCAGAGAGAGAGAGCACAACAGTTGGGTAGATAAACGAATGGGTAAAGGTCAGCCTGGGGGAATCAATAGCTGCTAATGGGGGCTACTAGTGGCTGATGATGAGTTTGTTTGTGGGGGCAGCCCATGTGATGACAGGGCCTGGTATGTGGGGGTTGGGGTAAGGACATGGGAGAAGGTGCTCAAGCCCTAAAACTAACAAACTCAATATTGAGTCTAGAAAGCTGCAGGCTTCCTACGCAGAAAATGAGATATTGTTCTTGCAGCTTATGCTGAGCTTCACTGGAACACTCAAGCAAGCCTGAGACAGAGATGTTGGGCATGGAACAGAATGGTGAATAGAATAGATGTATTTAAAGAAGCCAAAAGCTAGACAGGTAGATGAGGGAGAAAGAAATAAATGGATCCACTGATAGGATTAAAGGAAGTAAAGTTGGATGGGTTCTGTGTAGGACAACACCCTGTTGGCCTGAATGACCTGATTTACACATCTTATTTCCATTATCTTTCAGGATATTGGATGTGGGCATCATAGACCAGAATAGAATTTGTTACTGATTGCTATTTTTTTTTTATTCATGCTTAGGATGAGGGCATCACTGGCTAGGCAGCATTTATTGCCCATCCCTACTTGCCCAGAGGGCAGTTCAGAGTCAACCACATTGCTGTGGACCTGGAGTCACATTTAGGCCAGACCGGGTAAGGATGACAGTTTCCTTCCCTAAAGGACATTAGTGAACGAGATGGGTTTTTCCTGACAATTGACAATGGATTCATGGTCATCATTAGATTCTTAATTCAAGATATTTTATTGAATTCAAATTCTACCATCTCCCATGGTGGGATTTGAACCCAGGTCCCCAGAACATTACCTGGGTCTCTGGATTAACAGTCCAGCAATAATACCACTAGGCCATTGCCTCCCCACATTATAACTAAGTGGCCTGAGAGGCCATTTAGAAGTCACAGAAATGTTACAGTGCAGAACGAGGCCATTCAGCTCATCACGTCCGCACCACTTTCCAAGCGAGCACCGTGATTTAGTGTAATTCTCCTGCCTGTTCCCCACGGCCTTACACATTATTTCTATTTAAATGATTATCCAATGCCCCACCACATTGCTATGGGTCTAGAGTCGCATGAATCTGACCATGTAAAGACAGCAGTTTTCCTTCATTAAAGAACATTAGTGAACTAAATGGGTCTTTTCACAACAATAAATGATGACTACTCCGCATGGAGCTGGAGGAACACAGCAGGCCAGGCATAATCAGAGGAACAGGGAAGAAGGGTCCTGACCTGAAATGTCAACTTTCCTGCTCCTCTAATGCTGCCTGCTGTGTTCCTCCAGCTCTATACTGTGTTGTCTCTGACTCCGGCATCTGAAGTTTTTGTGATCTCTGAATGATAGCTCCTATTACAGAGACTACCAACACAGGCTTGTCACCTCAGTGACATTCCCACTATACCAGCATCATCCAGTTTCAGAGTTGTAAATTGCAATTCTTCGCACAATACAATCTTCCACGAAAATAAGTATATTATTTTAATGTGTCTTTACCTTGACTGTATGCCCAAGGAAGATAAAAGCTACTCTATGCCCATTTGCTTTGTTACACAGTGATGATTTTGTGTTTGTTTTTCCTGCATTTCATTCAATATTGACCTCACCTTGACAGAGGGCAGCAGACAGTCAAGTTTATTATTCCAATTGCAAAGTTCATTACCAAAAATAACAGGGCAGCTTAGAATTCTTCTAGGAAAGGGAAAATATTTATTGGAACAAATATGCATCCTTATTGGTAGGTATGAATGTGAGTTATTTTCTTGGCCTCCGTCAATTTACAGTTTCCTGTATTCCTAACATTCCAGGTCACTTGAACCAACCACGGTATCAAGAAAAGTCCTGCAACTAAACATAGATATAGAGTGTTACTCATAAACAGTATTGAACAGGAGGTGAAAACTCACAGTCCTCCCACTCACAGCAACTTTTAAGAGCTGACATTGGAAACCAAGGCTTATTTGACCCCTGCCTCCTAACTGTGGAAGCCAGGTTCAAACATCATCCAACTTTTCTTTTCACTCATTCAGGGGATGTGGGCTTTTTGGCTGAGCCAGTTTATAATGCTCATCCCTGTTTGCCCTTGAGACGTTGATGGTGGATTGTCTTCCTGAACAGTTGCTGTCCATTTGATAAGAACTGGGATGCAGGTATAACAATCCACTGGTTGTGAAGGCATCTGCCCTGGATGGCATCAGTCCAGTTCCCAGAAACAAACGGTTTCGGGTTCAATAGTGGCCAGCTTCTGCTAAGTGACCCTGAGTTAACAGTCGCACATGCAAGGATCAGAGGGTGACATAGGCACAGGATGTGGACAATATTGTCCTGATGCCAGAGCATGTTATCTTGTGATGCAGAGCAAACATTATGCAGAAAATTAAAAGGGAATTTTCAACAACAATCTTCCTTTATAGAGCACTGTTAATGTAATAGAATATTCCAAGGTACTTCAGAGTAGTGTTATGAAGCAAGATTGAACACAGGAACACATAAGGAAATGTTAGGGCTGATGACCAAACACTAGGGCAGAGTTTTAAAGAGTATCTCAAAGGAAGAGAGAGGCAGTGATGTTTAGGGAGAAATTGAAAGAGTAGGCCTCATGCAGCCAAAGACAGTGCCACCAACATTGTAGCAATGAAAATCAGGGATTCTCAAGAAGCCAAAATTAGCTGAGACCAGATCTCTTGATTAGCTGTGGGCCATGAGGAGGTTACAGAGCAATTGTTGGGTAAAGCTATGTATGAGTTTGAACATAATGGATGCGGATACAATTACAATGTTTAAAAAACATTTGGATGGATATATGAATTGAAAAGGTTTGGAGAGATGTGGGCCAGAAGCAGGCAGGTGGGTCTAGTTTAGTTTGGGATTATGTTTGGCATAGACTGGTTGGACTGAAGGGTCTGTTTCCATGCTGTATGACTCTATGACTCTATAAGGATGTGAATCTGATTCTGCAACCATGCTAAACTTAAATTGACTGAACCTGAGAATGGTGGAGGTGGATCCAACGACATCTGTAAAGAAAACAGAGAGACAGATGCACCTTCTGAATGCAGCTCTTCCATCAGAACTACCAGAGCGGAATTCCTGAAAGAGAAACAACTGTGAGTCAAAAAGTCAAAGTTTGAGCTTAAAAACAGAGAATGCTGGAGAAACTCAGCAGGTCTGGCAGCATCTGTGGATGGAGAAACAGAGTTAAAGTTTCGAGTCGAATATAACTCTTCTTCTGAATCTAAAGACTTAGGTATTGATCATTTTGTTTTCCCACTGAGTGCAGGCAGCTGTGCCTTCAGCTGCCTGGGCCCTAAACTCTGGAATTTGTACTCTAAACCTCTCCTTTATTATTCTCTAAATATCTCCTATCCATTAAATCCATCTCTTTCAAGAAACCTTTGGGTACATGTTCTAATACATCCTTATTCAGCTCAGTGGCAGTTCTTTGTTTGACAAACTGTCCTGTGAAGCACCTTGTATCATTTTGCTGAATCAAGGGTGAAAGAGCAATTTGAAACAAAGACAGAAATTGCTGGAAAATCTCAGCAGGTCTTACACATTTGTGAGGAAAAAGCAGAATTAACATTTCAGATCCGGTAACTCTTCCTCAGGACCGATGGTAACTAAGAAAATGTTGGTTTTTATGCAGAAGATAGGGTTGGGGCAAAGGGGTAAGGAGTAAACACTAGGTACGGTTAGAGCCCAAAGAGAGAGAACAGGTGGACAGTCAAAGGAGTGTGTAACGATCAGACCAGGAGGGTGAATAGCTGTTAATAGGGACTGTTAGCAGCTAACAATGGGTTGTGTGTAATAGCAGACCATGTGATAACAAGGCCTGGTGTGTGTGTGTTGAGGTGAGAATGTGGGCAATTTCAAGTCCGAAAATTGTTGAACTCAGTATTAAGTCCAGAAGGCTGTAGAGTTCCCAAGTGGAAAACGGAGTGCTATTCATCCAACTGAGCTTTGCTGGAACACTGCAGCAAGCCTGAGACAGTGAACCAGGTGGCGTGTTGAAGTGGCAGGCAACTGAAAGATCAGGGTCTTGTTTGCAGACAGGAAGTTATCCAGCCTTCCTGGACCTCATTTTTAAGAGAAAAAGCAGCAAGGATGGGGTCAAGGAACTGGAATGGGGTAAGTAAGCAGAACTGAGGGAAGGGCAGGAACAGGGGAAGACAACACTAGGGAAGAAGCAGGCATAAGTCTGGGGAGGAGGAAGATGATTCAATGGAAAATGTGAAATTGAGGGCAGGAATTAGGCAAGAATTATGACTAGCTTGGGTTATTTGTATAAATCAAACCATCCAGGGAGAGGAAAGTCACAGAGCACGTAACTCCAGCTGGAGTGGCAAGAGTTGGAAAATATCATTTGATTACTCAGCTTCCGTGATATTGTAACCCTGAAAGAAAGATTTTGTCAGCTCCATATTTCTAGTTTAAAGGTAAATGAGTTGTTTTGTTAAAGAATGTTGCTGATTCAAGCAAGGCTATTAGGAATCTGAGCCAAAAACATCTCATGATTATACAGTGTTGGAGGAGCAGCCCCACACTCAGTTAGGAACCGATTTGATAAAATTTTGGTTTAATGGGTTGATGTCCTGCTGCTGAGCCCCTTTGGCTGATCCCAAGCAGGTGTGACCTTCCACCAGGTTAGATGTTCATATCTAATCCTCCTTACTCTGAACTATCTGAAGGTATTCAGAGTTTCTTATAATGATCCAATCTTAAATGTGACTTAGTCAGTAACATTCAAGTCTCTGTGTTAAAATGCTGTTGTGACCTAAGGTTTTTAATTAATATATAATTCAATAACATTTATTTTAGAATGTAGATTTTGAATTAGTGGTATGTGGGTTTTGTCTGTGAGTATGAGGGCATTTAATGATTAACTTGTCAATATTTCTGGAGCCATGGTTATTTGAAACCAGTGTGAGACGGATATTTCCTCAAGTGCTAAAGGGAGCATGCTTTCTTTAGGGTAGTATTAGAAACAGAGAAACAAAGAAACTATGAACAGGAATGGGCCATTTGGCCCTTCAAGCCTGTTCCACAGTCAACATGATCATGGTTGATCAACTAAGTACCCTGTTCCCACTTTTGTCCTATACCTTTTGATCCCTTCAGTATTAAGAATTCCCCTTTTTGAAAACATTCAATGTTTTGTACCAATCGTTTCCTGTGGCAGGAAATTCCATAGACTCATTTCTCTGTGGGTGAGGATATTTCTCCTCATCTCAGTTTTAAAGGGACTACTTCATATCCTTAAATTGTGACCTTTGGTACTGGACTCCCTGGTCATTGAGAACATCCTGCCTCTCTGGTCTTATTAGAGTTTTATAGGTTTCGATGTGAATCTCCCTTATTCTTCCAATCTCCAGTGACTACAGTTCTAACAGATCCAGTATCTCTTCATATGTCAGTCCTGGCATCCCAGGAGGCAGTCTCGTAAACCATCCATTTATTCACTCCGTATCATCCTTCCTCAGATGTGGAGGTGCTGGTGTTGGACTGGAGATGACAAGGTTAAAAATCACACAACACCAAGTTATGGTCCAACAGATTTATTTGAAAACACAAACTTTCGGACACAAACACATTGAACTGGCCCTGATATACAAACCACTGAAAAACAGAACCGGAAGTGGTGCCAACTACCCCAGCGAGCCGAGGCATATAAATACCAAGCAAGACAGAACACCCACGCTTCACCGGAGGTGCACTGGTGATGTTACCTAACAGGGTGATGAAACATCCGCAATCAAACACATCAGCTCAGCAAGCAAGTCTACAACATCATTGGACACAGTACTCCAGGTGCGGTCTCACCAAACCCCAGTACGATTGCAACAAGACATCCTTTCTCCTGTACTCAAATCCTCTCACTATTAAGGCCAACATACCATTGCCTTCTTGACTGCCTGCTGCACCGACATGGTCAACTTCAGCAACTGGTGTACAAGTATATCAAGTCTTGTTGCACTCTCTCTTTCCCAATCTAGCTTCATTCAGATAGTGATCCACCTTGTGTTTTTGCTATTAAAGTGGATAACCTCATATTTATCTACATTATTAAATTTGCCCACTCATTCAACTTGTCCAAGTCGCACTGAAGCAACACATCATCCTCAGAGTTCACCCTCGCACCCAATTTAGAATAGCCTAGAATCGAATGGTCTTTATTGCCACGTGCACTCAAATGTGTGGAGTGAAAAGTTTATAATGCCGCCTCTTGGCGCCATCTTAGGTACAGGGTACCTAGGCACAGATACTCTAAGTATTGTCACAGAATTCAAATAGTAGAAAAGAAAGAATCGCATGGGAATACAGAGTTTAAAAGTCTAGAATGAGAACAAAGTGTCTTTAAAGTACTCAAAGTTATAATCCTTTTCTACCGAGTCCATGCCTGCGAGGCTTCATAACATGAGACCCCCCCTCTGTCCTGGACTTGCCTCCAGGACTCATCCCCCAGCTAACCCACGCACACTCTGCTCACCATCCAGGCTCCAGCTGCAACTTGGCTCCCAGCTTGGCCCACAGTCACCCTGCTCCCCGCTCCGGCCCGTGCTCGCCCTGCTCCCCGCTCCGGGACTCTGGCCCGTGCTCGCCCTGCTCCCCACTCCGGGACTCCAGCCCATGCTCGCCCTGCTCCCCACTCCGGGACTCCGGCCCGTGCTCGCCCTTCTCCCCGCTCCTGGACTCCGGCCCGTGCTCACCGTGCTCACCCTGCTCCCCATTCCGGGACTCCGGCCCGTGTTCACCCTGCTCCCCACTCCAGGACTCCGGCCCGTGCTCGCCCTTCTCCCTGCTCCAGGACTCCGGCCCATGCTCGCCCTTCTCCCCGCTCCGGGACTCCGGCCCATGCTCGCCCTTCTCCCCGCTCCGGGACTCCAGCCCGTGCTCGCCCTTCTCCCCGCTCTGGGACTTCGGCCCGTGCTCGCCCTGCTCCCCGCTCCGGGACTCCGGCCCGTCCTCGCCCCGCTCCCCGCTCCGGGACTCCGCCCACACTCACCCTGCTTCCCACTCTGGCCCGTGCTCGCCCTGCTCCCCGCTCCGGGACTCCGCCCATGCTCCCCCTTTTCCCCGCTCTGGGGATCTGGCCCGTGCTCGCCCTGCTTCCCGCTCCGGCCTGTGCTTGCCCTGCTCCCCGCTCCGGGACTCCGGCCCACGCTCGCCCTGCTCCCCGCTCCGGGCCTTCGGCCCGTGCTCGCCCTGCTCCCTGCTCCGGCCTGTGCTCGCCCTTCTCCCCGCTCTGGGACTCCGGCCCAAGCTCGCCCTGCTCCCTGCTCCGGGGCTCCACCCGTGCTCGCCCTGCTCCCTGCTCCGGGACTCCGGCCCGTGCTCGCCCTGCTCCCCGCTCTGGGACTCCACCCCGTGCTCGCCCTGCTCCCCGCTCCAGGCCTCCGGCCCGTGCTCGCCCTGCTCCCCGCTCCGGGCCTCCGGCCAGTGCTCACCCTACTCCCCGCTCCGGGCCTCCGGCCCGTGCTCGCCCTGTTCCCCACTCCAGGACTCTGCCCGTGCTTGCCCTGCTCCCTGCTCCAGCCCACGCTCGCCCTGCTCCCCGCTCCGGGACTCCGCCCACACTCACCCTGCT
>NC_063344.1:14552642-14577083 GCF_021869965.1 Rhincodon typus | reverse complement strand
GCTCGCCCTGCTCCCCGCTCCGGGACTCCGCCCACACTCACCCTGCTCCCCACTCTGGCCCGTGCTCGCCCTGCTCCCCACTCCGGGACTCCGCCCATGCTCCCCCTTTTCCCCGCTCTGGGGATCTGGCCTGCACTCGCCCTGCTCCCCACCCCGGGCTTCCGGCCCCTGACCACCCTGCTCACATCATCTGTAAACTTGGAAACATTACATTTAGTTCCCTCACATATATTATCATACATATTTTGATTAGCTGGAATCCGAGTACTGATCCCTGAGATACCTCACTGGCCCCTGGCTACCACTCAGAAAATGATCCTTTTATTCGTGTCCATTAACCAGTTCTCTATCAATGTTAGTAACTACCCAAAACCATGTAATTTAATATTAAACACACTAATTTCTTATGTAGGACATTGTCAAAAGCCTCTGTAAGTCCAAGCAAACTACAGCTACTGGTGCCCTAATACAACTCTATAAGTTACACGATATCCCTTTCATAAGTCCATGCTGACTCTCTCCAAATCTATCACTGTTTTCCAAGTGCTCTGCTTTCAAATCTTTTCGAATGGACTCTAGCATTTTCCCTAGAATGGATGTCAGGCCTCCAATCTGTGATAATCTCTATAAGTCTCATGGATAATCATTAATTAATGTCCCTGTGAAGCTCATTGAATATGAGTTCCCTTAATAACAGACAATGGCCTGCACAGCTAGAACTCATCACCTGAGCCCTTTACAAAGCAGATCATACATATCTTCTGATTGTCTGCTCCTCTTCTGTGGTTATGTTCATGTCCGGTTGTCTTTGGAGAAGGAGCTTGCAGTATCCATCAATGCTCTCAATACTTTTAGAGAGAGTTGGGCACCATGGGAGATATAATGTTTTATTTTCCCCTCCAACTCCATTTTGATTTAACACCTTCCTGCTCTTCCTACCCCTCACTTACTTTTGATGGCTTTCATTACTTGTCATGAGCTTTGCACGTAAATGTCCAAATGACTACATGAATGAATTTCTTTTGGTGGTTAATAGTAAAAAAAATCATGGTAATTTGATGGTGGGGAGAAAAGAAACATTCAGTTATATATATATATATAAAGTATTTTTAAAAAACAGGTCCCAAGTGTGGTGCAATGGCAGTGTCCCTACCTCTGGGCCAGGTGGCCTGGATTCAAGATCCACCTTCTCCAGTGGTGTGTAATACCATTTCTGAACAGATTGTGTAAAATAAATAAGATAGTGACTCTCGTCATGCAACTCTTAT
Source organism: Rhincodon typus (assembly GCF_021869965.1). Lineage (NCBI taxonomy): Eukaryota > Metazoa > Chordata > Chondrichthyes > Orectolobiformes > Rhincodontidae > Rhincodon > Rhincodon typus. Next base: position 14,575,815 of record NC_063344.1, on the reverse strand, counting down.
ACCTATCATGTTATTCCAGCCGCTTGGTTTGTGTCTAGCACATTTTGTTTTGTAATTATCTCCCTGCCTTAATTAATCAAATCATAGGTCATACCATCACTTTCTATTCAGCTATTGATACTTTACTGACACTTTTGATCACCTGCAAACACTTGTTATTCAGCCTGTTAACACTCCACTCACATAATTTGTACTATCTTTTGACATTCTAAATTACCGAGAGTTATCTTGCAATGATTTATCTGCATATATATTCTTTGCCTATGCACTCCCTTCCACTTCACCTCACGAAGGAGGACTGCTCCAAAAGCTTGGGAGTTCAAATAAATCTGTTGGACTATAACCTGGTGTTGTGTGACTCGTGACTTTGTCCGCCCCCAGTCCAACACTGGCACCTCCACATCATAAATTAAATAAAGCAGATCAAGTCCCTACATCTAGACCAGGAGACCTAGGTTCAGCGGGCAGTAACATCTCTGAACAGGTTGATGATAAAATATCATGGGGATATAATGGCCTAGTGATATTATCGCTGGACTGTTAATCCAGGGACCCAGATAATGTTCTGGGGACACGGGTTTGAATACCGCCACGGCAGATGGTGGAATTTGATTTCAATAAATTATCTGGAAATAAGAATCTAATGATGACCGTGAATCCATTGCCGATTGTCGGAAAAACCCATCTGGCTCACTAATGTCCTTTAGGAAAGGAAACTGTCATCTTTACCTGGTCTGGCCTATATTTGACTTCACACCCACAACAATGTGGTTGACTTATAACTGCCCTCTGGGCAATTAGGGATGGGCAATAAATGCTGCCTAGCCAGCAATGCCCTCGTCCCATTAATGAACAAAGGAAAAAAAATCTATAAAGCAGATTCAGTGATGGGTCTGAAGAACTGTCTGTTCTGGACTGGGACCAGTCTATATATGTCATGAGTATTGGCTCTATTTTGGTGTTCAACAATAAACGATATTCCTTTCTAGTCAGGCTTTCTGAGTTACTACATGGTCAATAATTCCCTGTTTGTCTCTACCTCTTTTTTTAAATAATGAGGTTACATTAGCTATCATCTAGTCCATAGGAAGTGTAAGTCTATAGAGTCCTGAAAGATGACCAATGCATCTATTATTTTGACGGCCATTTTCTTAACTACAATGGGATGTCGATTATCTGACCCTGAGGATTTATCGGCCTTTCATCTCATCAGTTTCCCCAATACCATTTCCCTACTAATATTGGATTCCTTCAGTTCCTCCCTCTTACTAGACCATGTATTCCCTAATATTTTTAGGATGCTATTTTTGTCCTAATTTGTGAAGACAGAGGCAAATTGTGTATTTAATCAGTCTGCCATGTCTTTATAAACCATTATAACTTCCCCTATATTTGATTGTAAATTACCTACACTGGGTTTCACTAGTCTTTTCCTCTTCACATATCTATAGAAACTTTTACATTCAGTTTGTCTGTTCCCCCATAAACTTACTCTTGTATATTCCCCCTCTTAATCAATCCCTTTTGTCCTCCTTTGCTGAAAACTAAACAGCTTCCAAACATTTTTTGACCAATTTGTATGTCCCTTGCTTAAATCTAATGCTATTCCTAATTTCCCTGTTAGCCATGGCCAGGCCACCTTTCCCATTTTAATTTTGTACCAGACATGAGGAAACAATTGGGAAGTCTACAGCCTTCTGAACTCAGTATCGAGTTCAAGGATGATACCACCATAGTGGGATGGATATCTAACAATGATGAGTCAAAATACAGAAGGGAGATAGAGGGCTTGGTGACGTGGTGCAATGAAAACCATCTGTCTCTCAATGTTGGCAAAACTAAAGAACTGATCATCAATTCAGAAAGAAAGGAAGAGAACATGGCCCCATCTACATTAACAGAACTGAGGTTGAGAGGGTGAACAGCATCAAGTTCCTCAGAGTGACGATAACCAAAACCTGTCCTGGACTTCCCATGTCAATGAGACTGTCAAGAAGACACAACAATGTCTCTTCTTCCTCAGATGGCTCAGGAAATTTGGCATGTCCACAAGACCCCTCACCAACTTCTACAGATGCACCATTGAAAGAATACTGTTTGCGTACATAACGACCTGGTATAGAAACTGCTCTGCTCAGGACCATAAGAAACTACAGAAGGTGGTGTGCACTGCCCAGGCCATCATAGAAGCCAGCCATAGGGAATGTGGGGTTACAGGGATAGGGTAGGGAGGTAAGTCTGGGTAGGATGCTCTTCAGAGGGTCAGTTTGGACTTAACGGGCTGAATGGTCATCTTCCACACTATAGGGATTCTATGGTTTGATATTTACCCCTCATCAACCCCTTGAAAAATAGGCTATCTCCTCATTTATCACATTCTGCTTGTGGGAGCTAGCAGTGCTTCATACTTATAAATGTGGGTACAATTGAAAAGTATTTTATGTTTTCTAAAGTGGTTTGGGGTATCCTGAAAGATGAAGAATTACACTTTAATTTTGATCTCTTGTAAACAGTAAGAGGAACATTTGATAAAAAGTTAATGTATCGTATGTGAACTTATTGTTAAGGCACTGGGAGTGAAATTAATTTGAGAAGGTGGGGCTGAATAGGTGACGATTGATCCACTGCCATTATACTAAACTCAATCCTTGTCTATTGAATGCAGTGGAGAGAGAATTTGGCACAGAATGGACAATTCTACCATTGTTGAATTCCTTCACTCTTAATTTCTAATGAAGGCTTGAGAGCTGAAACACAAACCAAACTTTTCTTTCTACCAATGCTCACAGCCTGGTTTTCTCCCCTGTCTTTTCTTCAGACATTCAGTCTCCTTCCCTTTTTGATCAAGACGTAAAACTTTCTGAATCAACAATCAAATACTTACACTTATATGTCAGCCAAGGTCATGTACTCAAGCCCCAGTGTGTGGTGTTAACTCATAACCTCCTGACCCGCTGGAGAGAATGCTTCAAACTGAGTCAAGCTGGCAAGAACCAGAAATAATAACTTTTTCTAAAATAATATTGTGTTTTCAGTACTTGTATTAACTGTTCTGTATCCACAGCATGGAAACAGACTGCAAAGAAACTAAATGGTCTTGTAGAATATCAGTTGAAGATATCTTCAAGGATTATGTCAAATTCAAGTCCAAACATGTTGCCTTTCAAGAAAAGGAGGCCAACTTTAACTGCAGTTGAATTGCCAGACAAACCCAAAAGCAAATCATTGCACCTTTGCTTCATTTTCCAATCATTGGTGCCTCTGGTTCCCAATCCTTTCATTTATAGGAACAATTTCTCTCCATCTACACTGTTCAGAAATCTTAGGAATTTGAATTCTTCTATCAAATCTCTTCTCAACTTTCTCACATCAAAGAAGAACAGCTCAATGTTTCAATTTGATCTGTAAATGAGGTCCCTTAGTCATGATACCATTCGAATAAATGTTTTCCAAAGCTTTCACATCCTTTCTAATGGATGGTGCCCAGGTTTGGACGTAACACTTCAAGTGAGATCGAATCAATATTTAGTCAATGTCCATCATAACTTCCGTGATTTTTGTATTTTATGCCTTGATTTGTAAAAGTTTAGGACTTCAGATGAAGTTTCCCTGTGTTCTTGACCTGGCCAGCCTTCTTCAGTAATTTATGTACCCCCAAATCTATTTCTACTGGAATCATGTAGTAATGGAAAAGTTATGACACAGAAAAAAGCCATTCGGTCCATCATTTCTGTGCCAGCTGAACATACTAGCTTCCCATTCTCATCCCACTGCCCACCCATAACCTTGCAGGTTACATCTCTTCATGTGCACCCCTTTAGTGTTTATATTGCCTCTACTTGTTTCTCCTACTAAATGCGTTGAACCTCACTTCTCTGCATTGTATTTCAGCTCATTCCATCAGCTTGTCTACCATACATAGTCTCATGAAAGTCAACCTCATGGGATTTGACCCATGGACTTTGGGTTAAATGTCAATATGGAGTCCTTTTTGTTTGCTGGGTCAGATCCAGCAGAGCAGTGTGCCATCAATGGTCTAGTTCTCCCCTTATGCCTTTTTTCCAGGTTCTTTCCACACAGTCCCTTGTTTTCCTGCTGCCTTGCCATTAGTGCTGAGCAACAATGGTTAGTGTGGTATAGAGAACATCTGTGTGCTCATCCAGCAAACTCTAAGTCTAGCAAGCATGAGGCTGCAGGGTTCCAATCATACTGCTACAGTCCTGAAACCATTGCATCAGGTCCCCCAGTGCTCCTAACAAACTGCCTGATGCTCTCTTCCTCAGAGGGGGAAGTGGAGTCAGTCTTGAGGTGTGCCCCTCTTGATTGCAGAGACTGGGGGCATCCCAGCTGATAAATGCAGGAGATGAAAGAGACAAAGCATTGCAGTTTAGAAATTGTGGTGTGTGTGAGGGTACTGGGAAGGTAACACAACAATAAGCAATGGTCTTACTGAGATGCCAAAAGTTTCAGCATCTCCACAAGAGCGATTCCTGTCCTCACTCATAAGGGCCAAGATATTCTCCTCACAGAGCACGAGGAGATGAATGTCAGGCACCCCATCACTCGCCTGGCTTGTTCAGTCTTATCCTGTAATGAGACATTGTGTGAGATGAAATACCCTGTCTGGAGTTCAGAAGATTCAGAGCTGACTTCATTGAAATATTCCTAATGGAAGTTGACCTGCTGGATGTTGAAAGGTTGTTCCCTCTTTTTGGAAAATCTAGAATTAGGGATCATAATTTAAAAATAAGGCGGCACCCATTCAAAATGGAGATGAGGAAGCTTTTATTTTCTTTTAGAGGCTTGAGAGTCTTTGGAATTCCCTCCCACAAAAGGCTGTGGATGCAGAATCTTTGAATATTTTTATGGTACAGACAGATAGAAACTTGATCGCCAAGGGGAAGAAAGATTACTGGGGAATGTGCAGAAGTGTGGAGTTAGGGTTAAAATTAGATCAACCATGAATATAATGAATGGCGGAGCAGGCTCAAAGGGCCAAGTGGCCTGCTCTTGTTCCTTGTTCGTATATGTGAGTGAAAATGGGTGTCACATTGTCAGTGCTGGTGCATCTGGGGGGAAGAAGTCATAGATGTCCTGAATAATTGACCAGGAAGCAGAGAGTCATGCCAGGGTTACAAACTGGCAGGAGTTAAGGAGATGAAGATTATTGAGGAATGATGTTGCATGCAATGTTGAGAGTGGTAGAGCATGAACCTTGCTGGGAGATGCCTGCAGTAGCAGAGAAAGAGTATGCGTGAGATGGCAGAGCAAAAAGTGTAGTAATTACTCTGGCCAAGTGGATGAGGTCATTGATGTTATGCCAACATTACTAGCTACTTTGTTGGACTATGCACACCATAATGACCTCTGTTCAGGTTGGCAGGGGCTGGTGCCTTGGGCTTCTCTGCCAGTACCAAGGGAAGAGATTGTTTCTTCTTGGCACCATCCCTTTCACTAGAATCTCCAGGTCCACATCTGCAAAGCTGAACAACAGTTTCCCCTTGTCTTCCATGTCTGGCGCTAATGGCTCCAACAATATGGGGTAGCTCTAAACAGCCAGGGCTTTGCTGAGTGTGCAACATCCTTATAAATAAGTTGCTGATGCCAGGGATCTGGGATATCCTGGCAGCAGTGAGTAATTCAGCCCATGGTAAGTGGGAGAATCTAGTTACCATCAGGTGAGGGGACAGGGTATGTAGCTAACAAGGTGACTTTGGGATGATAGTGTGAGAAAACACACAAGGCCTCATTCAAAGAAACCTTTTTTTTAATATTCGTTCATGGTATGTGGGCATTTCCTAGCCCTATTTGCCCAGAGCGCAGCTAAGAGTCAACCACATTTAGTCCAGAACAGGTAAGAATGGCAGATTTCCTTCCCTAAAGGATCTTAGTGAACCAAATGGGTTTTTCCTGACAATTGGCAATGGTCATCATTAGATTCTTAATTCCAGATTATTATTAGATTCAAATTCCACCATCTGCCACAGTGAGATTTGAACCCAGGTCCCCAGAACATTATTTGGGTTTCTGGATTAATAGTCTAGCGAAAAAATCAATTGGCCATCACCTACCTTGCATGAAACTCAATGAAAATTACGCTTAGCCAATTTCTGGTAATATTCAGCTCACAATTTTAGCTTTGCTTTTGAGTTCTGTGAGTGGTGCTGGGGTTGTCTAGAAAATACCAGCTTTTAAGTGAGGTTTTTAAAAAGCCTTAAGGTTAGTGCCTTAGGAAAAAGCGAGGAAGTGAGAAAAATATTGTGCTGGTGCTCTATGACACGGAGCGAAAGGAACAAGTTATTTTAAAAGGACAGAACCATCTAGAAGGTCAGTGAGTATGTAAGTTTCTTTCAGAGAGAGGAGCAGGTCTTTAACTGAGAAGAAAACCAAAAAACAGCATTTGTGAATTTTAACTATCTTCAAAATAGTGAAAATAAGTCCTAGGTTAATGTCAGGAGAGAAATACTCCTGAAACAGATGACCATGGAAGAGGAATTTAAGGAACCCATTTTAGTTGTGCTATTTGTGTGTTTGGGGTCTCAAGGAGAGACATTAACAATAGAAGTAGCATTGAGTGAATGTAGAAGTTTACTGTAAAGAAGCCTAGTATCACCATATCATTACAAGGAACATTATCATAACAAGGAAGTTTAAAATGGAAACAACATGATCTTTCACTGAAGTTTGAGAGTCTGTAAGATTGTTCTGAGGGTAATAGTGTTGAATCTTTACTTCTGATATATGTAAGAACATCTAAACTAATTCTTGTATCGCAACAATTTTTTTTCTTTTATGTGTAATAAACTTTTATGTTCTTTTCCTTTAAAAATACTTTGGCAGCCTCTTGAGAATACGTTCAGTGACTAACCACCACAGCGAACAAATAGCAAAAATAAAACTTATGGTGTATCAAGCCAAGTTTCCTGTTGGCATGTGACTTCTCCAGTATTACTATCAGCTTGGTTTTTAGCACTGCCAATGTTTCATTGCAGTTTATCCGGACCAGATCTGTCCTCACTCCATTGAATTGATCCTTGTCCAATTAGTTGCTCCATTTTACTCTCGAACTTTCATTTTATGTGCTAATCTAAAGTGCTATGATCATTATTCCCCAAGCATAGAAGCAGGCCATTCGGCCCATCAAGTCCACACTGACCATCCAAAGACCATCCCACCCAAAACTATCCCCCTATCCTATCTCCGTAACCCTACATTTCCCCTGGTTAATCCACTTCTCCTGCACATCGCTGGCGAATTAAGCTTGGTCAGTCCACCTAATCTGCATATCCTTGGACTGTCAGAGGAAACTGCAGCACCCAGGGGAAACCACAGCACCCAGAGGAAACCCACACAGACATAGGAAGAATGTGCAAACTCCACACAAAAGGTTGCCCGAGGCTGAAATCAAACCCGGGTTCCTGGTGCTATAAGGTAGCAGTGATGACCACTGAGCCACCATACAACCTCCTGTTGACACAGAATCCACTTGATCTACTTCATCCTCCAGAACCAGACATAGCAAAGCCTCCTTCTTTGTTGGGTGAGAAATGCACTGATTAAGAAAATCCTTCAGTATGCAGTTCAGAATCTATTCCTCCAATCTGCGTTTACCTTTGGTCAACTTAAATATAACATTTCCAGTTTCTTTATTCTAATCCTTAGAGTGTGAAATACATATGTGTGCAACCATTTCAGAGGAATGCAATAATTTAACAAAGGAACTAGCCCTATTTTATATAACTTCCCATGAACCCCACTGAGTGTTCTGTGATTCAAAGTGTGAAAGTGCTTTTCTCCAAAAGCAACAAGAACATAATCAGGTTCAACACGCAGAGACCAAAGGGTGTCACCATACTGTGCTTCCAAATAGTCACTATCTACTTCCAAACATTCTGCCAAGTTGAATTTTTGTTATTGAATTCCCACAGTATGGGATGGAATTGGCTGTGCAGTCACTTCCCGTTCAAATACTGATTAGCACTTGAGCTCCCTTTGCAAAAATAAGTGGCCAGCATTCAATTTGCTTCTCTCAATAAAAGTTATAGACTGCTGCACTATTGTACAAAATTAGAACAGCTGCAGAAAGCAGCACCATGATAGGTTTTTTTTTAACTAGTGAACCTGTTGTCTTTAGCAGAGCCAGAATTCCAGTTAAGTGACAATGAGAAACCACATTGTTATAAAAGAAAAAGAATTGCATTTCTACAACACAATCCCAACCACAGTATGACCCAAAACACTTCTTAGCCAGTGAAGTATCCTTGGAAATGTAATCATTATTGTAATGTGGGAAACATAGCAGCCAATTTGCAGAACCTCCATGGATTGCTGTGAAATAAGCAATCAAATGAACTATTTTATACATTAATTGATGATGAACTTTAGTAGCCAGAAGACTCTCAGAATTTCTTTGCTCATATTAATGCAGTGGGATTTTATATACTCACTTGGGAGGGAGATCTGATCTCTGTTTAATATCTCATCTGCCAGACAGTTCCTACAACAGTACTTACAGTCAAGCAGCACTGCATGAATGGAGATGGCTACAGAACAGAAGGATTTGGGTGTCCTCGTGCATGAATCACAGAACAGTAGTACGCAGGAACAGCAGGTAATAAGGAAGTCAAATGGCAGTTGTTGCTAAAGGGATAGAGTATAAAAGTAAGGAATTGTTGCTGTAACTGTAGAAGGCATTAGTGAGGCCACACCTGGATATTGCATGCAAGTTTGGTCCCCTTACTTGAGGAGGAATGTAGTTGCATTGGAGACATTTCAGAGGATGTTCACGAGAGATGAGGGGTTTGTCTTTTGAAGAGAGACTGAGCAGCTTAGGTCTATACTTTCTGGAGAATGAGAGACGATCAAATTAAGCTATATAAGATGCAAGAAGAAAGAAAGGTCATAGTTTTATGACCACGGGCAGCAAATTTAAAACAGAGATAAGAAGAAATGGCATGGTCATAGAGATTTGTATTACACTGAAACAGACCAGATATCCTAAATTAATCTAGTCCCTTTTGCCAGCATTTGGCCCATATCCCTCTAAATTTTTCCTATCCATGTACCCATCCAGATGCCTTTTAAATGTTCTAATTGTACCAGCCTCCACCACTTCCTCTGGCAGCTCATTCCATGCACGCACCGTCCTCTGCATGAAAAAGCTTCCTCTTAGGTTCCTTTTATGTCTTTCCCCTCTCACCTTAAACCTCTACCCTCTAGTTTTGGACTCCTGTACCCAGGGAAAAGACCTTGGCTATTCACCCTATCCAGGCCCCTCATGATTTTATGAACTCTATAAGGTCAATCTTCAGCCTCCTACACTCCAGGGAAAATAGCCCCAGCCTATTCAGCCTCTCCCTATAGCTTAAACCCTCCAATCCTGGCAACATCCTTGTAAATCTTTTCTGCACCCTTTCAAGTTTAACAGCTTATTTCCTATAGCTGGGAGACTAGAATTGAATGCATTATTCCAAAAGTAGCTGAACCAATGTCATGTACAGCCGTAACTCCAATACTCAATGCACTGACCAAATAAAGACAAGTGTACCAAATGTCTTCTCCACTACCCTGTCTACCTGTGACTCCACATTCAAGGAACTATGAACCTGCACCGCAAGGTCGCTGTATTCGACAACATTCTCTAGGACACATCATTAAGTGTATAAGTTGTGTCCTGGTTTGCCTTACCAAAATTACCCTTCTCTCAAAGGGTCACAAATATGTGAAATTCGTTACCTCAGAGTGTGGTGGATGCTGACTCAATGAGTAGATTTAAGGAGGAGATAGAGTTTTAATCAGTAATGCGATGAAAGTTTATGGAAGAGCAGGCAGCAAATTAGAATTGAGGCTAAGATGTGATCAGCCATGATAGCATCAAATGGTAGAGAAGGGCTTTATTGCCTACTCCTGGTCCTAGTTCTTCTGCTTTATGATCCAAACCAGTGGCTAACAGGGAAGGCAAATGGAATGTTGGTCTTTATTTCAAAGAGAATGGAGTCGGGAGTTTTTAGTAAAACTATGCAAGGCACCAGTTAGACCATAGCTGGAATACTGTGAATAGTTTTGGGCCCCTTATCTAAGAAAAGATATGCTGGCATTGAGGACAGTCCACAGAATGTTCATCAGGCTGATACCAGGTATGGAGGGGGCCGTCTTATGAGGAGAGGTTGACTGGGTTGGACCTACATTCATTGGAATACGGACAAATGAGTGGTGGTCTTTTTTCAAATATGTAAGATTCTTAAGGAACTTGACAGGAGGGGACAAACAGATTGTTTGCTCTTGTAGATGAGTCTAGGACCAGAATAAAGGGTCATACTTTTAATTCAGAGATAAAGCGGATTTTCTTTTATCTGAAGGTAGTAATTGGATCAGAAATTGGCTAGCTGTAAGAAGACAGAGGGTGGTGGTTGATGGGAAATGTTCATCCTGGAGTTCAGTTACTAGTGGTGTACCTCAAGGATCTGTTTTGGGGCCACTGCTGTTTGTCATTTTTATAAATGACCTGGATGAGGGCGTAGAAGGATGGGTTAGTAAATTTGCGGATGACACCAAAGTCGGTGGAGTTGTGGATAGTGCAGAAGGATGTTGTAGGTTACAGAGGGACATAGATAAGCTGCAGAGCTGGGCTGAGAGGTGGCAAATGGAGTTTAATGCGGAAAAGTGTGAGGTGATTCACTTTGGAAGGAGTAACAGGAATACAGAGTACTGGGCTAATGGTAAGATTCTTGGTAGTGTGGATGAGCAGAAAGATCTCGGTGTCCATGTGCATAGATCACTGAAAGTTGCCACCCAGGTTGATAGCGTTGTTAAGAAGGCGTACAGTATGTTAGGTTTTATTGGTAGAGGGATTGAGTTTCGGAGCCATGAGGTCATGTTGCAGCTGTACAAAACTCTGGTGCGGCCGCACTTGGAGTATTGCGTACAGTTCTGGTCACCGCATTATAGGAAGGATGTGGAAGCATTGGAAAGGGTGCAGAGGAGATTTACCAGGATGTTGCCTGGTATGGAGGGAAGGTCTTATGAGGAAAGGCTGAGGGTCTTGAGGCTGTTTTCGTTAGAGAGAAGAAGGTTAAGAGGTGACTTGATAGAGACATACAAGATGATCAGAGGATTAGATAGGGTGGACAGTGGGAGCCTTTTTCCTCGGATGGTGATGGCTAGCACAAGGGGACATAGCTTTAAATTGAGGGGTGATAGATATAGGACAGATGTCAGAGGTAGGTCTTTACTCAGAGAGTAGTAAGGGCGTGGAATGCCCTGCCTGCAAAAATAGTAGACTCGCCCACTTTAAGGGCATTTAAATGGTCATTGGATAAACATATGGATGATAATGGAATAGTTTAGGTTAGATGGGCTTCAGATTGGTTTTCACAGGTCGGCGCAACATGGAGGGCCGAAGGGCCTGTACTGCGCTGTAATGTTCTATGTTCTATGTTCTATGTTCTAAGTCTGGAATTCTTTACCGTAGAAGGTTGCCATGGTTAAGTTGTTAAGTATATTCAACGCTGAGATTAATTTTTAATCAATAAAGCAATCAAGGGTTACAGGGAAAAGGCAGGAAAGTTGAGGATTATCAAATCTGTCATGAACCAATTTAATGTCGGAGCAGACTCTCGATAGGTTGAATGGCTTACTTCTGCTCTTAGTCTTATGTTTTATGGTCATTAGGAGAGTCAGTTTAAATTATGCACTCGAGTCACTGGTGTCCATTTCACACACACACATGCGCACGCACACACGCACACACACACAGGCACACATACACACAAACACACACACATTTTGTGACTCAGATGTGTGAATATTATCAGCTGAGCTATTGCTGGTATATAATTATAGTGTGGACGCAGTTGAAGGCAAAATCACAAAATCATGTTACCAGATGGCATGTGTAACATAATATGGGTAACATCTGTTTAACCCAATGAGAATAGTAGATTAGGGGGCCATCTTGTTAACCTCTCAGAACAAGAATGATGTTAGTTCATAGCAACCTGTGTGTAGAGTTTTTACCATGAGGCAGACTGCTGCGCTGCAGCTACCACTCAGTTCTGACTGACTAAGGAGTCTGAAGGATTTATAGATTAATAACAACCTGTCTGGTCACATTACAATGCACTTTCTGTGGCCATAAGGTCCAGAGGTGGGATTTGAACACCAAGCTTCTTGCAGCAAGTACCACACATTTGGTACCTGGGCAGCTGACTATTGCAGGTGTTATCCACAGACCTTGGATGATGTCCCCCAATTTTGGAAGGGATACCCCAAATGGTTAGGCTCCTGTATGGGAGGGATGAAATTGCTCCCTTTCTGCATTCACAATCCTTCTGCTTGTGTAGGATTCTGAAATCCAATTTGCTTTAATCTTAAGGCTCAGGGTCTGACTAAGTACAAGACCACTTCGAGTGCAAATGTATGCAAACAACAGCAAAAAGTGCTGGATAAACTCAGCAGGTCTGGCAGCATCTGTTTCAAGCCCATTGACCCTTCGTCAGGACATTCTGATGAAGGGTCACTAGATGTGAACTGTTAACTCTGATTTTTTTTTCTCTTTACAGATGCTGCCACATCTGTTGAGTTTCTCCAGCATTTCCTGTTTTTTGTTTCAGATTTCCAGCATCTACAGTTCTTTGTTTTATTTTGTGTTTAGACAAGGTTTGCCAATTTATCAAGTTATCAAAACAAGCTCAAGGGAAATGATACTTAACCAGTGAAATCAGCCATTATTCTGTACAATACCAATCCGCAGTTGACTAGGGTGCTGTCTCTTTTCTTTCTGGACAAAACTGAAAATTGGGCCATCATTACCTCTTTCCAATCCACAACCAATAGCATAACTGGAAATGGCTCTGAGCACTAATTGGCCCAGGCATTACACAAGCAGACTCCTTATTGGCCAAGTGATGCACAACTAATTGTACAGTTGGTATCAACAATTTTAATTTAAAAATGGACAGTAGCATTGACATTTTAGTTGAACAGTGGACTTCATAATCCTTAGTTTTGCAGAGTGGTTGTGATTCTGTACTCCTGATCCCTTTTGGCCGTGATTGATTCCAGATTGCTGACAGAGCTTGTGTCGAGCCCACGATTACCATCACCACCACCTCCCAAAGGGAGACACATACAGCGAGCATATAGGACAGCTGCAGAGTGAATGAATCATGATGACCGACAGATAAATGCAATTACCTGGTCATGCTGTCTGTGGTCACACCCCAACTGCATGTTCAGAATGGAATCCTGTTCTGTTTGAGAAATTGACAAGTTCACATGAAGGGCAGGCAAAGCAACATGTAGTCATCAGTCTTACCCTATAGCATGTGGAATAGGACAAACTGAGCATAGCTCAGTTGCTACACTTGCTTGTAGCTGACAAGATGGAATGAGTTAAATTTTTTCCCCTTTATGTAAAGAACCTCAAGGACATGGAGTGCAGTGCAAATGGAGGAAGGTTGCATGCATTTCCGAACACAGTCTGAAAGGAGCTAGATGCAAACAGGATTATAGCCAACATCATCTTGGCAGTTGAGGGAATTTGCAGTCACAGTTGCTTCAGTGAAATGAAGATGTCTTTAGCATTGGACAACATTGAGGTTGTGCTCCATGAACTGTTCCCTGCAAAACTTCTCACGTTAAACACTGAGCAGATCCATTTGACTATAATGTGCTATTTGAATACAAGCAAGTGAATTCTGTCCAAATCTTTGACCAATTTTTAAACCTCAATCAACATGCTGAGAACAGATTATCTGGTCATCTATCACACTATTACTTGAGGGATTTTGTTTTGAACAAATCAGCACTAATGATTCTCCACATTATAGCAATGAATTCCAAAGCAGTTCATTGGCTGTGAAACACTTTGGGATGTTCAGAAGTGAAAGATGTATAAATGCAAGCTCTTACTTAAATTGACAGTAAAGAGAATGAAACCTCCATTTCTCTATCCTCATTCAGTACCCAACATTGTGACCAAATGTAATAAATATTGATTGGGCCAAACAAATAAAGCAAAGTCAGATGAGAATTCCATCAAGGCTCACCTAACATTGGGAATATCTCACTTCATCTCCTATTGCTTTTCTTAAGTGATACTGTGAGTTTATTGTTTGTTAGACACCCCATCAATACCCCAACTCACCTCATCAATATGCACCTTCCTATCTTACCAAACACATCAAACCAGTTAGATGTTAAGAAATCTCAGCATAGAGTAGAGGAGGTACCTGGCAACTTCAACTTGCCACTGGCTATGAAGACCCTCCATGTTATAGAATCATAGAATCTCTATAGTGCAGCTAAAGCCATTCAGCCCATTGATTCTGCACCAACCCTCCAAAGACCATCTTATTAAACTTCTACAAAAATTGTGTGACCATGTGTAACCAATAGGTGAACACTACACAATGCCAAGTTTGACCTTTGAATTGAAAACTAAAGCGTTCATTCTCTCCATTACAGCACTGTCCAAACTTCTGTTTTCTCAGTTTATATTCCAAATAAATATATGTGCAGTTCTTACAAAATATATGCATGATAACAACTGATTCCCTTGTCTAACAAGAATCTATTTAATAAAAGCAGTAAACTGCAGGTGCTGAAGACCTGAAATAAAACAGAAAATGCTGGAGAAACTCAGCAGCTCAGGAAGCATCTGCGGAGAGAGAAACAGATTCATCATTTTGACTCTGATATGACTCTTCTTCAAATCTAGGATTACGTAACTACTTCAGCTCAGTAACGTAGCCAGCTCTTAAAGCAACACAGCTCTTAAAACAATTATTTAATAGGAGTCAGTTCAGACAAAATCTCTTTGTACAGAGAATGGTGAGAAAATGAGCAGTTAAGATGAGTATTATAGGTGAAAAGAAGGAAAACCTACATAACCCATAATGGGGAGAAGAAGGGAATAGAGATTTACTCTGATAGAGGCACGGGAAAAGATGGGAGGAGACATAAAGTGGAGCATAAACAAGGGTGTAGATGGCTGAGGCCAAACTAACTACTGCACATGGACGGCAGTGGACCAAGAAGGCAACTCATTGCCACTTTTCAAGGGCAACTAGTGATGGAAAACAAATGTTGGCCCAACTAGTGATTCCCACATCACACGAGTGAATGGAGAAAAAGATTAAATGCACTGTTCCTGATTCAAATCAATTCTATTTAATTGCCATATTGTTTATTCTGAGCACGATACATTTGCCAGGACACAGAGGTAACCCTCCCTCTCCCCACCCCAGTCCCCCACCACTCTCACAGAACACATCACCTGCTCTTCTCAGTAATATTATCAAGTTATCTTATACATCCACCTCAGAGTGCAGGCTGTGGCTCAGTGCTTTATTTTAAGACACCACCAACATCCGGTACGACACTCCCTCAATTACAGAAATAAATCTCCCTTTTCTCCAATCTGATGAAAACATTCATAGAAAACTGAAACTCAAACCAGCTGGTCAGGCCGTCGAGGATAAGAAGAGTCACTTTTAAAAATTCTCTTAGTTAAATTTGATCTTTTTGTTGGGTGTTTACCAACATAAAATTGCCTGAAAATCACATCCCTTCGAGGAGATCTTCAATCTTAGTTCCGACAGTGGCATAATTAGAAACAGCCATTTGTCACACAATTGGTGACACCACAGGTTGAGAAAGGGTAGGAAGCCAAATCAGACGTCCCTTTAACAATGTGGTTGGCACGTATTTCCACTGCTTTCTGCATCCACTTCCAGCATTGGCATTCTTGTTAGGTGCTACTTTTGCATAGGTGTAAGATACGTAAATAAACAGTGGGTTGTTCAAAGTAAATTCTCTAAATAACTTACACATTACTGCAGAACTAACATCTTTTCAGGAGGTTTATTGGAACAGGACCAGAGAAGCTTGGGGTTAGCCTTCTTAATGCAGAGACGGTAAGAAATTTAATTGAGCTTTTCAAAATTATGAAGGTTTTTGAATAGAGTAAGTATGAAGAAATTCTTGCTGGTGTATGGCTTACCTCTGTCACAGGCATTTATTCTCAGCAGCCAATAAATGTTCACGAACCTCCCTAGCAAAATTTGGCAGGCCTTTAGATTGTAGAGTACAGGGAAGGCAGAGGATGATATCACATTTGCTGGTGTCATTGTTGGAGAACAAACTGTCATATGTTTGCAGAACCAACTGTTAGCTGCTAAGGGTCAAGTTAAGTTTTCCCACAAATCCTCCTTCCTATATTGGGCCTGAGAGATGCTTGATTAAAAATGGTGAAGGATGAACTACTTGTGAGTCATAACAGGAAGAGGCACTGTGCTTACAAGTTCGAGTTTATTGATTAAGAGTTTAAACAGAAGTTACTTTGATTAGTTAGATATCATTACTAAGGTTACTAGGAGCCAGGGATACTATGCCTAATCTATCTGGTTCTGGAGCTGGACTCCTTAATTCTCCAACCAAGACTGTGTGACATCATTAGATTGTATGGAGTTTAATGTAGTCTTCAACATTACCTCTTTCAGAACCATTGTCTTATAGAACACATACTGGAGCAACGTCCATTCCTAACCTTAGGGCAATGTAACCAATTGTAACCAAGTTGTCTGTTGACAAATCTTTAAGACACTGGTTTTGTTCCAGCTGGAGTGTTGTGACGATTCCTAGCACTATGCTTCAGGAAGATGTCAGGACCTGGGGAGATGATGCAGACCAGATCAACTAGAAAGGTATCAAGGATGATCAAGGGCAGCATAGTGCCTCAGTGGTTAGCACTGCTGCCTCACAGCGCCAGGGACTCGGGTTCAATGCCACCCTTAGGCGACTGTCTGTGTGGAGTTTGCACGTTCTCCCCGTGTCTGCCTGGGTTTCCTCCCACAGTCCAAAGATGTGCAGGTTAGGTGGACTGGCCATGCCAAATTGTCCATAGTGCTCAGGGATGTGTTGGTTAGGGGGATGGGTCTGGGTGGAATGCTCCAAGAGTCGGTGTGGACTTATTGGGCCGAAGCGCCTGTTTCCACACTGTAGGGATTCTATGATCTATGAGGAACTTTAGTTAATTGGAGAGATTAGAGCTGATCTGTTTAGGACAGAGAAGAGAGAATTTGATAGAGGTGTTCAAAATCTTGAAATGCAAATTAGATAAACTGACTACAGTGGCATAAAGTTAGTAACCAGAAGATACCATTGAAACTAATTTGCACAGGAATCAAAGCTGATTTGAGGAAAAATATATTTTCTGCAGCAAATTACAAACTATCTGAAAGGGCAGTGGAAGCTGATTCAGTTATAATTTTCAAAAGGGAAACGGTATAGTGGTATTATTGCTCAACTATTAATCCAGAGAACCAAGTAATGTCCTGAAGATCCAGGTTCAAATTTTGCCATGGCAGATAGTGGAATTTGAAGTCAGAAAG
Source organism: Rhincodon typus (assembly GCF_021869965.1). Taxonomy (NCBI): domain Eukaryota; kingdom Metazoa; phylum Chordata; class Chondrichthyes; order Orectolobiformes; family Rhincodontidae; genus Rhincodon; species Rhincodon typus. Next base: position 14,558,422 of record NC_063344.1, on the reverse strand, counting down.
ATTTGGAATTAAGAATCTAATGATGACCTTGAAACTATTGTCAATGTAATTGATTCTTAACTGCCATCTGTCAATAAGGGATGGACAATAAATGCTGGCCTGGCCTGTAATGCCTGCATTCTGTGAATGAATAAATAAAAACACTGGACAAATATTTTCAATGAAAACATATTCAGAGCCAGGGTGATGGTGGGATGGGTGAGGGGAAGGAGGTGTGAGCAATGTGTTGTTTGGATGAGCTGTTAGAGTGAAACTGATTGGATATTCTTTCACTGATGCAGTACAGATGTAGAACATAGAACAGTACAGCACAGTACAGGCCCTTTGGCCCATGATGTTATGCCGACCCATAATCCTACCTAAGATCAAACTACCCTGCATACCATACATTTTATTATCATCCATGTGCCTATCCAAGAGTCACTTAAATGTCCCTAATGTATCTGACTCCACTACCACTGCCGGCAGCGCAATCCATTCACCCACCACTCTCTGTGTAAAGAACCTACCTCTGACATCTCCCCTATACCTTCCTCCAATCACCTTAAGATTATGCCACCTCGTAATAGTCATTTCCGCCCTGGGAAAAAGTATCTGGTTATCCATTCTATCTCTGTCTCTCATCATCTTTTACACCTCTATCAAGTTACCTCTCATCCTTCTTCGCTCCAATGAGAAAAGCCCTAGCTCCCTCAACATTTCCTCATAAGACCTGCCCTCCAGTCCAGGCAGCATCCTGGTAAATCTCATCTCCACCCTCTCTGAAGCTTCTACATCTTTCCTGTAATGAGGTTAGCAGAACTGAACACAATATTCCAAGTATGGTCCAACCAGGGTTTTGTAGAGCTGCAGCATAATCTCACGGTTCTTAAACTCAATCCCCCTGCCAATGAAAGCCGACACACCATACACCTTCTTAACAACCCTATCAACTTGGGTGACAACTTTGAGGGATCTATGGACGTGGACCCCAAGATCCCTCTGTTCCTCCAAACTGCCAAGAATCCTGCCATTAACCCTGTATTCTGCAATCAAATTCGACCTTCCAAAATGTGTCACTTCACACTTTTCTGGGTTGAATTCCATCTGCCACTTCTTTGCCCAGCTCTGCATCCTCTCAATGTCCCATTGCAATCTACAACAGCCCTCCGCATTATCCACAACTCCACCAGCCTTTGTGTCATCAGCAAACTTACTAACCCACCCTTCACTTCCTCATCCAAGTCATTTATAAAGATCACAAAGAGCAGAGGGCCCAGAACAGATCCCTGCGGAACACCACTGGTCACTGAGCTCCAGGCTGAATACTTTCCATCTACTACCACCTTCTGTCTTCTATTGGGCAGTCAATTCTATATCCAGACAGCCAAATTTCTCTGAATCCCATGCCTCCTTACTTTATGAATGAGCCTACCCTGGGGAATCTTATCAAATGCCTTGCTAAAATCGATATACACCACACCACATTCATTGATGTGTTTTTTCACATCTCAAAGAATTCAGTAAGGCTTGTGAGGCAAGACCTGCCTCTCACAAAGCCATGCTGACTGTTTCTAATGAACCTGTGCTTTTCCAAATAATCATAAATACTATCCCTCACAATCATCTCCAATAATTTGCCCACCACAGAAGTAAGGCTAACTGGTCTGTAATTCCTAGGATTATTCCTATTCCCTTTCTTGAACAAGGGAATAACGTTTGCCACCCTCCAATCCTCTGGTATTACTCCAGTGGACAGTGAGGAAGCAAAGATCATCACCAAAGGTGCAGCAATCTCTTCCCTTGCTTCCTGTAGTAACCTTGGGTATATCCCGTCCGGCCCAGGACACTTATGTTTTTCAAGATTTCTAGCACATCCTCCTTCCTAACATCAACCTGTTCGAGCATATCAGCCTGTTTCACGTTGTCCTCACAAACCACAAGGTTCCTCTCACTGGCGAATACTGAAGCAAAGTTTTCATTAAGGACCTCCCCTACCTCCTCTGACTCCACACACAATTTTCCTCCACTATCCCTGATCAGCCCTACCCTCACTCTCGCTATCCTCTTTTTCCTCACATAAGTATAGAACACCTTGGATTTTTCCTTAATCCTACCCGCCAAGGCTTTTTCAGACCCCCTTCTAGCTCTCCTAAGTCCGTTCTTCAGTTCCTTCCTGGCTACTTGGCAACCATCTGGAGCTCTGTCCAATCCTTGCTTCCTCAACCTTAAGTAAGCTTCCTTCTTCCTCTTGGCTAAATGTTCCACATGTCTTGTCAACCAAGGTTCCTTCACTTTACCATCCCTTTCTTGCCTCAGTGGGACAAACCTACACAGACATGATGGGCAACAGGCTATCTTTTGATATTTTATGATTCTATGTTTACAGGTCAATGAAAGTCAAAACCTTTCCTGATCCATACCAACTGGTCATTGAGTAGATAAATTCAGGCAGCCACACAGTGCAGCCCAACTAATTATGTTTTTTAAGAAGTGTTGTACATTGGCTGATGCTCAAGGGCTTTTTCAATGATGCTACTGTTTTTTAAACATTCTGAAGGGCCAAAATGTTCTTCGAAAGGACATCCTGGCCTTTAAACCATAAAAGGATGTCTCTATCTGCTTCTCTTTCTTCCACAAATGAAAAAAAAAGACAATATAACATTGATACCTGTCCAAGCACAGAAGAACATTAAACATTCCAAACAACCTAGCTTTTGCAACTTGAATTTGGACTTTATCTCAAGAACCCAATCCAATTGATGACTGAAAACTTTGTAAACACAATGTGATGGAGCTCTGACTACCAAAGCCAATGGGGAGTTCTAGTTTAAATGGTGACCGTGGCTCAATGGTTAGCATACTTACTGCTGAGTCAGAGCTGTAGTTGGGTTTGAATCCAATTTCAAGAACTTGATTGCAAGCCATGACACTTGAAACTTTACACTCTCAATGCCAATACCAGTGGGTGCTACACTGCTGTAGGCATCATTTTTCAGATTAAATATTAAACTGAGGTCCTTGCTGAGTCATTTGAGGGTGGGTGGAGTGTCTCCATGATGCTCTGGCCAATATTTACCTCTCAGTGAACTTTCCTAAAGAAACACATCATATGGTAATTACCATTGCACTGTTTTGGTATCTTTCTGCGTGCAATATGGCTGCCCATAACAACTGTGATGCTAACATTTCCATAGCACTTGTCCTAACACCAAGGTGTTCGGAAATGCTTCACAAAGAGTCATGTTTGAAGTATAGAGATGGCTGTGATGTGGGGAAAATGTGAGCAAGAATTAGCAACTGAGGCAGGGATTGTGTCCATGTGACTGTTAAAATGGAAATTTGCCTAATATTATAGGAATCACTCAGTCTCAAATGGCTGGCTGGCAATGCGACATGCTGTAATGTCTCTTCAAATCCAGTCTGAACTTCTCATTTGAATCATGAGACCTTATCTGCAGATTAGACAATTTCACAATGTCCTCAACACACATATATCAAGCTATACACATATCATTTATGACTGAGATGAAGAGAAGTCTTTTACTCAGAGTGTTGTGAATTTTCGGAATTCTCCCCCTCAGAGGGCTGTGAAATCTCAGTCTTTGCATATGTTTAAAGTAGAGATTGATAGATTTTTGATTACCAGTTAAGGGTAGTGTGGACAAAAATTATTGATACATTCAAACAGCCACGATTGTATTAAATAACAGAGCATGCTTGATGGGCTGAATGGCCTACACCTGTTCCTACGTTGCTACATTATGATCAACACTGAAACAGCCTAAGTATTTTCTCTGGAAAGAGTGTAAGATAATTTACTTTCCCTCATATTCGTCGACTCCCTTACCTTTTGGATATTGTGCTTACCTTGGAACCTTTCCTTATTTCAGCTGGATAATTTCTAGATATTTTCCACAAAAATACATCACTGCTGTTAGAGGATCAAAATACATTTCTTGTTCATGTTGCTTTATTTTAAACAAACTTGAAGTCTGAGCTAAATGTATGAATTTTTTAAATTCATACAGATTATCATTAATGATGGTTAAAACAGGAAAGAAAAGTTGCTTATTTTTCTGACTGGGAGCCTCAGTTACACAAGGGAGCTGTGAATATCTAGCTGCAGATATCATTACAGCTTATGCACAAATACAGAATGAACAGTGATTAATCTTCAAGGTCAAAGCAGGATTTCTTTAAAAAGGAAAGGTACAAGGTGCTTTCTCCTTCAAAACTGGAAAACTAGTATTCTCATACTTGACTCTGAAATCTGTGTCGAGCTTTTCAAAAGAACTTGCTGCATTTTTAAGAGTGAATTGACAATTCATCGATCTTGCCAGTGATGACGAGCTTCTGCAATCTGGGTGACTGCTTTCGTTGGAGCAGAGATGCTTAAAGCAAGATCTCATTGGAGCGTTCAAAATTATGAAGTTTTGATAAAGTAAGTAAGAAGAAATCTGTGTTGACGAGAGAATCAGTAATACAGATTGCATACTTAAGAAAATTGACAAAGAAACAGAAGGAGGTAAGAACTGTTTTAGTTTAATGAACTTTTATGATATAAACATCTGAACGTATAAATGAGGAGCAGGAACAGGACACTCGGTACCTTGAACCTGTTCCACCATTCAGCATGATCATGACTGGGAGAAAGCAAGAACTGCCGATGATGAAGTCAGAGTCAACACAGTGCGGAGCTGAAGGAACACAGCAGGTCAGGAGCAACAGAGGAGCAGGAGAGATGATGTTTCGGGCTGGGGCTCTTCATCAAGACTGTTGGAGGGTGTAAGCCCAATACATTGACTTTCCTGCTTCTCTGATGCTGCCTGACCTACTCTGTTCCTCCAGCTCCACACTGTATTGACCATGGCCATGACTGACCTGATTACTGCATATTCCTGTCCACCTCTGATAACCTTTGACTGCTTTTTCAGAATCTATATACCTCTGTATCAAAAATAATCACAGATTCTCTTTCCACTGCTTTTTGGGAAAGAGAGTTCCAAAAATCAAGACCCTCATTGAGAAAAAGAATTCTTTTTTAAATTCATTCGTGGTATTTGGGCGTTGCTTCTGGCCAGCATTTATTGCCTGTCCCTAGTTGCCGTTGACAAGGTGGTGGAGAGCTGCCTTCTTGAACTGCTGCAGTCCTCCTGCTGTAGGTTGACCCACAATGCCCTTAGGGAGGGAATTCCAGAATTTTGACCCAGCGACAGTGAAGGAACAGCGATATATTTCCAAGTCAGGATGGTGAGTGGCTTGGAGGGGAACTTGAAGGTGACGACGTTCCCATATATCTGCTGCTCTTGTCCTTCTAGACGGAAGTGGTTGTGGATTTAGAAGATGCTGTCTGAGAATTTTTAGTAAATTTCTGCAGTGCATCATTTAGATAGTACACACTGCTGCTACTGAGTGTCAATAGTGGAGGTTGTAGATGCTAGTGGATGTGGTGCCAATAAAGTGGACTGCTTCATCCTGGATGGTGCCAAGCTTCTTGAGTGTTGTTGGAGCTGCTTTCATCCAGGCAAGTGGGGAGTATTTCATCACATTCCTGACTTCCTTCTTTCGAAGAGGTACAGTCACGATGGACTGAATTGTCCATCTGTATTGCATGACACCATGACCAACTTTGTTGGCACAGTATATCAAGGTAATTCCATTGGACTGAAGGGTCTATTTCCATGCTGTTTGACTCTATGACGATATATATAGCAGAATGACCACAGCAGATTCGAGTAAATCTCAGGCTATCAAAGACACAAACTTAATGTTTAGATGAATATAGCAGGCCAAGCAGC
>NC_063344.1:14515081-14552242 GCF_021869965.1 Rhincodon typus | reverse complement strand
CCCTTCTTCAGAAATGCCATTTCTGAAGAAGGGTCTAGGCCCGAAACGTCAGCTTTTCTGCTCCTCTGAAGCTGCTTGGCCTGCTGTGTTCATCCAGCTCTACACCTTGTTATCTCAGATTCTCCAGCATCTGCAGTTCCTACTATCTCTGCATAAAGATTGGCTGTTTGTGGGAGTGTGTATTGTGCAGATTGGCTGTTTGTGGGCGTATGTGCATGCAGATTGGCTGTTTGTGAGACTACACTGTGTGCAGATTGGCTATTTGTGGGAGCATGCTGTGTGCAGATTGCTTGATTATGGGAGCAAGTTATGTGCAGATTGGTAGCCATGCTTCTTACTTCTCAACAGTGACTACATTTCAAAATTACATTTCAGAATAAGGGCAGGACTTATAGAGTTAATAGTGGGGCCCTGGGTGGTGTTATCAGACAGAGAGATCTTGGGGTTCAGGTACATAGTTCTTTGAAAGTTTCATCAGGATAGTTAAGAAGGTGAGATAACAAGGTGTAGAGCTGGATGAACACAGCAGGCAAAGCAGCATCATAGGAGCAGGAAGGCTGATGTTTCGGGCCTAGACCCTTCATCAGAAAATGTTTAGCACACTTGCCCTCATTGCTCAGATCATTGAGTATAGGAGTTAGGATGTCACATTGAGATTGCACACAATGTTGGCGAGATTACTTTTGGAATACTGTTACAGTTCTGGTCATCCTGCTGTAGGAAGGATATTATTAAATTGGAGAGGGTTCAGAAAAAAATTACTGGGATACTGCCAGGAATGGAGGGTTTGAGAAATAAAAATAGGCTGGATAGGCTGGGACTTTTTCCAATGGAGTGTAGGAGGTTGAGGGGTGACCCTATCGAGGTTCATAAAATCATGAGGGGCATAGATAAGGTGAATAGCAAAGGTCTTTCCCCAAAGGTGGGGGAGTTCAAATCTAGGCAGCATATTCTTAAAGTGACAGGAGAAAGATTTAAAAGGCACCTAAGGGCAACGTTTTCACACAGAGGGTGGTATGTATGTGGAATGAACTGCCAGGAGAAGTGGTAGATGCAGGTACGGTTACAACATTTCAGAGACATTTGGACAGGTACATGAATAGGAAATATTTAGAGGGATTTGGGCCAAATGCAGGCAGATATGATTAGTTTAGTTTAGGAAACTTGGTTGGCATGGACAAGTTGGACTAAAGGGTCTGTTTTGTGCTGAATGACTCTATGACTCAGTCCTGTCAATGATTTCCTCTAAACCCTGAATTACTTGAAACTAGATTCTTCAGTAAGCAGAATTAAGCTTTTGCTGAGACAGACTTGCATTTAAGCAGCTTGTTCCATGACCGCAGGGTATTGCAAAGTGCATTACAGCTGATGAATTACTTCTTGAAGTATAGCTGGTGTTATACTATAGGAGATGTGGAAGACAATTTTGAGTCTGCAGCAAACCTCAAAAAAACATAATGTGACAATAGCTAGCTTATCTGTTTTTTTGGAGAGATTGATCAAGGGATAAGTAGTGATTAGGACACTGAGCCCTGATCTTCTTTGAAAGTAAGGTGTGGTGCCCTTCAAAAGACAGCACATTAAGCAATGCATTATTACCTCAGTACCCACTGGAATATCTGGCCATATCCCTGGAGTGGGATCTGAACTCATGATCTTGTGAGAGTACAGGAAACATACCATTCTCTCCACTCCCTATCTCATTTTCTTATTCACTCATGGGGCCTGGGCATGTCTGGCTGGACCAGCATTTATTGTTTGTCCCTAGTTGCCCTTGAGGAACATTAGCCATAAGTATTCAACAATCACGGGCACAAACTTTCCAAAATCTTCAGAAAAAAACAGAACTAGAAACAGGCAAAAGATTGAATTTCTACCAGCGTTTGCATCAAAGATTCCTAATCCTATTCTCTTCAAGTCATCACCACAAATTGTCCTTGGCAGGAAATAACTCAAGGTCAGGGATCAACATTTTTTGGTGAAGGATCACAACAACATGATGTGCCTCGCAGAAGCTTGCTGATAGCAACACGCGTGGGAGCCAGACAACTGAGTGTCTGTTTGTTCTGATTTCTTGGCCATTGAATAGATTTGACCCAGGACAGCCTGGGGAACCTAATGGATGAGTGAATGTGGAGCAGAAACAACATAAAAGCCTAAACGAGGATTTCTGTTTGCAAATTAACTACATTATGACGACTTGTTTTGAGTTAAATCTTCATGTTGCTCAGAAATGTCTCTAGGTGTCATGTTACACGTGTTACAAAATAGTTTCAACACAAGAAAACAGATCAATTGGCTCGAAAGAGCAACGTTGGCACTTATATTCCACACATAACTCTTCCTCCCTTTTGCAATTAATCCTGGCAACAACCTGATATTCTCTTCTGCTACATGTATTTATCTAGCTTTGCCTTAAATGCATCTTGGCTATTTGCCTCCAAATATGGGCACACTCTGACCCTAATCCTAACCCTAACCATTTCGCAATTGATTCCAGAAGGACCTTCCAACTCCAAATCCTCTCCGATGTAAAAACCTAGCTTGGCCTTTGAGGTAGAATCACCTCTGCCCTTACCTCAGGCCACCCGAGACTGTAAGCCTCACCATGTCTTTTGTTACCTTTTAGTGTTTCTCACAGCCATGAACAAAATTCGCAAAAGAGCTTGGGTCAGAAATCCGGTGATATTGAGCAGGCAGACTGCCTCTGACACAAACTCATGGTCATTGCCACAACTGGTACAGAGATCTCTGGGAATTTAGTATCACCACCCAGTTGTAGACCCCTGCTACAGTGAGTCTATAGGAGACTCCAAAATCAACCAAGATCCTTTCAAAGGCTCTCCCTAAGAGCATAGGGCAGCTTACCTTTTCAATGACTCGCAGTGCAGATCCTGAATGATCATCTGTGTTTCAGCTCAGATCTTGGCAGTTCTATGGACCAGACCAAACCCCTTCAAAGTATATTAAGAAGATACCGTGGACCCTAACTTTTTCTTAATTTAAAGGTAGGGTGTTGCATTCCAGATATAATTGGATTGGTCAAACTACTTGACATTAAGCCAAACACATTTTGTTTTTGTACTATAGTTAAAATACAGATAAAATAAAAATAAAAGATAGGAATCAGCTTAACTGTAACTCTATCAAAATGCTTAATAAAATAATATATCTATTAACTGCTACTAATTAACTGTTTCAATATAGTAACATTCCATAAACACACCTTTGGCAAAGGAAATTCAGTAAAGTAGATTGTCTCACATGCAATTCTAGCAGCACAAACAGAACTCCAGCTTTTAGCAGTGACAGAGAGAGGAATAAGAGCTTCCACATCCAGCTTCATGACCCAGCAACTATAGAAAGCTAAAACTAAAAATTCTGGTTCTGTGGGAACTTGACTCTACCCATTCAGGATGCTTCTATTGTTCCAACTTTAAAAAATAAACCCAAGGCCTCACAAGTTATTTACTTTATTGGCTTTGAGAAGACCACTCTCACCTCAGTCTCAACGCCTTCATTAAAAAAAGGACAAAACATATCTCTTAAAAACCATAGTATCATCAAAGCACAAAGAAACCAGTGGTGGATCTGAAGAAGGGTCCCGTCCCGAAACACTAACTTTCCTGCTCCTCTGATGCTGCCTGGCCTGCTGTGTTCCTCCAGCTCCACGCTGTGTTATCTCTGACTCCAGCATCTGCAGTTCTTATTATCTCTCAGTGGTGGGTATGTGCTTCCTTCATTTCGGCAGCAATCATATGCCAGTCATGTTCAGGCCTGTCACCTCATTTATTCTCAGAGTTAAGAGTGGATAAATATCAAAGCTGAGAACATGAGAAGAACGCAGAACAGTAGGATCAGCTCTGGAAAAGAAACAGCACAGATCCAGTGGCTTCACTCTCAAGTGCCAGGGCACCACTATTTAACCCCACTGTGGATATCAAAGAGTCCTGGTGTTCCCAGCACAACTGACCTCGCCTGTCATTTTGGCAAGTTGGGATCAGAGGGTAGGAAGTTTTCCCCAGCAGCTGAAATAGACTGCTTCTGCTCACAGGCCCACCCACCTTTGTGAAATAGGAGGAGGCAACCTGTCATTATCTTCTTTGTTCATGGAATTTCTCCTCCAGTGGCTGAACTGAGAAGATCATATTAGTTGTAAATCGTCCAGTTCTGGCACCACACTGGGATTAGAGGTAGGTGTGTTCAGCCAAGATCTACAGTCTAAGAAGGGGTAAGAGGGGCAAATAGACCCTCAGTGCCCAGCAGGGAGACACCTCAATAATTGTCGAAATCACAGTTGTCACCTTTGTTGTTCAGGGTCACTGTTGCTGAAGCGGTCATCTCAAAATCTCTTTAGTCTCTGTAACTTAAAGTAAGCCAACTAATGGGGGAGCTGGTGGTATAGTGGTAATGTTACTGAACCAATAATCCTGTAAGCCCAGGCTAAAGGTCTGATGTATGCACTCAAATCCCACTATAAAAGCTGGCTGAAATTTGAATTCAATATGTCTGGATTTAAAGCCAGCATAATTCACAATTGTTTGTTGTTAAAAACCCAGATGATTCACTTGCATCCTTTAGGGAAGGATAACTGCAATCTTTACTTGGCCTGGTCTACATGTGACTCCTCACCCACAGCAATATGGCTGTCTCTTAACTGGCCTGTGAAATGGGCATAAAAGATTAAGAACTCTGAGTGAGAGAGAATCAGGACCTGTGTGGAGATGACAGTATGTTTTTCTTTATTGTTCCATGGGATGTGGGTGTCACAAAGACAACATTTGTTGCCCATCCCCATTTAATCTGGAACTGAGTGACTTGTAGCCCTTTTCAGACACCAATAAATAGTCAAACATGTGCATAAGCTGGTGGAAGTCAGGAATTCACTGCCTGAAAGGTTGGCAGAGGACAAATACTCAATGTGATTAAAAAATATTTACCTTCTAATTACTTACATATGCACTTGAAATGTTGTAACCTACAGCGCCACAGACAAGAACTGGAAGTAGGGATTTGAAGGATAAAAATAAAGTGCTGCAGATGCTAGAAATCTGAAATAAAAATAGAAGGTGCTGGAGAAACCCAGCCAATCTGTCAGTGTCTGTAGAGAGAGAAAAAGAGTGAACATTTCAAGTCTGTTTCAAGTCAGAACCGGGATCAGATAAAAGTTTTGGCCAACGCGGGCACAATGGGTCTGAATGCCCTCCTTCTATGCTGTAAACTTTCAGTGTCCCAATCAGCAACGTCAGGGTGGTGCAGTTAGACACACTTAAAAAGTACATTCAAATAAGCAATCCTGATATCATGGAAAATGCTACCATGTGGAGATGCTGGTGTTGGACTGTGGTGGACGAAGTCAAAAATCACATGACACCAGGTTACGGTTCAACAGGGTTATACTCTAACAGGTTTATTTGAAATCACAAGCTTTCAGAGTGTAACCCCTTCGTGAGGTGCAACAAAGGGGCTGCACTCCAAAAGCTTGTGATTCCAAACAAATATGTTGGATTATAACCTGGTGTCAGGTGATTTTTGACAATGGAAAATGCTACGCAAATGCAGCTTAATTCTATTTGCCTGACCAAAAATAAGTGCTGGAAAATGAGGACGGATACACAGCACACACTTTGTGCAGCAAAGGGAGGAGCATTACTGTAGATTGGTACCTGATCATTGATGATTGATTGTAGAAATTATTCTGTAGCAGCAACAAAACAAAGGTTCTGATTTATTGTGATCTGTCTCCATCTAGTGACTATTGCTGGATGTGCAAGTTTATATTGCGCAGAATTTTGTTATTTCCAAAATGCTTATCAATTGTAAGTCATAAGAACGCAAAAAAATCATAAGAGTAGGCCAATCAGCTCATTGAGCCTGCTCTGTTATTCAATACGATCATGGCTGATCTAACTGTGACCTCAACTTCATTTTCCTGTCACCCTCCATAATCCCCTGACTATTAAAAATCTATTCTGTTCCCTGTGGAATGAAAACTGAGAAGAATTATGGAGAAGATAAGACAGTAGTTGTTAGATTTTTTTTTGAAGTTTGTAACAGAAGGGAATGTTGACATGAGGAATTGAAATTCTACGAATGAAATGAATTAAAATTTTGGAATTTTTTTTTCTATTTAATAATAATAAATAGTGAAGAGAATTGGTGAAAGAAGTAAGATTAGCTGAGTTTGTCAGCGTTGGAAATGCAGAACAACTCCAGAGTAGATTGAGAGCAGGCGATATTCATTGGACATAACATTTCTGTACAAATAGGTTAAATAAAAAAAGTTAGATTCTGATTTATGGAATGTAGATCAAAGTCCACAATTCATAGTAGCATTAGTAAACAGAATTTGATAGTAGGCCACTTATGTGGAGTAAAGAGTTAATAACTTATTTTTAAAGTTTGATACCGCTATTGGGCTGGTGGCCGAATGGGTAAAGCGTTTCAAATTTGTGATGTTATTCAAATATTGCAGTTTCAAGTCCTGTTGTGATTACTTTACCAAGAGTTGTATTCTGAATACAAAAATGTTGGATTTTTTTATTGAGCCGCGCATGTTAATCGAACAATTAGAAACACGTGTGATTTGATGGTGGGAAAAGCCATTTGGTTGTGTGTGCAGGGGCCTTCTTGTGGTACAGGTGTAGTGTACCTACACCTGGACTGAGAGATCGGGTTCAACTCCTACCTGCTCCAGAAGAGTGTAACAGCATCTCTGAACATGTGATTAGAAATTTAGGATGGTTGTGTGCAATAGCATTTCCAGATACTGAAAAAATAGAGTTGGTTTCTTACTTTTGGCACAATGACGGTTTCTCTGTCTCTTGGTCAGAAGGCCTATGTTCACGTCTCATGTATCTTACAGTTTTGTCCTTACATGTTCAAGCAAGATGATTAAAATAATTGGAACAAAAATACTATACGGTGAAGGCATATTAGACTCATCATGGCATACAAGACTCTGAAGAGCCTTTCTTGTGGGCCTGTCTAAAGTCGGCGTCAATAGGTCCAGACTGTTATTGGGAGGGTCACAATTCCTGATTGCCTGCCTCTCTTTTGTAGGTTTCTCTATACCAAGGTGCCCTTAGAGTGAAAGCACGCGGTGTTTTCTGGTACCCTTGAAGCTTTTTTTTAGAATAAATGGACCCTGCAGTTCCATTATCTTTGCCTCCAATTATAATTTTGGATTAATTCCCCTTAGATTTTTCTCCTTTTTCTTTTTGATTGACATTACAATGCCCCTCATGGGTTGTTTTTGTTTCTGTTAATTTGGTGATTTGATATTTAGTTCTATTTTTTTGTTACAAAAGGGGCCTAGGTTATTTTTCCAGTGTGAAGTCAGCTTCTGGACAGGGATAGAGTATAGAAGGGAAAGATGGAAACTTGTGTTTGTGTTAAACTGCAGGTTTACAACTAAAACCCTTATAATATCTGAAAGTCTTTTGCTGCTTGATGCTACAAATGTATATCAGTCCAGTAAACAAAGGTGATCAGTGCTCATGTGTCAATCTAGTGTTAATCATGTGTCAATTTCAATATGGCCACAAGGCAGTGTGATAGCTGTACAGGGCTGTTAGAGTGTCAAACCACAATGAAGGTTGAAGGCTTTATTCAGTCACCATGAAAGTTAATGAGAGTACTGTAAATATAAAACAAGATTAACCAACAAATATTCAGGAGGATCTCCACAATATTCACTAAGTGCTCTACATCACCTTCCAGACCACTTTGATTACCTTGAATGACCAAAAACAACAGTTATACCATCACCTGCAAGTTAGGAACATAGGAAGAGAAGTAGGCCATTCAGCCCTTTCAGCCTGTTCCACCATTCAGAGAGATCATGGCTGATCTGTAGTCAAACTCCAACTTCACCAGCCTTTGGCCCATATCTCTTAGTATCTTTGCTTAACAAAATTTTATCTGTCTCAGATGTAAAATCGACAACTGAACCATTGCTGTTTATGGAAGAGAGTTCCAAACATTTACCACGCTTTCTGTATAGAAGTGTTTCCTAAAATCTCTCCTGAATGGTCTGTTCCTAATTCTCAGACTATCCCTCCTAGTTCTAGAATCTCCAAACCAGTGGAAACAGTTTGTCTTTATCTACCCTGTCTTTTCCTGTTACTATCATAGGACTTCAATTAGATCACTCCTTAACCTTTAAAATTCTATACACAACAGGCTAAATTTATACAGTTTTTCCTCGTAACTTAACAACTGAAGTCCAGATATCATTCTTGTAGACTATGTTCTACTCTTTCTAAGGCCTATATATCCTTCCTAAGGTGTAGTGCCAAGATCTGCTCTCAACGCTCCAAATGGGTTCGAGCCAGGGTTTTGTATAACTGCAGTACAACTTCTGCATCCTTGTACTCATGCCCTTTAGCTGACATGAAATTATATTACCTTCACTGTCATTGATCAAAGCTTTGTAACTGCGCTTTGGGTGTGCCTACGCCAGATGGACTACAATGGCTTAAGAAGGTGGTTCTATACCAGTGTCACAAGGGAAATGAAGGACAGACAACAAAAAGTGACCTTACCGTTAATACCTCTGTTCCCTGAAAGAATTAACAAAGAATAAAAGCAGAAGAACTTGACGATTGATTATCCCAGCTGAAACTGGGCTACTCTCAGTCCCTAAATAAAAACCGAAAGAACTGCAGATGCTGTAACTCAGAAACAAAAACAGACATTGCTGGAAGAGCTCAGCAGGTCTGGCAGCATCTGTAAAGAGAAATGAAAGTTATCACTTTGGGTCCAGTGACCCTTCCTCAGAGCAGTCCTTCTCAGTCCCTCCCGTTTTATTAAATTGGCTGAGCAAGATCAGAGGGTCTTGTACTTCCCCAGTAACCTTGAGAAAATTGGTCATCATGGGCCTTAGAAACAAATATGGTGGGAGCAGGGGAGTAAGCCATTCAGCTTTTCGAGCCTGCTAACCCTTTCAATATGATCATGGCTGTTCATCCAACTCAGTACCCTGTTCCCACTTTGTCCCCATACTCTTTGATCCCTTTTGCCCTAAGAATTATATCTAACCAACCTCTAATATTCTTGAATCTCTGCAGTCCTACTTGGGATTGGGATCCTAAATTACATTTTGTCAGAGAATTGCAACATATTGTATTGGAGGCCCAGAATCCAGTAACAACCTTCCCTGAAATGAGCAGCTGCTGAAAAGCTTGAAAGTCTATTTAATGAGGAACATTTTTCTCTTAAACCCAATGTGTTTGAGGTAACATTAATGTGTGGCTGGCTGATTATAGGGTTCAATAATTGAAATGCATGTTTTTTTTCAAAGTTTATACATGATGTCCTGATGGCCTGGATTTAAGAAAGTGTTTGACAAGGAGTACAAAAGAGAAATTGCTTTTTCTCTGTATGAGATAAGAAGATTGCTCTGTGCTTTTAATGAAATGAAATTACGATCCATTATTTTGTTTCTCATGCCGTGTAAGACGAATTTGTTTTCTGGTTGACTGATGCAAGTTAGTTACAGTTGATATGAATTGATTGTAGGGGAATGAGAGGGGGGAGCTGCGGATGAGGGTCATTTTTCCTCTCTCAAAGATACAGCTCAACGTGGAATCCAATCAGGGCTTGGGTTATTCAAGTCTGTGATTGTAATTCATCAAGCATTCTTGTCTGGATCAGCTGGAAGTGGTGCTTCTCAATCATTCAAAACAGCACGAATCTTTCAAAAACACCTGAAGCCTGAAGAATCAACACCACAAGGTAATGGATGAAATGGCACAGAATAACAAGAACCCAATTGTATACCTAGTGAAAAAGCACAGCAATAAACAATGAATGCATCTGGTCTGCTTGGCAGTAATTTATGTTCTTGTGAGTAACGGTGCTTTTGGCAACTTAGACTGACAAACATGATTACAGGACTGCACACAATCAGACAAGCTTTGAGTCAGAAATCACATTATCAAACTGGATGGTCCATATGCTCTGGTTTAAGCTTTCTCCCTGGATGTGACACCATCTTGTTCCATCCCTCTGGATTCTGTCTGCTGTGAGATCTGGCCATTGGATGTTTGAGGTCATGTTAGACTGTCTCTTTTGAACTTGCTGTATCCCTGACATTGCCTTGTTGAATATGATGTGGAGGTGCCAGTGTTGGACTGGTGGACAAGGTCAAAAATCACACAACACCAGGGTATGGTCCAACAGGTTTATTTGAAAACACTAGCTTTCTGAGCTCTGCTGCTTCCTCAGATATAGTGTGGAAAAAGAGGTATATCGACACAGAATTTATAAGCAGAAAGCAGCACAGTAGCTCAGTGATTAGCACTACTGTCTCACAGCGCCAGGGACCTGGGTTCAATTCCAGCCTCAGGCAACTGTCTATGTGGAGTTTTCACTTTCTCCCCAGATGTGTGTGGGTTTTCTCCCACAGTATGAAGATGTGTAGGTTAGGTTGATTGGCTATGCTAAATTGCCCATAATGTCTAGGGTGGGAAATGCAAAGATTGGGTGAGATGCTCTTTGGACAGTCAGTAAGGGCTGAATGGCCTGCTTCCACACTGTAGGGATTCTATGAACCCCAAAAATGGCTTGCTGACCACTTCGTGTTGAATCTTTAAACAGTTAGAAAGGAGATGCAGGTTTCTATTGATTAAAAAGCAAATCCCAGAATTTCTTTCCAGTCATTGCTCCGAGATAATTAAACATTTTATCAGTGTATACAAGAGATGTCACCTCTGGATCCGGAACTAAGTGCCATTATTTGGAAATCAGGGGTCACCATTTAAAACAAAGATTAGGCAAAAGTTTTTCTCAGTATGTCATGAGTCTTTGGAACTTTCTTCCTGGAAAGCCAGTGGAAGCAGAATCATAGAGTCATACAGGATGGAAACAGACCCTGAACATAATCCCAAACTAAACTGGTCCCAACTGCCTGCTCCTGGCCCATATCTCTCCAACCTTTCCTATTCACGTACTTATCCAAATGTTTTTTAAACATTGTAATTGTACCTACATCCATCACTTCCTCAGGAAGTTCATTCCATGTGCAAACCACCCTCTGTGTAAAAAAGTTAACCATCATATCTTTTTTTAAATCTCCCTCCACTCACCTTAAAAATGTGCCCCCTAGTCTTGAAATCCACTTTCCTAGGGAAAAGACAACTACCATCAACTCTATCTATACTCCTCATGCTTTAGTAAACTTCTATATTTTCACATCTACCTTCTACCCTCCAGTGAAAAAAAGTTCCAGCCTGTCCAGCCTTTCTTTATAACTCAAACCTTCCATACTCGGCAATATCTTGGTAAATATCTTCTAAGCCCTTTCTAGCTTAATAATATCCTTCCTATAACTGGATGACCAGAACTGGACACAATACTCCAGGAGAAGCTTCACCAATGTCCTGTACGACCTCAACGTAACATTCCAACTTCTATACTCAAAGGACTGAGCGATAAATCCTTGAATATTTTTAAGGCACAAGTTCGTAGATCATTGTTAAGCAGATATTGAAAGGTTATCAGAGGTAGATGGGAATGAGGATTTGAGATTCTGTTCTTATTAGAAGGCAGAGCAGACTTCGGGGGCTGATTGGCATATTCCTGCTCCTGATTCATGTATTCATATTTCAAGGCGTTAAAAGAAACTCCCTGGCAATAGTTCCCTTGGAGGTATGAACAACTTCTCTTTTCTTATCTCATCCTTTTTTCTCTTGTGCACACTTAACAAATTCCTCTCCATCCAAGCCCTTAACACTATGGTAGTCCCGATCTATGTTTGGAAAGTTAAAATCCCCTACTATGACCACCCTATTATTCTTACAGATAACTGAGACCCCTTACAAATTTGTTTCTCAATTTCCTGCTGACTACTGGGGGGGAATCTATAGTACAATCGCAATAACGTAATTGTCCCTTTCTTATTTCCCAGTTCCACCCAAATAACGTCTCTGGATGTATGCCCAGGAATATCCTTCGTAAGTAATATTATCCTTCATCAAAAATGCCACTCTCCCCTCCTCTCTTGCTCCCCTTTCGACCCTCCTGTAGCATCTATACCCTGGAACATTAAGCTGCCAGTTCTGTCCATCCCTGAGCCACGTCTCTGTTATTGCTATGATATCCCAGTCCCATGTTCCCAACCATGGCCTGAGTTCATCCACCTTACCTGTTAGGTCTCTTCCATTGAAATAAATGCAGTTTAATTTATCAGTTCTACCTTGTTCTCTGCTTTGTTCCTGCCTGCCCTGACTGTTTGACTTACTCCTTTTCCCAACCGCATCAGACTCTTGTTTGCTCAAGGGTTGTGTATTTGCTGCCTATTCCTCATTATCCTTCAGACCATGATGATGAGCAATCTTTTTGAATGCCTGCAGTTGATGGCGGGGTGGGCTTGGAGGTTGGTGGTGGGGGTGTGCAGGGTGCTGTTCACATGATAGTTCCAAGATATTGACCAAATGACCAATTTTTTATTCAGTTGTGGGATGTGAGTGCAACTGACTGGGCCAGGATTTATTGCCCATTCCTTGAGAAAGTGGTGGAGAGCCGCTGCTACTGAGTGCTGGTGGTGGAGGAAGTGGATGCTTGTGGATGTGATTCTAATCAAATGGGCTGTTTTGTCCTGGATGGTATTTTTTTTTAAATTCATTTCTGGGATGTGGGCGTCGCTGGCTGGCCAGCATTTATTGCCCATCCCTAGTTGCCCTTGAGAAGGTGGTGGTGAGCTGCTTTCTTGAACCATTGCAGTCCACCTGCTGTGGGTTGACCCACAATGTTGTTAGGGAGGAAATTCCAGGATTTTGGCCCAGCGACAATGAAGGAATGGCGATATATTTCCAAGTCAGGTTGGTGAGTGGTTCAGAGTGAACTTAAAGGTGGTGGTGTTCCCATGTATCTGCTGCCCTCGTCCTTCTAGATAGAAGTGGTTGTGGGTTTGGAACGTGCTGTCTGAGGATATTTGGAGAATTTCTGCAGTGCATCTTATAGATAATACACACTGCTGCTACTGAACATCGGTGGTGGAGGGAGTGGATTCTGGTCGACATAGTGCCGATCAAGTGGGCTGCTTTGTCCTGGATGGTGTCAAGCTTCTTGAGGACTGTTGGGGCTGCATTCATCCACTCCTGACTTATGCCTTGTAAATGGTGAACAGGATGTGAGGGGTCAGGAGGTGAGTTACTCGCCACAGTGTTCCTAGCTTCTGATCTGTTCTTGTAGCCATTGTGTTTATATCGTGAGTCTAGTTGAGTTTCTGGTCATTGATAACTTCCAGAATGTTGATCATGGGGGATTCAATGATGGTAGCATTGCTGAATGCCAAGGGGCAGTGGTTAGATTGTCTCTTATTAATGATGATCATACCCTGGCATTTGTGTGGCACAAATGGTTCTTGCCATTTGTTAGCCCAAGCCTGGATATTGTCCAGATCTTGTTGTATTTAAACATAGATTGCTTCAGTATCTGAGGAGTCGTAAATGGTGCTGAACATTGTGCAATCATCTGTGAACATCCCCACTTCTGACCTTGTGATGGATGGAAGGTCATTGATGAAGCAGCTGAAGATGGTTGGGCCGTGGACACTACCTTGAGGAACTCCTGCAAAGATGTCCTGGAGCTGAGATGATTGACCTCCAACAACTACGGTCATCTTCCTACCTGTCAGGTATGACTTCAACCACTAGAGAGTTTCAGTTTTGCTCTGGCGCGTTGATGCCACACTCGGTCAAATGCAGCCTTGATGTCAAGGGCTGTCACTCTCACCTCACCTCTGGAGTTCAGCTCTTTTGTCCATGTTTGAACCAAGGCTGTAATGAGATCAGGAGCTGAATGGCCCTGGCAGAACCCAAACTGGGCGTCACTGAGCAGGTTATTGCTGAGCAGGTGCTGCTTGATAGCACTGTTACTGACACCTTCCATCACTTTACTGATGATCGACAGTAGACTGATGGGGCGCTAACTGGCCGGGTTGGATTTGTCCTGCCTTTTATGTACAGGGCACACACGGGGAATTTTCCACATTGTCGGGTAGATACCAATGTTGTAACTGTACTGGAACAGCTTGTCTAGGGGAGTGGCAAGTTCTGGAGCACAGGTCTTCAGTACTATTGCCAGAATGTTGTCAGAGCCTGTAGCCTTTGCAGTATCCAGTGTCTCCAACTATTTCTTGGTATCACGTGGAGTGAATCGAATTGGCTGAAGACTGGTATCTGTAATACTGGAAACCACTGAAGGAGGCTGAGATGGATCATCCACTTGGCACTTCTAGCTGAAGATTGCTGCAAAAGCTTCAGCCTTTTCTTTTGCACTGATGTGCTGAGCTCTTCCATCATTGAGAATGGGAATATTTGTGGAGCCTCCTCCTCCAGTGAGTTGTTTAATTGTCCACCACCATTCACAACTGGATGTGGTAGGACTGCAAAGCTTAGATCTGATCTATTGGTTGTGGGATCACTTAGCTCTATCTATCACTTACTGCTTTCACTGTTTGGTGTGCAAGTAGTCCTGTTTGGTGGCTTCACCAGGTTGATACCTCATCTTCAGGTATGCCTGGTGCTGCTCCTGGCATGCCCTCCTGCACTCTCCTATGAACCTTGGTTGACCCCCTAGCTTGATGGTAATGGTTGAGTGGGGGATATGCCGGGCCATGAGGTTACAGATTGTGCTGGAGTACAATTCTGCTGCTGTTGATGGCCCCCAGCGCCTCATGGATGCCCAGTCTGGAGTTGCTAGATCTGTGCGAAGTCTGTCCCATTTAGCACGGTGATAGTGCCACACAACACAATGAAGGTTATTCTCAATGTGAAGGCGGGACTTTGTCTCCACAAGGACTGTGCGATGGTCACTCTTACCGATACTGTCATGGACAGATGCAACTGCAGCTGGCAGATTAGTAAGGATGAGGTCAAGTATGTTTTTCCCTCTTGTTGGTTCCCTCACCACCTGCCGCAGACCCAGTCTAGCAGCTATGTCCTTTAGGACCCAACCAGCTCGATCAGTCGTACTGTTGCCAGGCCACTCTAGGTGGTGGACATTGAAATCCCCCACCCAGAGTACATTTTGTGCCCTTGCCATGCTCAGTGCTTCCTCTCAGTGTAGCTCAACATTGAGGAGTACTGATTCATCAGCTGAGGGAGGACGGTACGTGATAATCAGCAGGAGGTTTCCTTGCCCATGTTTAACCTGAAGCCATGAGACTTCATAGGGTCCAGAGTCAATGTTGAGGACTCCTAGAGCAACACCCGCCTGACTGTATACCACTGTGCTGCCCCCTCTGCTGGGTCTGTCCTTCCGGTGAGAGCTTCCTGCCTGAGTATTGCTGGAGCTGCACCCATCCAGGTAAATTGACAGTATTCCATCACACTTCTGACTTGTGCCTTGTACTTGTGGGCAGGCTTTGGGGAATCAGGATATTCATTATTTACCATAGTATTCCTAACCTCTGACTTGCTCTTGTTGCCACTGTGTCCTTCTAGCTAGTCCAGTTGAGTTTCTGGTCAATGGTAATCCTCAGAATGTTGATAATGGGGAATTCAGTAAAGGTAATACCATTAAATGTCAAAAGGCAGTGATTAAATTATATAGCATTTAAGATGGTCATTGTCTGGCGTTTATAAGATGTGAATGTTATTTGCCACTTGTCAGCCCAAGCCTGTATATTGTCCAGAAACTTAGAGTATTTGAAGATGGACTGCTTCTGTATCTGAGGAGTTGCAAATGTGGCTGAACATTGCATAATCATCAGTGAACATCCTCACTTCAGACTTAATGAAGGAAGGAAAGTCCTTTCTGAAGCAGTTGAAGATGGCTGGTCCTAGGACACTACCCTGAGGACCAGAGATGACGAATGTCCATCAACTACAACCATCTTGCTATGTGTCAGTTATCATTCCAACCAGTGGAGAGTTTGTGCCTTTATTCCCATTGATTCCGGTTTTGCTAAGGTTCCTTGATGCCACACTTGGTCGAATGTGGCTTGATGTCACGGGCTGTCAATATCACCTCATTTAGTTACAAGATAGCATGGTATATGGCTTACAAAGAAACCTGTAGTTTCTGCTATTAGCACACATTTACATCTGAAGGTGTTAGTGGTCATGGGTTTGCAAAATGCTGTCAAAGGAACCTTGGTGAATTGCTGGTTTCGAAGGAGGTACACACTGATTGTCTCTTCTTGGAGAGAGTCACTGCCTGGCATTTGTGTCGTGTGCCACTTATCAGCCTAATTTTCTAGGTCTTTCTGCAAATAATGTATGACTTCATCCAGAAGACAATTTTCTCTCCAGATTCCCATTAATTTCAGTTTTGCTAAGGCAAAGGCCTTGCTACCACATTCAGTCAAATGCTACCTTGAAGTAAAGGGTAAGCACTCCCACCTCATGTCTTGAGTTCAGTCTTTCTTGCCCATATTTGGACCAAACTATAAAGAGGTCAGGAGCTGAGTCGCTCTGGTAGAATCCAAAGTGAGTGTCAGTGACCAGGTTACTGATGTAAAGTAGCCGTTGATAGTACTGTTGATGATCACTTCTACCACTTTGCTTATGGTTAAGAGTAGACTGATGAGGTGCTACTTGACTGAGTTGAATTAATCCTGCTTTTTTGTGGACAGGCCGTAGCTGGGTAGTTTTGCACACTACTGCGTAGGTGCCAGTGTTGTGGCTGTATTGGAACAAAGTGGTTAGGGGCATGCCTAATTCTGGAGAACATAGAACAGTACAGCACAGTACAGGTCCTTCGGCCCACGATGTTGTGCCGAACTTTTACCCTAAAACTAAGTCTATCTAACCTCCACCCCTATCTTATACTATCATCCATATGCCTATCTAATAGCCGCTTAAATGCCCCTAATGAGGCCGACTCCACTACCCGCTCCGGCAATGCATTCCATGCCCTGACCACTTACCTCTGACGTCTCCCCTGTATCTACCTCCACTCACTTTAAAACTATGCCCCCTTGTAATAGCTACCTCCACCCATTAGAAAAAGTCTCTGGCTGTCCACTCTATCTATACCTCTGATCAGTTTTATTTGCAGACTATTGTCAGGGCCTTTCCAATAACCATTACTTTCAGACATTTCTTGATATCATATGGAGCAAATCAACTTCACTGAAGATTAGCATCTGTGATACTGGGGATCGCAAGACGGATCGTCTGTTCAGCGCTTCTGGCTGAAAATTGTTGCAAATGCTTCAACTTTGACTTTTTCACTGATGTGTTGGCTCCTTAGCATTGAGGTTGGGGATATTTGAGTCTCTGCCTCTATTTAATTATTTAATTGTCGATCACTGTTCATGATTGGATGTGGCAGGACTGCACAGCTTAGATTTGATCTGCTGTGAAATTCCTTACACCTGCTGTTTGGAACACAAGTGGTCCTGTGTTGTACCTGTGTTGCAAGTTGGCACCTCACTTTTAGATGTAACCAAAAATAGTAGAATACATATGATTTGTTTTATGAGAAAGTGTCAAATAATGCTTTGAATTTGGTTAACTTCTAATATTATTATTTTAAAATGTGTAAAATTACTGAGGTGAATTCAGTTCTCAGAATTTAGTGTTCCAAATTGGAAGGGCAAGGCTTACAACCAGATTGCATCAAAGATAAAAATGAGATCATTGGTTACAAGTGCAACGTTGTATTTATATAAGAAGTGGTTATGTTTTAGATAGAATTAACAACGCTATATAGAAGTTTGGCTAGACCATACAAAGTCCTGTGCATAGTTTTGTTCTTCACATTGTAGAATCATAGAATCCCTACTGTATAGAAGCAGGCCAATCAGCCCATCAAGTCCACATTGGCCTTACGAAGACCAGCCCACCCAGGCCCGCCCTCAGTACTCTATCCCTGTAGCCCTGCATTTCCCATGACAAATCCACCCAGCCTGCACATCCCTGGACACTATGGCAATTTAGCATAGCCAATCCACCCTAACCTGCACATCTTTGGTCTATGGGAGGAAATCAAAGCACCTGGAGGAAACCCATGCAGACAGAGGAAGAATATGCAAACTCCACACAGACAGTCACCCAAGGATAGAATCAAACCCAGGTCCCTGGCACTGTGAGGCAGCAGTGCCAACCACTGAGCCACTGTGCTACCTCATTGTGAAAAGGATGCAGAGGTGCTAGAGAAAAGTAGAGAAAGGATTGAGCATAATAATAGTATAAGGGAGAGATGATACCATTCATAAAATATTGTAGAGGCCAAAGCACATCTCCTGAGTAAAGGGGAAATGGAGATGATTTTAAAACTTTGATCAGGTGGACATTGAGAAGATGCTTCCATATGTTGGGAAAGAGCAAAATTCAGGTTCAGAGAGCTGTTGCATAGGAGAAGTAAGCCATTTGACTCACCATACCTGTACCAGCTTGCATTCTCCCATTTTCTCCCTGTAATCCTGCAAATTCTCATTTTGCAGCTCGCAGTGTCATTCCCTTTTGAATGGCTCAGTTTGAGCCTGCCTCTCGCATATTCTCAGTAAGCACATTCCAGAAACTAACCACTCACTGTGAGAACAAAAAGTTTGTTCTCATATCACTTTGCATCTTTTCCTGCACCAAATGCTACTTGAGGCACGGAGTGTGAAGCCAGGAGTGAGGCCAGTGAGTGAGTGATTGAATGAGCAAGTGAGTGAGTGAATGAATCATCTTAGATGAGGAGGGGATCTATAAATTAATCGATATAAATAATTACATTTAATTAACACAATAAAGATGGCATGATAAGTGAAGTATCATGGCTACAACATTTGGGAGATTTTGGATGTTACATCAGTTCATTGTTAGAGCCACATTTGTTTTTGGAATGTAAACTGGAAATAGAAATTTCCTCAATGCCTAGGGTGAAGAGAGTTTATCACTTGGCTTTGTGGAGCTTGAGATCAAAATTAGAAGTGTGTTGTGCTTTATCTATGGTTTACAAAAGGTCAAGTGACATTTGGAAAAGCAAGACTGTTTAGAGAGAGATAAGTTGGAAAATTTATTGGAATTCTCTGCCACTGTAATCTGTGGAGAGTCAGTCATTGACTATATTCAAGATTGAGATTGATAGATTTCAAGGAACACGCTGCAAAATGCTGCTGAGGTAGAAGATTTGCCATGATCTCTTTGAATGGTGAAGCAGACTCAAAGGGGTGAATGGACTACTCCTGCTCTAAATCCTAATGTTATAATTCCTTTAAATCTGTTTCACAACTGATCACGAGTGAGGACGTTTTCTCCCCACCTACTCCATTCAAAAACTTGATGATTTTGAACCCCTCTGTTGAATCTGCTCTCAACCTTCTTTTGTCTCAGGAAAATGGTACTAACTTGTCCAATCTATCTTCACAATTGAAGTTTCTTATCCCTGGAGCCATATCTTTTCCAAATCTTTTCTTCACTCTCTCAAATATTGTTGCGTTATTCCTAAAGTGCCAAGAACTGGACATAGCACTTCAATTGAGGCTGAACTAATATCCTCTACCAGTTGAACATGACCTCCCTGTACATGCATCCACTGCCTGTATTAATAAAGCCAAGGATACTGTATATTTATTCACTATGTTCTCAAACTATCCTGAAATTTTAATGACTTATGCACATACACATCCCTTCAGTCCTGTACCCACTTCAGAGATCTGCCTGTTATTTAATAGTGGTGATCCATGTTCTTCCTACCAAATTAAATCCTTACATTTCTCTGCATCGACTTTCAAATAGAACCTGTCCTTCCATTTCATCAAGTAGTCTATATCCTTTTGAAGCTCCACAATATCCTCCTCACAGTTAACAATGCTTCCACATTTCATAACATCAGCATACTCTGTACTCCCTTAACTACCACTATAAATAAATTATATTCACCAAAATAAATGCAGAGGAATCCAGGCTATGGTTAAAATTAACTGTTACAGGGAATAGTTGCGGCGAATCAAATAAATGCTGTGGGAAAGTTATTAAGACACAAGAATTAGAGGAAATTAAAGTTATGCTGTTAGTATTAGATGGAGAGGAGTGAGAAAAGCCTCATGCGAAGCATAAGTCTGCAAATTTGAGCGAAATGGCCTGTTTCTGTGCTATAACACAATGCAAATCACTGTAATTCAATGGAATTAGAGACCCAGTTGTGCATTAGAAATAGTTAATGATGTGTGTTGTGCATATCTTTGGGTGGATTTACCAAATCCTAAACCCAAGCAGGGAACTGGTGGTGAAGGAGAGCTTGGGTTAGATTTATATTGGTACTGTGTTAATTTCTCCTCTTCCAGCTTCATGTTTACTTTGCAAAGCTTCAAAGTCTTGGCACCAAATTTGCACTTTGCACAAAATGTACAGTTCCAGGCATAAATGGCTTCATTCATCTTTATCTGTCCATAAATATAGAGGAGAGAATTTATGATACCTTATATTATAGTGCAGTGGGCAAAAGAACAGCGTTTGGTGGAAATTAGAGTTTTTTTGCTGCAACAGCACAAACATTTTTTATGTGATAATGTTGGTACCCCTATGAGAGTCAGAGAATGTCAATGCACAGCAAGTATGTGCAGAAATTGTACTTAACGAGCATCATTGCCTACGCACACATCTGGGGCATTTTAATGTTGTTTAAAGTTGATTTATGTTGGAGTTCAGATTCCAGTTGCAATCGCTTGTAGCACTTTTGCTTTATATTAACCTGGGCACTTGTGTTGCATGGGAAACTAGTCAATGTGGTCTTCAGAGAGGGAATTCATAGAACATTAGATGTAAGAAAAGGAATATGGGGGAATTCAAGTTTGCTCTACTATTTAATAAGAGCATGGTTGAACTCCTGCATCAACTCCATTTTCCCTCCCCTTTGCCATATTGCTGTTCTGCAGAAGGGTCACCGGACCTGAAATGTTAACTCTGCCTTTTTTCTTCACAGATGCTGCCAGACCAGCTGAGCTTTTCCAGCAACTTCTGTTTTTGTGCCATATTGATTGTTTCCTTAGTGCCCAAAATGTATCAATCTTAGTCTTAAATAAACACATCAACTGAGCTGCCACGGAGTACAGAATTCTGATCATTTCTGACTTACTGAGTGAAGTAACTTCTCCTCATCTCAGTCCTAAAAGACCACCTCTTATCCTGAGACTATGCCACCATTTTCTAGATTCCCCAGTCAAGAGAAGTGACATCTCAACATTTGGAGTTCCCTACGAATTTTATACATTTCAATGATATTGTCTTGCATTCTTCAAATTCCAAGGAATGTAGGCCCATTCAACTCTACCTCTTCTCATTGGACAGCCGTCTTATTTCAGGAATCATTCTGGTGAGCCGTCATTTCAGCTTTTCTGAAGAAAATATAACTATCCTTAGCACAGGACACCAAAAATGTTCAAAGGGCAGCAAGTGTGGCTCAGTGAAGCTTTATATAACTGCAGCAATGCTTCCTTTCTGCTGCATTCCAAAATCTACGATAAAGACCAATCCTCTCAGTTCCCAAGAAGAGTCATTTTGGAATCAAAACATTAACGTTTCTCTCTTCACAGATACTATCAGACCTGCTGAGATTGTTTTTTTGTTTTTACTTCAGATTTCCATGATTCACAGTAGACATGGGAAGATAGAGAAGTTTTTTTATGCAGTGAGCCACTATAATCTGAAATGCACTGCTTGAAAGGGTTGTGGAAGCAAATACACTCATTCCTTTCCAGATTGCTTGCTGTTCGTGCATAATTACTTTTTATGATTTAAGTACAAGTTTACTCCAATCCCTTTGACTGTCAATGAGATTCGCCCATTCATTTATTCATATGGTTTTAAGGCATTTTACCTGTTAGTAGTTGAGTGGTATGGATTAATTCCTCCCCAGAATTTTCCTGATGCAAGATGCAGCTTTCATTTTTACATTCGGTGAACTGATGTCATATCCAAATGTCTCATGCCTGGTTTCAGCTAAGGACAATGTCACAAGGTGGCAGAAGAGTTCTTGTGGCTGGGGCTCTCTGTACAGTAAGTTTGCCAGTTAACCACTGGGGATACAAAAGGAGATATTAATCAAAGGAAAGGAATAAGATTGTCAGAAGCAAATTTAGTGGGTAGGACAATATGGATTGTTAACATGTCAGGCTGAGTGTTCATTACTGATTGACATCGCTGAATGACTGTTTATATGTCTTATTTACCCAGCAGAAAAGAGAGCATGATAGGAGACAATGGAAGGAGGTAAGGTTGCTGCAATTCTGTGAATACTTTGTGTTTACTTGGCAGCACCGGACAGAATAATAATCATCCAATCATGGAACTTCACAGCATTGAAAGAAGCAAGTTTGTCCATCAGGAACCAATTTTAACCCTGTGCAAGTGAATGGGTTTTGAATGAATTAAAATCTCAGTTGCTTAGCACATCTGCTGCTTGACAGACACATCCAATTAGTTTCACTCTTCTGCTCTTCTCTTACAGCCCTGCAATTTGTTTTCTTTTTCAAGTGTGAAGATGACGATTGTATTTGCTTCCACAACCCTTTCAAGCAGTGCATTCCAGATTATAGTGGCTCACTGCATAAAAAAACTTCTCTATCTTCCCACAGATTCTTTTGCCAATTATCATGAATATGCATCCTCTTGTTAACATCCTGCCTGTAGAAATGCTTTATACTTATTGACTCTATCAAAACCCCTCATAATTTTGATTTTAATACTTCAAGGTTTGAAATGGAAATATGATTGCAAATAATCCAGAGCAGCTGAATGCAGCAGATGTTCTTGCAGCAAGGTCATCCTGTGAATATAAGTGAGGTTATATTGTGAAATTCTTTCACCCGACTCTAGCGTGTGGAGGCATCTTGTGGTGCAGTGAGAGGCATTCTGATGTCTAAGCCAGAAGCTCTAGGTTGAAATCTCACTCCAGGGTTTAATGGCTAAGGAGAGTTAATTTATTATGTGGCCAAGCTGTTTGAGAATTGATGTGTAAATATTCATAATGCATGCCAATACCAAGCAGAAGAGATTCCTGTTTAGCCATACAATGGAAACTGGTTGGAGCCTCCATGTAGCCCCAGGTTACAATGTGTGTGTTGCGACAGCAACTCGGACTTACCGAATGAACTGCAATACACCATCAAGAGACAACAAGGTGCAGGGCTGGATGAACACAGCAGGCCAAGCAGCATCATAGGAGCAGAGAGGCTGACGTTTCGGGCCTAGACCCTTCATCAGAAAAGGGGGAGGGGAAGGGGGTTCCGAAATAAATAGGGAGAGAGTGGGAGGCGGATAGAAGAGGGATAGAGGAGAGGATAGGTGGAGAGGAAACAAACAGGTCGAAGAGGCGGGGATGGAGCCAGGAAAGGTGAGTGTAGGTAGGGCGTTAGGAAGGGGATAGGTCAGTCCAGGGAGGACGGACACGTCAAGGGGGCAGGATGAGGTTGGTCGCTAGGAGATGGAGGTGCGGCTTGAGGTGGGAGGAGGGGATAGGTGGGAGGAAGAACAGGTTAGGGAGGCAGGGACGAGCTGGACTGGTTTTGGGATGCGGTAGGGGGAGGGGAGATTTTGAAACTTGTGAAATCCACATTGATACCATTGGGCTGCAGGGTTCCCAAGCGGAATATGAGTTGCTGCTCCTGCAGCCTTCGGGTGGCATCGTTGTGGCACTGCAGGAGGCCCAGGATGGACATGTCGTCTGAGGAATGGGAGGGGGAGTTGAAATGGTTCACGACTGGGAGGTGCAGTTGTTTATTGCACCGGGTACAGCGGATGCAGTACACCACATTGGCAGATGTGCAGGTGAACATCTGCTTGATGTGGAAAGTCTTCTTGGGGCCTGGGATGGGGGTGAGGGAGGAGGTATGGGGGCAGGTGTAGCACTTCCTGCGGTTGCAGGGAAAAGTGCCGGGTGTGGTGGAGCTGGAGGGGTACCCGGTGTGGCTTCCTCTACATCAGGGAAACCAAGCGGAGGCTCGGGGACCACTTTGCAGAACACCTACGCTCGGTTCGCAATAAACAACTGCACCTCCCAGTCGCGAACCATTTCAACTCCCCCTCCCATTCCTCAGACAACATGTCCATCTTGGGCCTCCTGCAGTGCCACAACGATGCCACCCGAAGGCTGCAGGAACAGCAACTCATATTCCGCTTGGGAACCCTGCAGCCCAATGGTATCAATGTGGATTTCACAAGTTTCAAAATCTCCCCTCCCCCTACCGCATCCCAAAACCAGTCCAGCTCGTCCTTGCCTCCCTAACCTGTTCTTCCTCCCACCTATCCCCTCCTCCCACCTCAAGCCGCACCTCCATCTCCTACCGACCAACCTCATCCCGCCCCCTTGACGTGTCCGTCCTCCCTGGACTGACCTATCCCCTTCCTAACTCCCTACCTACACTCACCTTTCCTGGCTCCATCCCCGCCTCTTCGACCTGTTTGTTTCCTCTCCACCTATCCTCTCCTCTATCCCTGTTCTATCCGCCTCCCACTCTCTTCCTATTTATTTCGGAACCCCCTTCCCCTCCCCCTTTTCTGATGAAGGGTCTAGGCCCGAAACGTCAGCCTCTCTGCTCCTATGATGCTGCTTGGCCTGCTGTGTTCATCCAGCCCTGCACCTTGTTGTCTCGGATTCTCCAGCATCTGCAGTTCCTACTATCTCTGATGCAATACACCATCATCAGCTTGAAAGCTCTGAAAGCTTTGTATTGTCCCAATGTGGTTGCTAATTTATTGATATTCTTTTTCATATACAGATTTTAACTGTGTTCTCTTGCCTCAGTCTCATTCATTTTGTACATCCCACTTCAGATACCAGCATTGCATCAATCTACAGAGTTTTGAATCTAGGCAACAGGGATGAAAAGTCACTTGGGGCAGTAAGGATAGTGGAATGAATGTATAAGGGTGTTCACATGTAAAAGAATGCACAGATTTCTTTAAAGAAAGAAAGACTCCAGGAACCTGAGCACATTACCTGTACTGATATTCACAGGACAATACTGAGGGAGTACTTCAGTGCCGTTACTTTGGACGAGACATTAACTGACAGTATTTCTTCCCTCTGAGGTAGCTTTAAAAGATCAGACTGTCTTCTGAAGAACAATTATATAGGACTGAAGCATAAACTCTGTTTCTCACTCCACAGTTGCTGCCAAACCTGCTGAGTTTCTCCAGAATGTTCTGTATTTGTTTCTCGACTGGCAGTTAAAGTCACAAATATAATAAACCTATTGAGGTATTAAAGAAAGGGGAAGGACCCAGAAATTCCTGGAGAACCTCAATAAGTCTAGCAGCATCTGTGGAAAGAACGCAGTTACCTGTTCAAGTCCAGTGACCCATTTTCAGAACTGACAGAGCAGTTTTCAGAGGAGCTCTGAAGAAGGGTCACTGGACCTGAAATGTTAACTCTGCTTCTCTGTCCACAGATGTTGCCAGACTTGCTGAGTTTCTCCAGCAATTTTTGTTTTTCTTTCAGGTTTCCAAGATGTGCAGTTTTTTTTAATTAAAGAAAATCTTTTTTTTTTGGCATGAGTATTGTACAAGGGGTGCTTTGGAATCTGTAACAGAGTACTTTGTACAATGAGATTATATTTTACTGTGTGTTCCAAAAACGCTAAATTTGTGTACATAGTTTGGGTTTATTCAATTTTATCTTAATTTATTTTATGAAATAAACTTCTGCTTTATCGTTAAAACCAAATCTTGATTGTGAATGCTATAGCAAATCCACCTGTTTAAAACTAAACCAAAACAAACCGTGATTGATCCAGTCAGATTTTAATCTGGGATCTGATTTGTCCAAGAGTTACATCTGTTGGGGTCATAATAACATCCATTACCCTGGAACGGAGTGGTTCCCTGAAGCAAACTTCAGAGTGCAGTTAAGAGTCAATCACATTGCTACGGGTTAGGAGTCACATGCAGGCCACAGCAGTTAAGCATTGCAGACTTCCTTCCCTAGAAGATACTCAGAAACCAAATTGGTTTTGAGAAAATGGCTATGTAATTGTCATTAGATCTTATCGAATTCAGATTTCATTATGGTGGGATTCAAACCTATATTTCCAGAACAATAGCCTGGGATTCCAGAATACTGGCCCAGTGACATTACCACTATGCCACCAATTCCCCCTAATTGGCTGTTGAGTTTTCTGCATTAAAATAATCAACACATTTGAAATGTGCTAATTAATCCCAAGGCACTTTGGGTCATCCTGAGATACGAAAGTAGCCTTCAAATGCAATCTTTTTGTTTTTGTTTGGTAGTGATGGAGGCAGAGTCAGGCTGGAGATTTAATGTTATCACTTATAAACTTCAGTGATATTCTTCAGTTGTGGGTAAATTGTTGAAGGTGATTATAAAAGATAGTATTTACGGACATTTAGAGAGGCAAGAATTGATTTGGGATAGTCAACATGGTTTTGCGTGAGGAAAATCATGTCTCACAAACTTGATTGAGGTTTTCTTTAGGAAGTTATCAAAAAAATTGATGATGGCACAGCAGTAGGCGATGTTTATTCAGATTTTAGTAAAGCCTTTGACAAGATTCTGCATGGTAGACTAATTAATAAAGTTAGACCACATGGGATTCAGGGTTAGCTTGCCCATGGGATACATAAT
Source organism: Rhincodon typus (assembly GCF_021869965.1). Classification (NCBI taxonomy): domain Eukaryota; kingdom Metazoa; phylum Chordata; class Chondrichthyes; order Orectolobiformes; family Rhincodontidae; genus Rhincodon; species Rhincodon typus. The sequence continues at coordinate 14,525,713 of NC_063344.1, read as the reverse complement.
TGGCTTAACAGCAGGAGACAGAGATTAATAGTGGAGAGTTGCTCTTCAGACTGGAGGCCTGTGTCGAGTGGTGTTCTACAGGGATCGGTTCTGGGTCCTCTTTTGTTTATCATTTATATAAATGATTTTGATGAGAATCTAGAAGGCATGGTTAGTAAGTTTGTGGATGACACCAAAATTAGTGACATAGGAAACAGTGAAGAAGGTTTTCTAAAGTTACAAAGGGATCTTGATCAAATGGGTCAATGGGTTAAAAAATGGCAGATGGAGTTCAATCTGGATAAATGCAAAGTATTGCATTTTGGTACAACAAACAAGGGTAGGGCTTATACAATTAATAGTAGTGACTTGGGTAGAACAGAGGGACATAGGGGTGCAGGTACACAGTTTTTAAAGTTTACATTGCATATAAACAGGGTGGTTAAAAAGGCATTTGGCTTGCTTGTCTTCATTGCTGAGTCCTTTGAGTATTGGAGTCGGGAGGTTATGTAGAGGTTGAACTGGACTTTGGCGAGGCTTCTTCTGGCATACTGTGTCCGTCCTGGTCACCCAGTTATAGGAAGGATATTATCAAGCTGGAGAGGGTTCAGAAATGATTTACCAGTGGAAAGCCAGTAAAGAGAAGAGCTTGTGAGGTCTTCGTCTTTTTTTTAGAAAAGTTGGAACAATAAAAGCAGCCTGGATGAGTGTGGCCAGCTCTCACAGACCAGGATTTCTGGACTTTGTTAGCTTTTCGGTTCAGCAGAAACAGCTGGTATTTTGAAGAAGTAGAAACTATCTTTTCCCTCTTCCTGTTACAGCTAGAAGCTGTGGTTTCCCTTTGCTGCCGGGTTACCTGTGAGACAAATCTATTTTTCTGAATTTGCCTTTTTGACCAAGGGGTGTGTTCATGGAATGTTACTAATATATTGAACAGTTAATTAGTAATAATTACTGTATCTATTATTCTGTTAAGTTTTGCAATAGAGTTACGTTATTCTATGTTCTGCTTTCTTTTGTTGTATTTTAACTATAGTGTTAGAATAAACGGTGTTTTGCTTAACGCCGAATAGTTTGAGCAGTGGAATTGCATCTGAAACACAGCATGTTACATTTGCATTTAAACTCAGGAAAGGTTAGGGTCTAAGCTATCTTCTAATTTGAATGGCAGGTTTTTTTTCCCCTAGGGTGGGAGATTTCAAGACTAGGGGCCATATTTTTAAGGTGAGAAGGGAAAGATTTTAAAAAGACACAAGGGGCAATGTTTTTACACAGAAAGTGGTTTGTGTGTGAAATGAACTTCCAAAAGAAATGGTAGATGCAGGTACAGTTACAACATTTAAAAGACATTTGGACAAGGACATGAATAAGAAACCATTTGGAAGGATACAGGCCAAGCACAGGCAGGTGAGACTAGTTTAGTTTGGGATTATGGTCAGCATGGACTGGGTGGACTGAAGGGTCCATTTTCGTGCTGTATGTCTCTATGACTCTATGTTGTCAGATGCACTTGGTTTCCCCAGCGTTTTCAGATTTCCAGCATCTGCAGTGTTTTGCTTTTATTATCTTCAGTCTGGTTTTGGTTGCTGACCCAATGGGAACAGCTTGTCCTTCGTCATTCTATCAAAAATCTTCATGATTTTGAACATCTTAATTGAATCTCCTCTTAATCTTCTCTGCACGATGGCAAACAATTCAAACTTCTCCAGTATGTTCACAGTAACTGAATCCCTTATCCTTGGAATTGTTTCAGGAAATCTCTATTACATCTCTCCAAGGCCTGAACATCTTTTCAAAGTGTGGTGCACAGAATTTTACACAACACTCCTGATGCAACCCAGTCAGTGTTTCTACCATAACTTATTTGAGTTTTTGTTCTATGCATCTATTAATAAAGCCAAGAATCCCATATGCTTTTTGAACAGATTTCTCAAATTATCTTGTCACTCTCAAAGCTTTGTACATCTGTACACCCCCGGGTCTTTCTATTCTTACATCCCATTTTAAAATTATAGCATTTAGTTTGAATATGTTCTCCTCATTTTTCTTACTAAAATGAATCACTTCATACTTCTTTGTGTTAAATTGCATTGGTCTTGTGTCCTTCCATTAAACCAAATGTCTGTCTATTTATGCTTTTCTTAAAACTGTTACTATCTTCCTTATGCTTTAATGCATTTGAGTTTTTGAGTCATCCAATAACTATGAAATGATACCATTTAACAAAGTCCAGAATTGCTATCATAAGCTAAATAGGTAGGTGAATTTTCAATTCACCTCACATTCACCTGCTCACAAGCCATGCCAACAGTTCAAATTAAAGCCTGTGCAGTGCCAGACAGGGGAAGATCCAGGTGAGACATTGCCCACCTAATTTCTGGATTTCCTTGGTGCCTTTCTGGAAGCCCTGAATCCTGAAAAAAAAAAACTGATTCTGTGCTTGTGAAAAAGATCACCAGGAACGTAGAAACATAGGATATAGGAGTAGGAGTAGGCCTTATGGCCCATTGAACTTCCTCTGCTTTCTTTATTCATTCATGGGATGAGGGCGTCACTGGCTAGGCAACATTTATTGCCCATCCCTAATTGCCCAGAGGGCAGTTAAGAGTCAGCCCCACTGCTGTGGGTCTGGAGTCATATATAGGCCAGACCAGGCAAGGATGGCAGTTTCCTTCCCTAAAGATCATTAGTGAACCAGATGGGTTTTTCCTGGCAATCAATAATGGATTCATGATCATCATTAGATTCTTAATGATAGATATTTATTGAATTCAAATTCCACCATCAGCTGTGGTGGGATTTGAACCTGGGTGCCCACAACATTATCTGGGTCTCTGGATTCACAGCCCAGCCATAGTACCATAAGACCGTCTCCTCCCCTCCTTGCTGTTCAAACAGATCATGGCTGATCATCTGCCTCTGTGCCATCTTTCTCCAGGACTCTCTATTCCTTGGTAACATTAGTCTCATTATCATAAAAGAGCTGAATGGCTATAAATTGGGAGAGGGGAGTGTGTAGCGGGGCCTGGGTGTCCTTGTGCACCAGTCACTGAAGGTAAGTATGCAGGTGCAGCAGGCGGTAAAGAAGGCAAATGATATTGTTGTCGTTCATTTTATGTGGTTTCGAATACAGGAGCAGGGATATGTTGTTGCAGTTGTACAGGGCCTTGGTGAGACCACACCTGGAATATTGTGTGCAATTTTAATACCTTTTCTGAGGAAGGATGCTCTTGCTGTCGAGGGAGTGCAGTGAAGGTTTACCAAGCTGATCCTGGGGATGGCAGGATTGACATATGAGGAGAGATTGACTAGGTTGGGATTGTTTTTGCTAAAGTTCAGACGAATGAGGAGGGATCTCATGGAGACGTACAAAATTCTAACAGGACTGGACGGAGTAGGTGCAGGGTGGATGTTCCCAATGGTGGATGTGTCCAGAACGAGGGGTCAAAGTTTGATGATTCGGGGTAGATGACTTAGGACAGAGTTGAGGAGACATTTCTTCACTCAAAGAGTGGTGAGCCTGTGGAATTCATTACCACAGGAAGTAATTGGTGCCAGAACATTGAATGCATTCAAAAGGCGACTAGATACAGCACTTGGGGCGAATGGGATGAAAGGTTATGGGGATAAAGCAGGATTAGGCTATTGAGTTGGTGATCAGCCATGATCGTGAAGAATGGGAGAGCAGGCTCGAAGGGCCAAATGGCCCTCGCTTGCTCCTATCTTCTGTGTTTCTATGTTTGCTTCTCAACCTCCCCCCTCACCTGAGGCATGGTGACCTTTAGGTAAAACCACCACTGGTTGTCTCTCTCTGGGACTATGGCAACTTTACCTTTCCTTTAGTATCCAAAAATCTTTGATTACATTCTTCAACCTGCTCAATGATTGAGCTTCCACAGCCCTCTGATGTAGACAATTCCTAAGACTCACCAACTTCTGAATGAAGGAATTCCTCCTCAACTCAATAATTAATGATTGCCCTAGTGCCCCTTGGTTCTCGACTTAGTAGTCGGTTACCAGGAACTATCCTATCCACGTCTACCCTGTCAGGCCCTGTAAGAATTTTATAAATTTCAAAGTGATGATCTCATTATTTATTAGAGACTGCAAGCGTAGTTCCTTCTCTCCTCGTGAGACAATATTGCCAACACAAGAAATAATGTGGTGAATGTCTGTTGCACTCTCTCTATGGCAAATACAAATTTCAGGAGAGGAAGTTAACAGCATCAAAAATGAAACAAGAATCTTCTCACCTGCTCCCACAGTTGTTGCAGCTCGAGAAATATTTGTCCAATGTTCATACCCAGAAAAAATGGGAGCTTCATATCTAAGAGAAAACTGAGGATAATCTGATAAAGGGCTATAAATGTTTGGAGGGTTCATTATGGGTAGACATATGGAAGATGGCCAAAGCTTTTCCAAGTAGATCATACTCCTTCTTTCTTGGCAAGCAATTAGAATATAAGCCTCACTACCACATGGATAACATTGATGCCTTTAAGGTGAAGTTAAGCAAGTGCTCAAGAGGAAGGAATCAAAGGTTATTCTGATAAGGAGAAAACAATGAGAAGGTAATACTGATAGAAATACTTGAATACCAGGATACACCAGTTGGGATAAATGTTCTGTTTCTCTGCTGTAAATTCTACGCTTATGAAATTTGGCATCTTATGATGTACACTGAATCCTGAGATAACAGAGTTGAAAGTACCATTGTAGCGCTGGATAGACTACTTCAGAAAGAAATTCAGAATCAATCATGTCTTAGGCCCGTTGGCTGAGTAAAGATACAAAGCCTACAATAAGGGGAGCTTCTGATGTTGTTCTGGTTTCAAAGGGATTTTTATATACTGCATATATTTGTATTTGAATAAAGTAAAATAGAACAGATGTGAAAGAAAAGCTTTTAAATTGCTGATGGGGATGAATACTGCAGCTCAAATAGCTAATTTATCTCAGATTCAAGTGCAGACCTGAAAAACATTAATGCAAGACCAACAAGCCATGGCAGAGCATGAAATCAGGAAGAACTTACTTTCCCTACAGACCTGATGATTTATGAAATAACCCATAGCCACTGGTCAAGATACATGTGGGTGACAAGTGAATTCGCTCGTGAAAAGCCCAAGAATTCTTCATGAGATTTCAATCATGGGAACGTGCAATCTGAGAAAGCCAGCTCCATACTGTTATGTTAGAGCGACAGACAGCCAAATCAACCTCCCTACCTCTGTATTCACAGCACAGTAAAACTGATATGCTCCAACACCTTAAAATTAATCGCAATGATTCCTAACCAGACTTCTTTATTAGGTGCTCCCAGACTTTATGAATAGTCAATACCAGACACCAGGTTTATAGCTTAAACAAAAACCTATCAATTCATTAACAATATGGTAACTATAGCAAAGTTAAACAATAACGTAATCTAATTAATTTCTATGATTCAAATTTGTTTTCAGCACCCATTCTCACATGACAGACAGTAAACAAATACAGCTAAGGGATAAATTAAAAATAAAGAAAAATAACAAAACTGCCCAAATTGTTTGAGCAGTTTCCAGGATGTGTTGCTTCACAGATACATAGGATTGCCTCTCGGTTTTCTGAAGGTGTCGATCAATACCACCTTTTCCAGTTCACTCTGATGAAGATTCAACAATGCATATAACTTAGTTTCTCTTCTCTGGACTTCCAATAGTCGATAATAGGAGGTTCGGCAAGGAGCTTTCAGACTTTCATGCTGTAGCGTTAATGGCCAAACTCCTTCTCTCAGAAACCCTCAGATCAAAAAAATTCTAGTCTCTTCATCTGCTTCACTATCATTTCTCTCCCAGGTTTGCTGGTAACAATTCCAAGTACTGACCTCATTAATGTCCAGGTATCTGATGGATGATTCAGCATATGGCCACTTAGAAATTCAAGAATCTAAAAAGTTTTCTGACCAAGAACCAACTTACAATTAGCTTTCAGGCCTGGCCTCAAAAACAAATGACAATTTGTTTGTCCTTTTTTTTGTATCACAAGCTGTCACTCATGGTCCAAAAGTCACTTTTTAGCTTGTAGATCACAGCTCCAAACCAAAAACTGACAAAAAAGAGAGAAAAATTAGCAAGAGTTCTGTCAGTATGTAGAATGAACAGAATGGGTGAAGATCTGTTCCCCCAGTGGAAATTTGTCTGTCTCTCCCTCTCACAGACTGAGAAGGGAGATCATGATTAGAGCAGCATACCAAAGGGGTATGGTGACAGTGAAAATGTTCATAGAAATGGGGTCAACAAGACCATAGGCACAGAGGCAAAAGGCCAGGGTTGGTGGGGCTAGTGGGGGAGGAGGGAAAGAGGAAGCAAGGTTGAAAAGGAGGGACCCGTGGAGCGAAGCTGGTGTGTCAGGGTGGAGTCAGGTTACAGAGGGAGAGAGAGAAACTGAAAATGGAAAATAGGACTTCCAAAGGCATGAGAGGAATGCAAAAGGGATGGGAGAGCTTTTAATGGGGATAAAAGGCTGGCGAAAGGCAAGAAGAGCTGCAAAGGAGAAAAGAGCGGGTGCAAAGGAATGAGGGAGCTGAAAAGCAGAGTGAGGTTCTACAAAAGAAAGTGAGAAGCTGCAAATGGGGGAGAGGGGGTAGAAAGGTATTTTGGGTCTGTAAAAGGAGAATGAGTGGCTACGAGAGATGGGGAGGGAATACAAAAGGAGCTGTAAGGGGAGTGAGGCTGTACAAGGGAGGAGATGGTATACAAATGGGACAGGGAGCCTAGAGAGAAAAGAGTAGTTTTATCCACTCAGCACTGAAAGACTCAGCTAATTGGAACCAGGAAATGTTGAATTCCCTGAAGGAATGCGGATGCAATAGCAGGTACACTGTGTAGAACTGACCCTGGCAGAGCAGAGAAGGTCATAGAGTCATAGAGTCCTACAGTACGGAAACAGGCCCTTCAGCCCAAACTGGTCCATGCTGACCAAAATGTCCATCCATGCTAACATCATTTCCCTTCATTTGGCCTGTATCCTTCTAAGCCTTTCCTATCCATTTCTTTGTCCAAATGCCTTTTAAATGTTGTTAATGTACCCGCTTCAACCATTTTTGCTGGCAGCTCAATCCATATGCATACCATCTTCTGTGTACAAAAGTTGCTCCTCAGGTTCCCATGTATTCTTTTCCCTCTTGCCATTTAAGGACAGTAGTGGGAAGTTGTGCGTGGAGCCCGAAGAGATAGGAGAGGTGCTAAATGAATATTTTTCGTCAGTATTCACACAAGAAAAAGACAATGTTGTCAAGGAGAATACTGAGATACAGGCTATTAGACTAGACGGGATTGAGGTTCATAAGGAGAAGGTGTTAGCAATTCTGGAAAGTGTGAAAATAGATAAGTCCCCTGGGCCGGATGGGATTTATCCTAGGATTCTCTGGGAAGCTAGGGAGGAGATTGCAGCCTTTGGCTTTGATCTTTATGTCGTCATTGTCTACCGGAATAATGCCAGAAGACTGGAGACTAGCAAATGTTGTCCCCTTGTTCAAGAAGGGGAGTAGAGACAACCCTGGTAATTATAGACCAGTGAGCCTTACTTCGGTTGTGGGTAAAGTGTTGGAAAGGATTATAAGAGATAGGATTTATAATCATCTAGAAAGGAATAATTTGATTAGGGATAGGCAACACGGTTTTGTGAAGGGTAGGTCGTGCCTCACAAACCTTATTGAGTTCTTTGAGAAGGTGACCAAAAAGGTGGATGAGGGTAAAGCGGTTGATGTGGTGTATATGGATTTCGGTAAAGCGTTTGATAAGGTTCCCCACGGTAGGCTATTGCAGAAAATAGGGAGGCATGGGATTGAGGGTGATTTAGCGGTCTGGATCAGAAATTGGCTAGCTGTAGGAAGACAGAGGGTGGTGGTTGATGGGAAATGTTCATCCTGGAGTTCAGTTACTAGTGGTGTACCGCAAGGATCTGTTTTGGGGCCACTGCTGTTTGTCATTTTTATAAATGACCTGGATGAGGGCATAGAAGGATGGGTTAGTAAATTTGCGGATGACACTAAAGTCAGTGGAGTTGTGGATAGTGTGGAAGGAAGTTGCAGGTTACAGAGGGACATAGATAAGCTGCAGAGCTGGGCTGAGAGGTGGCAAATGGAGTTTAATGCGGAAAAGTATGAGGTGATTCACTTTGGAAGGAGTAACAGGAATGCACAGTACTGGGCTAATGGTAAGATTCTTGGTAGTGTAGATGAGCAGAGAGACCTCGGTGTCCATGTGCATTGATCACTGAAAGTTGCCACCCAGGTTGATAGGGTTGTTAAGAAGGCGTACGGTGTGTTAGGTTTTATTGGTAGAGGGATTGATTTTCGGAGCCATGAGGTCATGTTGCAGCTGTGCAAAACTCTGGTGCGGCTGCACTTGGAGTAATGCATACCGTTCTGGTCGCCGCATTATAGGAAGGATGTGGAAGCATTGGAAAGGGTGCAGAGGAGATTTACCAGGATGTTGCCTGGTATGGAGGGAAGGTCTTATGAGGAAAGGCTGAGGGATTTGAGGCTGTTTTCGTTAGAGAGAAGAAGGTTAAGAGGTGACTTAAGAGAGACATACAAGATGATCAGAGGATTAGATAGGATGGACAGTGAGAGCCTTTTTCCTCGGATGGTGATGGCTAGCACGAGGGGACATAGCTTTAAATTGAGGGGTGATAGCTAAAGGACAGATGTCAGAGGTAGGTTCTTTACTCAGAGAGTAGTAAGGGTGTGGAATGCCCTGCCTGCAACAGTAGTAGACTCGCCAACTTTAAGGGCATTTAAATGGTCATAGGATAAACATATGGATGATAATGGAATAGTGTAGGTTAGATGGGCTTCAGATTGGTTTCACAGGTCGGTGCAACATCGAGGGCCGAAGGGCCTGTACTGCGCTGTAATGTTCTATGTTCTATGTTCTATGCCTTAAACTGATGCCCTCTAGTCCTCGATTCTCCAATCCTGGGAAAAAAGGACTGAGTGCATTCACCCTATCCATGCCTCTCATGATCAAAGAGACTTCTATAAGATACCCCCTCAGTCTCCTACACTCTAAAGAAATAAGTACTAGCCTGTCCAACCTCTCCCTACAACTCAGTTCCTTGAGTCCTAGCAACATCCTTGTAAATTTCTTTGCACTCTTTCCAGTTTTATAACATCCTTCCTACAGCAAGGTGACAAAACTGAACACAATACTCCAAATGGTGACCTCACCCATGTCCTGTAAAACTGCAACATAACTTCCCAACTTCTATACTCAATACCCTGAGTGATGAAGACTAGTGCGTCAAAAGCTTTCTTCACTGCCCTGCCTACCTGTGACTCCACTTTCAGAGAACCATGCACCTGATCTCCAAGGTCCCTCTGTTCCACTATACTCCTTCAGGCCCTACCATTCACCATGAAACATCTGCCTTGATTTGACTTTCCCAAATGCAACACCTCACGCTTATTTATATTAAACCCCATTTGCCATTTCTCAGCCCACTTTCCCAGCTGACCAAGATCCTGCTGCAATTTCTGATAATGTTCCTCACTGTCCATGATACCGCCTATTTTAGTGTCATCCTCAAACTTACTAATCATGCCTTGCACATTCTCATCCAAATCATTGATATAGATAACAAACAGCAATGGGCCCAGCACTGACCCTGAGGTGCACCACTGGTCACAGGCCTCCAGTCTGACAAGCATCCTTCCACTATTACCCTCTGCTTCCTACCATCAAGTCAATTATGTATCCGATTTTCCAGCTCTCCCTAGAGGTCATTGACCTTCTTACTGCATGCAGGTCATTCCTCTACACTCTCAAGATGACATTGACCCAGGTGGCAAGCTCCAAACAGGCTGGCATTGTCTAATGGTGCAGCCTTCTCTGACAACTCTCCAGGAAGAGGACTCCACTTTTTTGCACCATGCCATCAACCAGGACCTCCAGGTTCCTGTCAGAGAGTCACAGTGCCAACTTCTCTTTCTCTGCCTCTTTCTTCAGATTCTCCTTCACTGAACAGGGCAGCTTCTAAATGCCAGTGATTATCCAAGTGCACAGCTGCTTTTTAAAGATAGAATGGACGCAAAGGAATGCTGGTCTTCAGACTGAAACTGGCTCGGTATGGGCCAATATATTTCCAGGAATGACATGTGGTGAGTTGGGGGCAGAAATCGGACACATAGTGGCAGGGTCGGCAATTACTATGGTCAGTTTCATAAGAAAGGACAAGGAAACCCATTGGACCATGAGGGAAGATTCCTTCCTGGAAACTGGATGCAACTCAGACTTTGCCAAAAAAATGTACAGATCAGTCACCATTTCAAATAAAAGCAGCAGAGTTCTCCCCAATGCCTTGGTCAATATTTATTCCTCATTCACATCACTATATTCAAAAAAACAAATAATCTACTCATTATCACATTGCTGTTTCTGGGGGTTTGCTGCATATAGATTAACTGCTGCATTTCCAACATTGCAACAGCGGCTGTACCTCAAAAGGCACGTCATTGATTGTAACAGAGATAGTAGGAACTGCAGATGCTGGAGAATCTGAGATAACAAGGTGTAGAGCTGGATGAACACAGCAGGCCAAGCAGCATCATAAGAGCAGGAAGGCTGACGTTTCGGGCCTAGACCCTTCATCAGAAATGGGGGAGGGGAA
>NC_063344.1:14464054-14514681 GCF_021869965.1 Rhincodon typus | reverse complement strand
CTCTCCCTATTTATTTCAGAACCCCCTTTCCCCTCCCCCATTTCTGATGAAGGGTCTAGGCCCGAAACGTCAGCCTTCCTGCTCTTATGATGCTGCTTGGCCTGCTGTGTTCATCCAGCTCTACACCTTGTTATCATTGATTGTAATATGCTTTGGGTAGCCTCAGGGTACAAAAGCTTTTGTATAAATACAAGTCCTTTGTTTGAGTTATCTGCATAAACCATTAATAATCTTAGAACCAGTGATCAGAATGACTGCAACAGCACTGGCCGTGTGTTCAGTATTTCATGTCTCAAGGATATCTCTTTATTAAATTCATTGCACTAGTAACAGTCAACAGCCATGAGCCTCTCATGAAATAGGAGCAGAATAATTTTATTTATCAATCCTGTAAATCACCAGGTGTTGCTAAGGAGACAGATTAACACGTCACAGATCACAAAGCACCAAGTACTGTGAGCCTCTGGCTGGATAGCAGTAGCCTGTGACCACTCACATTTAGAGGCACACAGTATTAGTGCAAACAGCAGTGAGTCAGAGTTACTCATTCCTATGGGTGGATTTTTGGATCCTGAGGGAGGTTGGTACAGAAACAAGTGCCACCAAATGGCATACCGGTTAGATGTCATTCCTAGCAACAATTTCAGGATTGCTCAAGACTAGACAAAGTCTGACGCAGCAATGAAACGAACTTACACAGGTGGTCAACTGAAATTGCTTTTATACTTCTCAGATTTTTCAGAGCAGTTTTGCTGGGAGTGCATGGGTTGCATGAGGGATCTGGTATTGTCCAGATGCCAAGGTGGCAACAACACAATAGAGTGCCAGTCTTGAACACGCCTTGAAATTTAGTCAACCCACAAAAGGAAGGATGACTCAATCATTGGCACACTGATGCCATCAGGCATGTAGAAGATGGAGAGTGAGTGAACAGTATGTGCCAGGCACTAGAGGCATTCATGCACCTCCAGTAGTTGTGATGCCATAAGGAGATGGCAGAGGCATATGTCAAACTTTAGAAACTTTGAGGAGATGTCCCTTCATCTTGAGACACTCTCTCTCATACTTACCTGAGAAATCAGTCTGCTGCTTCATCAAGGTCCAGATTCACAGCAGTGAAATGTGAATGACGTAATGAATTTAATAAGAATTTAATAAAGAGCAATCCTTGAGACATGATATTGGCCTTTCATTTCCAGAATCTGCATCCCTTCCTTCATTGGGTGGCAGGCACGCCTCTGGCCTCCAATTGGCCAATTCGAGGAAAACCTCAACTGGATGACTGGTCGTTCCACTGTGTGGGTTTTCGAAATGGAAGAGGGCAGCAGAGTGGTGACACTGGTATGTTGCCAACCTGGTGCCAGGGTCCAGGATGTCTCTGAACAGGCAGAAAGCATTCTGAAGGGATAGGGTGAACAGCCAGAGGTTGTGGTGCATATTGGGTACTAATGACATAGGTAGGACGTGTGATGAGGTCCTACAGCAGTAGTTCAGGGATTTAGGTAGAAAGTTAAAGAGCAGGACCTCCAAGGTTGTAATCTTGGGATTGCTCCCAGTGCCACATGCCAGTGAGGCTAGAAATAGGAAGATAGTACAGCTCAACACATGGCTAAATAGATGGTGTAGGAGGGAGGGTTTCAGATATCTGGACCATTGGGATCGCTTCTGGGGCAGGTGTGACCTGTACAAGAAGGATGGGTTGCATCTAAAAACAGGGTGGCATGGTGGCTCAGTGGTTAGCACTGCTGCCTCACAGCACCAGGGGCCTGGGTTCAATTCCACTCTTGGGCGATTGTCTGTGTGAAGTTTGCACATTCTCTCCATGTCTGTGTGGGTTTCTTCTAGGTGCTCCAGTTTCCTCCCACCGTCCAAAGATGTGCAGGCTGGATGGATTAGCCATGCTAAATTTCCCATAGTGTTCAGGGATGTGTAGATTAGGGGGTTGGGTCTGGGTGGGATGCTCTGAGAGTCGGTGTGGACTTGTTGCGCCGAAGGGCCTGTTTCCACACTGTAGTGATTCTAAGTCTAAGTCTACAACTGACCCCAATAAAATCCAGGAAGAATGCCCTGCCCTGGGAGTAGAATATGTTATCTTGTGTTGATATTTCAGTGTGACACTGAAGGACTGCTATATCCCTGGAGGTAGAAACATTGCTGTTTGAGATGAGATGTTAATGGAGGAATTGTTTGAATATTCACGGCTTTATTCAAAAAAGATTAAGCCAGCATTCTAAAGTCCAGCTCAATATTATGTGCATGCTTGGCTACTTTCAAGCGGCCTGCAACACTAGTTCTACTTTAAAGGTTATTGATTATTTGTAGCAGATGGCAGGGTATCCTGAAAATTTTTTAAGGTTTCCTCTCGATGTGTGTACAGTCTGTTCTTTGTAATATAGCTAGACATAATGACCTAAGGAAATTTTTTCAAAAACTCATAAATGTTGGTCTCTGCGCACGAGCTTAAACTTCTCCATATAAGAACATAAGAACTAAGAGCAGGATTAGGCAGTTCAGCCCCTTGAGGCTGCTCCACCATTTAATACGATTAATGCTGATCTCATCTCAGCTTCAACTCCACTTTCCTGCCTGGTTGTCATAACCAAAATTAAATTCATGTTTCACCATCTCCCATATTGGGATTGCGAACTCCCAACTCCCGTCATTCTAAATTACAAGTCCAGTGGTTCTATCGTTATCCCATCACCTCCCTTAGTTGCGTGTATTGATAACTGTCTAACTTCCAGTAGCATTGCACATAGGTAACACAATACGCAGTCTCTCTCTGTGGAACTAGATCTCTTTTAAATTTAAACTGTTTTTAAACTTGCAAACTGACTGAGAATCTGAACACCAATGTAAAATGTCACTGTGGCAATTTTGTGAAAGACTTGTTATGACTTGCAACCCAATGCTCGATCTGCAGAATTACTTTGACAGAGATTTTCATCTCACTGCCGTTGTCATTTGATTGTTTAGTTTTAATGTAATAGAATTTGAATATCCACATTACAATTTGCCAAGGTCTAATTATTTTTAGAATAAAGATGCCGCAGTGAATTCGCAGAGCCCTACTCCAAAACCTCTGATGATAGGTTGTCAGTCTGACAGCGGAAGGTGGACTCAACATTCTTTTCTGAAGGTTTAATATTTAATCATTTTTCTTGAGATGAGCGAGAGTTCTGAAGAACTGTTTAAAAAATAATTTATTTCAAATTCTGTGGATTCCTGGATATTTTATTTTCTTAACAGTCACCTTGGATTTTGGAGCTTTTTACAACAAGACATTCCTTGGAAAGACATGGTTTCAGCTAACATAAAGCAAAGGATTGCAGACGTTGGAGATCTGAAATGAACAAAAACAGAAACTGAGGGCAGAACTCAGTAGATCTAACAGCATCGGTAGAGAGAAAACAGAGTTTTTGAGTCCAGTGACCAATTTTTAGAACATTGTTTCAACTCATGTCTGGACTTGTTCACTCGAGTTCACCAGTCTGGGTTTTATGATTGCCAGACAGATAGTTTCTGATACTTGCAGCTATGTAAAATCTTTGTAAGGCTGTATTTAGAGTATTTAGAGTTTGTATATAGAGTTTGCCACACTACCAGAAGGATATGGAAGCTTTGGAGAGTGCAGAGACGGTTTACCAGGATGTTGCCTGGTCTTGAGGGCATTGGCTATGAGGAAGGGTTAAAAAGACCGGGATCATTTTCACTGAAAAGACGACAGCTGAGAGGAGACCTGATTGAGGACTACAAAATTATGAGAGGTGGATAGTCAGAGGCTTTTCCCCAGGGTTGAAGTTTCAATTACAAGGGGGCACAGGTTCAAGGTGAAAGGGGGACAGTTTAAGGGAGATGTGCAAGGAAAGTTTTTCACACAGAGAGTGGTAGCAGCCTGGAATTCACTGCCAGAAGAGGTGGTGGAAGCAGGCACACTGGTGACATTTAAGAGGCAATTGAATGGTTACATGAATAGGGAGTGAATAGAAGGATATGGACCTAATAGGGGCAAAAGGTTTTTTTTTTAGATTAGTTAAGGCATGATGACCGGCACAGGCTTGGAGGGATGAAGGGCCTGTTCCCGTGCTGTACTTCTCTTTTGCTTTTTTGGTTAAACAGTGTTTTGGAGGTGTTTGGAGTTGGTGTCCTGCCTGCTGAAGGAAAGAACCTTCCTAACACAGCTCTGCTGTTTCTGAAAATAAAGCTTTTGCTGTCTGCAAACTGTGGTACGTGGACCTAATTGTGCTGCTCATCTGTAAATTCTTGGTGAGAGTTTGTCATGATATTTCCTGAATGATACCATTCCAAAGGTCCTACACAAAAATGTATGTGTCTAGTGAGCTGCTCACACAAGCCAAAAGCCCAGTCCAATTAAGCAAACATTCCTTTAATCTTCAAGCACTAGATTTATGTGTGTGTGTTTGTGTGTGAGAGAGAGAGAGGGGGGGATATTTTGAACGGTGGATATTTATGTTTTCATATTTCAAAATGTGTGCTAATTGGCTTCTCATCTTTGCTGAATAAGTCTTCCTTTTATAATAAAAAAATTGGTTTAGTGATTAAAGAAACTTGGTTGATGGACTACTTTTATTTTTAACCTAACATAGATAAAACATAAAGATATAAATGGCATCATGGGTAAATGAACAAATTACCTCAATTTATGTTGTAACCAGTGGGGTATTGGGACTCAAGGGAGAGGGGTTGGCAGTGGCACTGACAGTGGTGATGGACTAATGGTATTATCACTGGACCACTAATCCAGAGATCCAGGTAATGTTCTAGAGACCTGTGTTAGAATTTGTCGTGGCAGATGATGAATTCAACAATAATCGGGAATTAAGAGTCTAATGATGACTAAAAAATCATTGCCAATTCTTTGGGGAAAAACAAATATCCTTCAGGGAAGGAAATCTGCTGGCCATGTCTGGTCTACATGTGATACAGCAATGTGGTTGATTTTTAACAGCCCTCTGGGTAATTATGGATTGGCAATAAATGCTGGTCCAGCCAGCAATTTCCACATCCTGTGAATGAATAAAAAAAAGTCATTACACTTCTCTAATTTTCAGCTATAACACTCTACAATCCTTTATTTGAAATTGTGATGGTAGTATTGTTTTAAGAGGTATATCATGTCCTGGTTTTCTTTTACGAAGAAATGTCGAGACAGAGGTTACAAGCAGTCTGCTCCAAGGCTAATAAACTAAGCAGCTTGTGAGGCCTTGGGTTTTTTAAAAGTTAGAATAATGGATGCAGCCTGAATGGGTGGGGTCAAGCTCCCACAGAACCAGGATTTTTTTTGTTACTTTTAGCTTTCAGTAGCAGTTGCTGGGGTCATGAAGCTAGATATGGAAGCTCCTATCCCTCTTTCTGTTACAGCTAAAAGCTGGGGTTCTCTTCCTGCTGCTAGGACTCACGTGAAATAATCTATTTTACTAAACTTGCCTTTGCTAAGTAAGTGTGTTTATGGAATGTTACTATATTGCAACAGTTAATTAGTAGTAGTTAATATATATTATTTTCTTAAGCATTTCAAAAGAGTTACATTCAAGCCAATCCTTTTATTTTTGTTCTGTCTGTATTTTAATTATAGTGTACGAATAAAGTGTGTTTTGTTTCAAACCTGGTAGCTTGACCATTCAAATTGCATCCAGAACACAATGCCTTACACTCACCTTTAAAATGAGAAAACATTAGGGTCTAAACTATCTTCTTAGTCTATTTTGAGGGGCTTTGGTCTGGCCCATTACAAAACTCTGTGTTGAATAGCTTAACTTATAATCTACATTTTAAGTAAACATTTTGCCTCCCTTAACATTATTATCAAAGAATTAAAGTCAATTTATTATTTAGACATCTCAATTCAAATAATGTTTAGATGGAGAGATACCAAGGTGTAGAGCTGGATGAACACTGCAGGCCAAGCAGCATCAGAGGAGCAGGAAGGCTGACGTTTCGGGCCTAGACCCTTCTTCATCAGAAAAAATCTGATCATCATCATCTGATGAAAAAGGGTCTAGGCCCAAAACGTCAGCCTTCCTGCTCCTCTGATGCTGCTTGGCCTGCTGTGTTCATCCAGCTCTACACCTTGTTATCTCAGATTCTCCAGCATCGGCAGTTCCTACTATCTCTGTAACAATGTTTAGATGAAGCCTGTTTCTGCAAGAAATAAAACTGAATGGATAAATGCTACTAAGAACATTGCTTTTCGAATTTGACTCGATATGACCATCAAGAACAATGTTGGTTTAAAACCTTTCAAGTAGGGTAAGAAAAGATTTTACATCACATCGCACATTGTTATATCAAAATGTCTCAAACAGCTTCATGTTTTTACCTAGTTTTAGAATGCAGGCATGTTATAACTGTAGACAGATTAGTGCAGGCCTGAGAAATCCTGGAGCAGAAGGCACTTTGTAAAATTCAGGGCACTGTTTTAGCAAGATTACCGCTTCAAAATCATTGCAGCTTTGGAGTGATATAGGAATGGCTATTTGCCAGGTTTGAGCAATACTCTAATCAATGTTACAATCACAAGTCATGGTGACTTGGATATGCCAGTCCCTGTGGATCAGGTACAGACCCACCCTCTTTAAGGTACAATGGTGAAAGATATTTTAAGGAGGATTGCTTTCATGTGGTGTATTTTCAACCTCAGAATGCTTTACCATCAATTAAAAGTTTTGCTTACTCAGTTACTGTTATAATGTAATATATAAAATGAACAATTTATGCACATAATGCTCCTGCAACCATAAATATATTAAGGACCAATCGTGTATTTTTAATTATGTTAATCAAGGAATATATTTTTGCTCAGAATCTACGGGAATCAGCATGCTCCTCTTTGAAATAGTGCTGCGGGATCTTTATATCAAGCTTGAGGGGCCCTTTGCATAATTCTTCATCTGAAAGATGGTGCTCCAAAAGTTTAATGCTGCCTTAGCAGTGCACTGGGCAGTATATATTCATGTCTTTGGAATGGGGTTGAAATCCACAGAATCAGAGGATCACAAATGTTACTGAACAGAAGAAGGTGATTCATCCCATCATGTCAGCCCTAGCTCTTAAACTGGGTGGCAGGGTGGATTAGTGGTTAGCACTGCTGCCTCACAGCTCCAAGGACCTGGGTTTGGATCCAGCCTTAGGAGACTAGCGTGTGCTGTTTGCAAATTCTCCCGGTGTCTGTGTGAGTTTCCTCATGCAGTTCAAAGATGTGCAGGCTAGGTGGATTGGCCATGTTACAGTGCCCAGGGATGTATAGGTTAGGTGGATTAGCCAAGGGAAATGCAGGTTTACAGGAATAGGATAGCGGGGTGGAATGCTCTTCAGAGGGGTGGTGTGGTCTTGATGTGCCAGATGGTTTGCTATCACACTGTGGGGATTCTAAAGTTGGATTGCACTTTAATCAGGAGACAGCCCCATTGGCTATCCACCATGTCAGCTTTAGGTTAGATGGTGGCTGTGTTGTTTGAGGGACAGCAATTGGTGATAAAGGATAAATAATTGTATAAAATAGATATAAGTGTCTTTATTCACCACTGCAAACATTTTCTTTTTCACATTATTGGCTGGCCACCAATTATTGGCCATCCCTAGTCGCCCTTGAGAAGGTAGTTGTGAGCTGCCTTCTTCTCTGCTATTCATTGTTTATATGTCCCCTCCCTATGCTGCTCATGGGCACATCCAAATACTGAAGTTAGACTTAAACCCAACACATTTTTCATGCTACAAACTGAGCCACAGTTTTACAAAACAGCATTTTTAATTAACACAGCGTGGAGCTGGAGGAACACAGCAGGCCAGGCAGCATCAGAGCATTTTTAGTTGAAATGTTCTCCCAGGACTGAGGGGGTTCTGGACTGACACTGTTTGTAACATCATTTTGTCCCACAATGAAGGCGATCAGCCTTGAGCAATGCTCCATTGAAGAAACTCACAGGCACAATGTGACTAAATTAAATAATGATATTCGGCAGAGTTTAATTAGATTCACTTTAACAGTACCATTAATCTTCCTGTTAATGCTGACCAGAAGAAAATTCCACTTTATTAAACTTATTCATTCCTGTGCTTGTCGAACTGCTGATGAGTTGAAATCCTAACTTAATAGCTTTTGATAATTATGTCCTTCATTCCCAGCACTGGTGTTGTTTATCTGCCAATTCTATGGAGGTGTGCCCAGCTCAAATCCAATCCTTTCTTTATGCATTGGCTAAGTCACAAATACATAATCAGCATTTATACATTGACCCTTATTTAATTTGGGCTCAAAGAGATCAATAGCAGTCCACCAGCTTGCTAAATTTATATGAATAAATTGCAACGTCATGACAAAGCTGAAGTTCTGGTGGAGTCAAAATCATAGACCTTGGAATATTTACCATTTAAAACAGAGATGAGGAGGAATTTCTTCTCTCAAAGGATTGTGTATCTGTGGAATTCCTTGCCGCAGAGGACTGTTAAGGCTGGACAGATCACTAATGGAAACAAGCGTTGTGGAGATAAGGCAGATAGAGTGGAGTTGAGGATTAGCAGATCAGCATGATCTCAGCGAATGGCAGAGAAAACTGAATGGGCAGAATAGCTTAGTTCAGCTCCTACATCTATTATCTCTTATGATCTCATTGAGACTGCACATATTGGGAAACTGTGAGTGGGAACTGTGTGAAAAAAACATAGATCTTTTGGTCTTTCTCGAAAACAGGTAATGGTTAATGAATTAGATCAACTGTTTTTGTAATGGAAAATATTCAATTGTCATTATTTTTTTTCTAATGGATTATATCCAATTAAACCAACCTATGTTTCTAATGGGTAGTGCCCAATTATCACAATTTGTTTTGTACTGAATATTGTTCAATTACCACAATCTACTTTGTAATCGATTTCATGTAATCTAAACCACTATTGCAATTTATAGTGTGCAATTATCATAATGTCCTTTATAACATATGATGTTGAACCATGTCAATTCATTTTATGATAGCTGAGGACTAATATCATCATTGAGTGAATCTGAATTGTTCTTACCTAAATTTCTTCTGTCTCCTGCATATCACAAATGTTTATGTAGCAATATGAGTAGAGAAGGCAGCTGATTCTGCAGTTTCCCAGTTAGATGAAAGGATTGCAGAAAACCTCCCATGATTTTGTTGCTTATGTAGATGTGAGACAACCTATCTGAGGACTGCTAATTTTCTGTTGAAAGATCTGAATTAGAAAGGGCATATTAACCCAAATGAACCCAAGTGGGTGGATGGTTAAATTGCTCTAATTGATTCATCTGCCAAAGCTCCACTTGCTTGTCTTAGAGGGTATTTGAAAAAGGCTCTCATAAAAGACTGTCAGCTAAAGTTGAATCTCACAAATGGAAGGCTAGTTGTTGACCTAGTTAGGAAATTGGCTGAACAGCAAGAGATAGAGAGTAGGGATAATGGCAGGCACTCTAATTGATAGAATGTGACAAATTGCATTCTGCATCGACTTATACCTCATCTCTTCATTGCATTCATGAATGACTAAAATGGTAAGATAAAAGGCGACATACCCAAATGCAGAAAATAGATAATATCATAAATGCTCTGGATGGAAGTGTAATATTTCAAAGGGATTTTGATAAATGAGCAAAACGGGCAAAACTGTAGCAAATGGATTCTAATGCAGGCTCCCACACTGTTACCTCTGCTATCCCTAAGGAACAATCCTGTGATCAATGCAATTGAAAAAGATAATCTGATCATTATCAGATGATGCTGTTTTTGTGGGATCTAACCTTTGAATCATTTTTTTTGCTTCTTTACAAACGTGCATCTTATTCATATGGTTGAATGGTAAGAGTGTAGGAGGGAAGAACTGCTTGCATCTGTCTTCCAAACAGGGAAGCAAGTGATTCTCCTGAGGAGTAGTGTGTAAATTTCAAATAGCTATCTGAAACATAGAAACAAAGAAGATAGGAGCAGGAGGGGGCCAATCAGCCCTTCGAGCCTCCTCCGCCATTCATCACAATCATGGCTAATCATTCAACTCAATAGTCTAATCCTGCTTTATCCCCATGACCTTTCACCCCAATCCCCCCAAGTCCTAAATCTAGCAGCCTCTTGAATACATTCAATGTTTTAGCATCAACTACTTTCTTGGTGATGAATTTCACAGACTCACCACTCTTTGGGTGAAGAAATGTCTCCTCATCTCCAACCTAAATGGTTTACCCCAAAATGTCAGGTTATGATCCCTGGTTCTGGATGCACCTACCATTGGGAACATGCTCCCTGCATCTACCCTGTCTAGTCCTGTTAGAATTTTATTAATCTCTATGAGATACCCCCTAATTCACCTGAATTCCTGTGAAAACAATCCTAACCTAGTCAATCTCTCCTCATACGTCAGTCCTGCCATGCCTGGAATTAGCCTGGTAAACCTTTGCCACAGTCCCTTGGAGCAAGAGCATCCTTCCTCAGAAAAGGGACCAAAACTGCACGCAATATTCCAGATGTGGCCTCCCAACGGCTCTGTACAACCGCAACAACACATCCCTGCTTCTGGACTAGAAACCTCTCACAGTGAAGGCCAACATACCATTTGCCTTCTTTACCGCCTGCTGCACCTGCATGCTTACCATCAGCGACTGGTGCACAAGGACACCCAGGTCCTGCTGCATAATCCCCTCTCCCAATTTACACCCATTCAGGTAGTAATCTACCTTCTTGTTTTTGCTTCCAAAGTGAATAACTTCACATTTATTCAAATTATACTGCATTTGCCATTGATTTGCCCACTCACCCAACCTGTCGAGATCATGCTGAAGCATCTCTGCATCTTCGTCACAGTTCACCCTCCCATCCAACTTGGTATCATCTGCAAACTTCGAGGTGTTACATCTTGTTCCCTCTTCCAAATCATGAATATATATGTGAATAGTTGGATCCCAGCACTGATCCCTGTGGCACCCCACTAGTTACTGCATGCCAATTTGAAAAGGGCCCATTAATTCCTACACTTCGTTTCCTCTCTGCCAACCAGTTTTCTATCCATCTCAATACACTTCCCCCCCAATCCCATGTGCTTTAATCTCGCACAATAATCTCTTATGCGGGACTTTGTCAAACGCTTCCTGAAAGTCCAAATATATCACATCGACTGGCTCTCCCGTCAGCTCTACTAGTTACATCTTCATAGAATTTCAACAGATTTGTCAAGCATGATTTCCGTGTCATAAATGCATGCTTACTCTGTCTGATCCTGCCACTGTTTTCTAAATGGCCCACTAAAAAGTTATTGATAATGGATTTGAGAATTTTCCCCACTACCGATATTAGTCTTACTGGTCTATAACTTTCTGTTTTCCCTCGACCTCCATTTTTGAATATTGGAGTGACATTAGCTACTTGTCACTTTACATTTGACTATCATGGATTTTGCGATATGAACAGTGCATTCGGTGAGATTAAGAATAATGAGAGCAGGAGGGAATATGTTGAACTCCCCATTTCCTGCATATGTCTTAGAAGTGTGCATGAATATAGGGTGGATGTTTGTCAAGCATAATCTGTGAGATACACTGAACATATTGAATATAGTAATCAATGAGTCAACAACTGTTGCACTGGTGTTACTTTTACTTTGTCACACGAAAGGGTAATTGGTGAAATAGTCAACCTCTAGAATGTAATTGTGTTCTTGAACATAGAAAATATCAGTGTCAATCCTGCACCACAGCTCAGGAGGAATTTTGTGAGGGAGGTATTCTCTCAATTGCTGATGTTGGTGGAGTTACAGAGTCATAGAGCCATACAACATGGAAACAGACCTTCTGGTCCAACATGTCCATATCGACCATGATCCCAAACTAAACTCATCCCACCTGCCTGTGCTTGGCCCATATCCCTCCAAACATTTTCTATTCATGTACTTATCCAAATGTCTTTTAAACATTTTGATTGTAGCCGCATCCACAACTTCTTCTGGAAGTTCATTTCACACATGACCCACTCTCTGTGTAAAAAAAATTGCTCCTCACGTCTTTATTAAATCTTTCTCCTCTCACCTGAAAAATATGCCCCCAGTCTTTGAATCCCCCACTCTAGGAAAAAGACACCTGCCATTCACCTTATCTATAGTCCTCATTATTTTATAACCCTCTTTAAGGTAATCTCTCAACCTCCCATGCTCCAGTGAAAAATGTCCCAGCCTCTCCTTATAACTGAAACCCTCCAGTCCTAGCAACACTCTGCTAAATTTCTTCTGACTCCTCTCCAATTTAATAATATCCTGTCCATAACAGACTGACCATAACAGGACACAGTACTGCGAAAGAGGCCCCACCAACATCCTGTACAACCTCAACATATAATCCCAACTCCTATATTCAAAGGTCTGAAGAATGAAAGCAAGAATGCTAAATGCCTTCTTAACCATCTTATCTATATGCAATGCCAACTTCAAAGAATTATGTACCTGAACTCTAGGTCTCTGACGAAGAGTCATCTAGACTGGAAATATTAGCTTGCTTTCTCTCCATGGATGCTGCCTGACCCGTTATGATCTCCAGTACATTTTGTTTTCAGTACAGATTCCTGCATCTGAAGTAATTTGCTAACGTACTAACCATGCTTTCCATATCCTTATCTAAATCATTTATATAAAAATGGACCCAGCACCAATCCTTATGGAACACCGCTAGTCTCAGTTCTCCAGTCTGAAAAACAACTCTCCACCATCACAGGCCAGGCAACATCAGAGGAGCAGGAAAGCTGACATTTCAGGTCGGGACCCTTCTTCTGAAGTAGGGTCCCAACCTGAAACGTCAGCTTTCCTGCTCCTCTGATGCTGCCTAGCATGCTGTGTTCCTCCAGCTCCACACTGTGTTATCTCTGACTCCAGCATCAGCAGCTCTTATCATTTCCACCATCACTCGCTGTCTCCTCTCAGTAAGTTAATATTGTATCCAATTGGCAAGCTCACCCTGAATCCCATTTGATCTAACTTTACTAATTAATCTACCATGTGGAACCTTGAACTAAAGTCCAAGTAAACAATGTCTACCGCTCTGCCCTCTTCAATCTTCTTGGTTACCTCATCAAAAAGCTCAATCAAGTTTGTGAAACATGATTTCCCTCACACAAAACCATATTGACCTTCCCTAATCATTCCTTGTCTCTCCAAATGTATATAAATCCTATCTTTTGCAATTATTTCCAACAACCCATCCACCACCAAAGTCAGACTCACAGGTCTATAGTTCCTTACATCCCTTTGACACTATGGTAGTCCAATTCAATGTTTGGAAAATTAAAGTCACCTGCTATTATAAACTTATTATTCTTACATATAACTGAGATCTCTCGACATATTTGTTGATGTGTTTTCTTCATCTTCATCGATGCCTTTATGAACACTGGGACAATATATGGATATATGGATTTGTGCAACTATCCCTTGTTTATATTCTGCATCCATCTCACCATTAAGAGTACGGTCTAACATACATTGACATAGAGCTTGAGGAATTATCACTTGTTTGCTTTTGTAGGTTACATTTCTAGAGATTCCTAGTTTATCTCTGAATGACTAGAATGACTGTACTAGTTTGGAATGTGCTGACTGCTTTCAGGTCACCCACTGAAGATGATCTTTTTGAGTTGTTGCAGCTGATCATTGTCTGATGTGGCTTGCTGAATCTGTTCTGCTTGGCTGTGACCAAACAATACAAAATCGGTGTTCAGACTATCTTCAAACTCAGACTCAATAATATCCAAGACAACAAGGTGCAGGGCTGGATGAACACAGCAGGCCAAGTGTTGGAATATCTTTGTTCTTAATGGGTTTTGGAAGTTAGCTCAGAGCATCAAAAATAGTTGGCATAGAAGCTGATTTCTATTGTGTATCCAACTTGTACTCTTTGATCTTCACAAATAGCCACTGTAGCTGTGGAGGATCACTAGCTTATAACTTTTGACAGAACATTTCAAACAGTTTGTGTTTGGTATAAACAATGAAGCTCTTACTGAATAGATAGGTGTGCACAGTTGTGTCATGAAAACTACAGCATGAGTCTTCCTTTCAATGTTGGAGTAGCTGGCCTAAAGCTTTTGAGTAGAAATTGACTGCTTCCCACACAATGCAGGTTTCAAGCCAACATTTAATCCTGAGAGTGAGATTGAGAACGCCGTAGGAAAAATCCTGCCTCAAATGTATCTAATTATTTCTTTTTGAGTTACTTTCTCCTTTCCCCAGTTTCCTTCATGTCTTCCATGCTATCATTTTGGATTCCAAATCCTGCTTTTTATGTGAATAAGTTTTTATCCTCCTGATGCATTGTTTATTCATCTTCCTTGTTCTTTATTCACTGTTAATTTCTAAAGATTTACTGTTCAAAATAAAACTAGCAGATTTCAGATTCGCTCCGTAAACCTCCTAATGAATGTTGTGAAAATTAATTTAACAGCAGGGCTAATTGCCTCTTTGGAAAATAAACAATTGGATTCAATATTGCTCTCATTTTGTAGTTACTATCCTGAATTAATGCGTACTTTGAATTTAACTATTGGTGCATTTAGCTTCAAGGAAAAGAGCTGAAAAGCTGGTTAATTAAATGCGAAGATCAAACACACTCAGATAAAAAGAAATGCCAAAACATGAATCTTAGATCTTAGCCACAGTAGATCCAATGAGGTCTAAATGCTTGAGTGGTTGAAGATTCAAGCAGTGAAGACACTAAAAAGTGCTAAATGGTAGTTATAGTGTTCTGAAATGTCTGAAGTGAAGACTTGAATGCGCAACTTCTAACTCAGCAGTAAATGCGTTACCCACTGAATCATGGTTGAACTAGGAGCACTAAAGATTAAAACTTACTTCAAGAGAAACCAACACTTAAAGAGGTGTTTTTGGCAATATGATCAGTGCTTACTGAATAAAGCCTTTGGCATTGCCAGATCACCCCTTTCGTTACCTTGGTAAACCAATGCAACTCAAAGTGAGAATTAGACCTGTCAACTTAGTATCTCTGGTTCAGTTCCAGCTGGGTATTAATCAAGTAAGACAGGAGAGAAGCCCTGAAATTGGAAGACAAGTAGGAGATTACTACTATTATTTTTATTGAACTCATTGTGCATCAGATCAGCATTGACCATGGGCCCACTGTCATCAGTTCTGAACATGCTGGACTGCATCTGCTATCTGTGTTGTGTGATGTCTTGCAGCAGATGGGTGATACACCTTTAAGGCACTGCCTCATGATGTCATCACCATACTATGGTATGTGACTGACTGTTGTAAAGCTCACAGTCTCCACCTTTGTGAGCTCTGTCTTCTTGCAGCTTGACATGCCGATGGAAGTGTGCTACTGTACATGTTAATTGCTTACCTTGAGCACAGAAGCCATAATAAAAGTTCTTTGAATTCTTCAGTATTATGTAACTAGCATCTCTTACTTATGTTACCTGAGTTAACATCAGTATCAAAGTGTGATAGTTGCAGATCATCAGCTCTCAAGCCTCGCTGTCATATCAGTCTGCATTTTTATTTTGTCACTGGCTGTTTAGCATTGCCAATCTCAAGCTTACAGTTCTTCCCAATTTGTTATTCCATATATTTTGATGGAGGACTAAGGGAGTTAATCCCGTTCTTTCCAGCATTGCAATGTGCTCAAAACTATTGGAATTGTCTCTCATGGATATTCTATCTGTTTTTAATCCTAGCCATATGTTTATTGTAAAATTAATGCTTGAATCAAACAGGAACATTCAGAAATGGTCTCTGGAAGCCCCCGAAGGCTTATGCATCCCTAATCAAAATGGCACGACAGATCATTTAACTGCATAATTCTTTGTAACTTTGTCCACATGCAAAAATTTTGACAAGAAGGGATTCATATTTCTACCAGATTCTTTCATGTTTATATGTATCATTTCAATGCAGGAATTCTATTGCAGTGTTGAAAGGGTTAGGCAGGTTAGAGGAAGCTCTCAAATATTAATCAGGTAACGGTGCCACATGGCAGCTACATGAAAGCTCATGTGCGTCAGTATGATGTCTGTAGACAGACTGTGACGTAGTGGTGTCGAAGCAAAGCAACTCTCTTCAGACAAGCTGCCTGAGAATTCTGTTTCACATCCACGCTTGGCTCAGATTTTCCACCTACCAACTCCACCCAGAGGGAATACAGTGTAGGTGGGTGGTTCAAGCTTTAAAATTCTACCACCTGCGTCTAATTCAATGCATTCCCCAGTCATTTTAACATTTTTTACTGCCCCCAAACTGGCCATTCAGTGTGGGTGAGATGGGGCATGGTTATCAATTGTAAGTCCAGGCTTGATGATATAAGCAGTGCCACACAATTCAGTTAAACAACCTCACAAAGAGTTATCCCACTTGACAGCTGATCCCTGCTTTGGAGACGTGGAGGAAAAGGCACAGCACCAACTTCCAAATCTGGAAGTCAATGCCGAGATCAGAGTGCCAACACCAATTGCCATGTACAGTACATCGGAACAGCTGTGCGTGTACATAACCACTGAACTCAGCAGGGACATTGCTCATGGGCTCAGGTTAAAATATTTTTGCAATGTTTTGTCACTGTGGCAATATAGGAAAGCTGCTGGCCAATTTAAGGGGAGGCAATTGCCTAATGGTATAATCGCTGGACTGTTAATCCAGAAAACCAGGTAATGCTCTAAGTACCCATGGCAGATGGTGGAATTTGAATTCAATTTAAAAAAAATCTGGAATTAAGAGTCTAATGATTACTATGAATCCATTGTCAATTGTCGGAAAAACCCACCTGATTCACTAATGTCCTTTAAGGAGGGAAACTGCCATCCTTACCTGGTCTGGCCTACATGTGACTCTAGATCCACATCTTAACTGCCCTCTGGGCAATTAGGGATGGTCAATAAATGCTGGCCTGGATAGCGACCCCTCATCCCATGAATGAATATTTTTTTTAATTACAGCACAATCCCACAAATGGCAATGAGCTAATGACAAAATCACCTTGATCCTCATTGCCCTTGTAACAGGGATCTTACCCGAAACAGCCCAGAGTCAGAGAGGGTGAAATTTCATCTGCCCACTGACCATTTTATGCTAGGGCTTTTGCACCTTCCAATGTCAACTCCAGTAGGGACAAACATAGTCCAGAGCCAAACTGTCAGGTGTAATTCCAGTACAGCCACACCCTTTTTCACCATCATGAGCTGAAGACACCCCGTTAAGATCTGCCTTCATGAACACTGACTGGTATTATTTTAAATGGAGTTGTCAATGTTTAAAATTACAGACGGAATATAGCAACATAGGAAAGTAGAAAATTAGAACAGCAGTGGGCTATTCAGATCTTCAAACATGCTCAGCCATTCAACATGATCATGTAATTCAGTACCCCGCTCCTACTTTCTCTCCATTCCCATTTGATCCCATTATCCCTAAGGACTATTCCTCACTGCTTCACATAAACATTCAAGGATTTGGCCTCAACTGTTTTCTGGGACAGAGAATTCTATAGGCTCACCACTCTCTGGGGTGAAGAAATTTCTTCTCTTCTCAGTCCTAAACGGCCTACCCTGTATCCTTAGACAATAACGTCAGATTCTAGACTCCCCAGTCAATGGGAATGTCATTCCTGCATTTATCCTAACCTGTCCTGTTGGAACATTACAGGTTTATAGGATCAACATACATTAACCATTTACACTAGGTACATAGGGAAAGTAAAGGAGGGCTTCTCCAGTACAAGATCTCATTCAGATCCCAGTTCCAGGTGACCCACCATCATCTCTGATATTGCAGTGTAGTTATTTGTAAATATATACTCCATTCACCAAGTTCCCTCAACCCCATCAGCATTCACACCTTTTGCTCACCCCAACAGTCTTCATCAAATTCTCCCTCTCAGTGAGCTGGTAAGATGGATATAGAACTGGTTTGGTCACAGAAGGCAGGGAGTGCAATCGAAAGACATTTTTCTGACAGGAGATCTGTGACCAGTGGTGTTCCACAGGGATTCAGGGCTGGGACTCCTGTTGTTTATAGTGGATATAAATGATTTGGAGGAGAATATAGATACCTGCTTAGTAAGTTTGCAGAAGGCACAAAGATTGGGGGAGCTACAGATAGTTAGTAGGATTGCCAAAGGATGCAGTAGGGGATAGATAGATTGGAGACCTGAATGGAGAAATGGCAGATAGAATTTCATCCAAACTGATACGAGATGATACATGTTGTAAGGACTAACACAGAAGGAAAGTATACAGTAAATGGCAGAACTCTTAGAAGCATTAACATACTGAGGGCTCCAGGTGTACAGGTCCACAGTTTTCTGAAAGTAGCAACGCAGATTGATAAGATTGTCAAGAAGGCATATGGCAGGCTTGCCTTCATTGGTCGAGTCATAGAGTATAAAAATTGGCAACTTGCAGCTGTATAGAATTTTAATTAGAGAGATAGAAGGAACTGCAGATGCTGGAGAATCTGACATAACAAGGTGTAGAGCTGGATGAACACAGCAGGCCAAGCAGCATCAGAGGAGCAGGAAAGCTGACACTTTGAGCCTAGACTCTTCTTCAGAAACCTGTAGAAATCTTCAGAGTTCTGAAGAAGGGTCTAGGCCCGAAACGTCAGCTTTCCTGCTCCTCTGATGCTGCTTGGCCTGCTGCGTTCATTCAGCTCTACACCTCATTATCTTAGAATTTTAGTTAGACCACATTTCGAATTTGTGTAGAGTTCTGCTAGCCACACTATCAGAAGGATGCGGAGGTTTTGGAGAGGATACAGAAGCAGTTTATCAGGTTGTTCCCTGGGTATGGAGGTATGAGCTAGGGGGAGAGATTGGACAAACTCGATGTGTTTTCACTTGAATGTCAGAGGTTGACCAGCAACCTGGTAAAGGTTTACAAAATTATGAGAGGCACGGATAGAATGGATAGTTGGAGTCTTTTTTCCCAGAGTAGAGCTGTCAATTACTAGGGAATATAGATTTAAGGTAAAAGGGGGAAAATTTAAAGGAGATGTGAGAAGCAAGTCTTTTACACAGATGGTGGTAAGTGCCTGGAATATGTTGTCAGAGGAGGTGGTAGAAGAGGATACAATAGCAATGGTTAAGAGGCAACTTGGCAGATTAATGAATAGGCAGAGAATAGAGAGCTATGGACCACATCGAGGCTAAAGGTTTTTCGTTTAAAAAAGGTGCCATGTGTCAGTGCAGGCTTGGTGAGCCAAGGGGCCTGTTTCTGTGACAACAAGGTGCAGGGCTGAATGAACACAGCAGGCCAAGCAGCATCATAGGAGCAGAGAGGCTGACGTTTCGGTGTTTCTGTGCTGTTTTGTTCTTTGTTCATTGTCTTACCCCTGTGTAATGTTTTTCCATCATTGCAGTGAATGGCTAATTTGAATGTTTTGATGATGGCCTGCCTGCAATTTGTTTCCACTCAATGATCGTGGTGTATAATAGATCCTGCAATCATCTTCTCTACATAGCAACAGTTACTGTGCTTCAAAAAAATAATTGATTGTATGAAACACTTGGAGACATTTTGATGATGTGATAAGGTGCTGCACAATGTGTAAACACAACTTGCCTTTTAATGCTCTTTAATATTTAACACAAACATTAGCCTGGAGGTTACTGTTGGAGAAAGGGCCATACAAACAACTAAAGTGCTTTCTTTGTTATTTTAACACAGCTGCTTTTCAGTCCTGGTTTTGGTTCGTCAGCTTAAATACTCCAGGAAAGTTGCAGGTATTCATCTCGTAATATCAACAGTAATTATCTTTAACAAAACCTTAATTCTTCTCTGCATTACCTGATGCCACATTTGCCACCAAAATGTGGCATTGTGCTACAAACTGCCAACACAGTATACACATGTGGTGAGTAACTCATCTCCTGGCTTTGCAATGCCTGTTCATCATGAATAAGGTACAAGTCAGGAGTGTGATGGAATACTCTCCACTTGCCAGGATGGGTTCATCAACACTCAAGAAGCTCATAGATGAGGACAAAGTGTCTCAAGTTGATTGGCACACCATCCATTACCTTCAACATTTACACCTGCCACCATTGACACATAGTAGCATCAGTGCGTGCCATCTACAAGATGAATTGCAGGAACTCACCAAGTCTCCTTAAGACCATACCTTCCAAACCTATGACCTCTGTTGTGTTACAGCTTAAATGACTGTGCTAATCAGCCAAGAACAGGATGATACCAAATGACCATCATCCATGAGGATCTAAACAACAATGTGTTAGACAAACTATGTGTACATAAGTTTCTCCGTAACTTCAAGTCATAGATTTCTCTGTTAAGTAAACATGCTTGTAATTTTCAAGTAAATTGAATCTACATGACTTATAAATCCAATGTAAAAGATGTATTTCTGTGTAAGGAAAACAACACCAGAATATGACATAAGAAGGTGTAGAGCTGGATGAACACAGCAGGCCAAGCAGCATCAGAGGAGCAGGAAGGCTGACGTTTTGGGTCTGGATGCTTCTTCAGAAAAAAATTGCAGAAAAAATCAGCTTTCCTGCTCCTTTGATACTGCTTGGCCTGCTGTGTTCATCCAGCTCAACATCTTGTTATCTCAGATTCTCCAGCATCGGCAGTTCCTACTATCTCTACCCAAGAATATGACATGGTGATCAGTGGTGATATTTACTGAGAAAATGATGACTTGAAAATCACTGGAAAATCCCTCAGACAAGATTTGAAGCAATGCAGAAATTATGTTTTCACTGGAACCCTAGAGAAAGAAATCACTACACAAGCAGTGCTGGCTAGACAGTGAGTATTGGCTGGCCAGATTGGTGAACCATGCAGATATCCGTTCCAAATTGTAGAACCTGAGGGGCCATTAAAGAAATCTCAGGGGCCATACCCATGAAAACAGGAAAAGTCTGCAAAAACAAAAAATAAGTGTCAGCTGAAAACAGCACAAGGAAGAAGAAAAAGAAAGCAAATGACGAACAGCAGCTACATTTCTCAGTCTCCGTATGGAGTAGCCTTATTGTCTTGCAATGATAAATCCATTACACAGTTACAAAAAACAGGGAGCACCAGAAAGCTGACTATCATAGGACCATAAGAGCAGTAATAGGCAATCAGACGATTGAGACTGTTCCACCATTCAATGATCCTAGTGTAATGATTGTAATAAGGTCAGCCAGATGGACCTCATACAATATGAGTTTCCTGATTGTGGCTGATAATCTGGTCTAGTCAGGGAGCCCTCGCTGGCAGATAAGACCAGTTGTGTAAGTCATCATGTTCACTCTGAGAGCTGGCTCTGAGGGAGTTGTGTGACTGTCAAGAACTCTCCATGTGTAGATAAAGGGTGACCTGGTCACATGATACTGGCCTCTGTGGTGTTATTTCAGTGGCAATGAGAGAAAAGCATGCTCCTGAATAAATTTGCATGCAAGAGTCATCTTTAAGGTAGGGTAAGTATTTCTGGCATCATGCTGTTATTTGGGAAGCTTGACTCATTCTATCACCCCTCCCTTACAATATTTAAAAGGCATCTGGATTGGTACATGAATAAGAAAGGTTCAGAGGGATATAGGCCAAATGCAGGCAAAAGGGAATATTTCAGTTTAGAAAACATGGTCAGCATGGACGAGTTGGGTTGAAGAGCCTGTTTCTGTGCTGTATGACTCTATAAATATTCCCGGGCATTAACAACTGTCTGTTTTCCAATTAATTCCACCTTTGTCTGTTTATTTGTGTGCATAACACGCATGATCTTTAAAGTGTTTGCATCTTGTGATGGTAACACAGTGCCAGCTTTTCCTCCAACATCCGATGGGTGGAAAGATCTGCTCTCTTGTTCCTTCTGAAAATTTTTGCAGCCAACTCAATTGATTGCCCCATTTAGCCCTTTGGTTTATGTCCATTAGCCATAGCAGGCAAGATGTTCTTTTCAGTTTGTGACTTCAGCATCAAAATTCTTTTGTGTTCCTGCAGTTGAATCCTCCCTTGCGCAGATTATGTGTTCATCAATGTGGCTTACAAAATGTTTTTAATCTTTGTGGAGTGTTTAGGATTATGTGTCTGAGCTTTCAGCTTGCTTCTGCTGAGATTAATGGATTTGGTTTTCAGCATAATATCTGGGAAATCCAGATATTCAGATTTGCCATAGCATTAAGCTGTCAAGTTAACTGTCCTCTGGAGGGTGAGCATCACAGAATCTCAGCTTTACCTTCGAGGGTTTCACTTTTATATTTCCATTTTGTGTGACTTTACACAGATCTGTGAAGCTTATAGCGTTGTGGGAAGTACCAGTGGCTATTTAGATCTTCAAATTCATTTAATGCTCTTGTTCCACTGTCTGCAGTTGCAACTCATCTTTCTCCTTTAGTTTTGATATTACTAAACTCACTTTAGGGTGGAGATTGAATCTTCATCTGACACTTCTCTAGTAACCACACTGATTCATCCAAATGGTTGTTTTGCATTTTGTAGCAATCATCTTCATCATCTACATTGGCTAGTTTGTATGCTCCCTCACCAAACACTTTTGTGCAAAATGATTTAGCTTCTTACAGTTAAACAATGTTTTCCACACTGGGCACGCTTTATTTAAGTTTATATGATGATCTCACCAACATTTACACCTTGTTCTTCAATCTTATTGTTTTTTGTCCTGTTGACCCTTCTGTGGATACTTGTTACTTTTCTTCACATTGTTATCCATATACAGTGTAGGATGTTTATCAACACAGTGGACGGGTTTGAGTGGCTTTTCAACCTAGAGCAGATGTCTGAGCTGTTCCGCTATGTCGTAGCCAAAGCCCTCCCTCGTTCTTTTCTCCCATGTATGTGATACAGCTGGTGACTTTCAAGTTCATAGTGCCTGCGTATCTTTATAACTTCTTCAAAAGACAGATTCCCTTCATTTAGCAGTTGCGTTGTCATGGTAGGATCGCTTACGCTTAAAATGATTCCAGCTTTAATTTAGCTCAAATTTTAGTTGCACAAATTTACAAATAGTCAGCACCAACTTCTCTGAGAATTACTGGTAAATGCTGGCCCAGTGAGATTCCCTCACATCACCTCCTGTCTCCTCAATGTCTTTCCACTGTCGACAAGTTACAAGTCAGGAAAGTGATGGATACTCTGCACTTGCCTGGAAAGGTATGGCTCCAACAACACCCAACACCATCCAGGGCAAAGCAGCCTGCTTAATTGGTACCCTATGCATTGCATTCACATCCAGTCCACCATTACCACTACACAGCTTCTGCTTGAACCATTTATAGGATGCTTTGCAGCACCTCAACAATGCTACTCTCAAAATGGTAACTTCCACAAGAACAGCACCAGCCATGTTGCGTCTTTCCCTTTCATCCCATGAGCTATTACTATCCTATGTGGCTGTTCCATCATAACTGTGTCAAAATCTTTTTGAAACTCATGATCACCATATCAATGGCCTTGTCTTTGTCAAACCCCAGTGCTACCTTTTCAGAAAACTCCAGCAAGCTAACAAAGCAAGATTTTCCCTTAAAAATTCATTGCTTCTTTTCTCAATTAAACCACGTTTATCCATGTGACTATTAATATTGTGACAAATTATTGTTTCTGGAAGTTCCTGCTTCCACCAAAGTTAAAGCTTTTGGGCTTAACTTTGCACAATTTTCTGAATAAGTTGTAACATTTTCACTTCTCCAGTCCTCTGGCAGCAACCCTGAATCTAAAGAGGATGGAAATTATGCTCAGTACTTCTGCAATTTTGATATCACTTCCGTCTTGGATACATTTCATTTGATTCTGGGGTATTATCAACTTTAAGCAGAGAGAGTGTTACGATCAGATAAAGAGGAGAAATAGCTCCTTTACTTTAAACCCCTCGGGGTTAGTCACAACATTATTTATTTTATTATTAATTTTATCTTACCATGCAGTTATTACACTTCAATTAAAAAGTAATTGACTAGATCAAAAAGAAGGAGCCAAATCACAAGGTTTTCTGTAGTAAACAGAAATTTTGTTACTTGATAATACTGAAACAGAATAAATTCACAATATCAAACAGAGGTAATAAACCCATCTAATAAAAACATGATGTCAAACACACAGTCAAGCACAGGTAATAAGCTTAAAAAGACAGTGGAAGGAGTGTGTATATGCAGAAAGATAAAGACAATTGTAGTTTAAAGATCTTAAAGTCCTTAAGTTGTTCGAATAACTTGAGTCCTGTCTTGTTTCTTCAGCAGTGAAGAATTTACAGATATCCTTGAGTTCTCAGTGAATTTTTGTTGTTTAAGAGAGTTTTATTCAATGGGAAATTACTTTGAAGTTGAGAGAGTGAGGCATCCAGGTTTCTGTTCTCAGTTATTTTTTCTTTCTCTCTCCCTCCCTCTTTGCTTTACTGCTCAGAAGCTGTTGCCTGGTATAGTCCCTTTGTAGATTTTAGTGTCTGATGTCATTGTGTTTTCAAGCTGCATGATCTGCAGGTGCTTTTCATTCCAATGTGTGACTTGAAGAAAAGTATCAACTAGCCAGTCTCTTTTATAACAGTGCTCATAGAATCATAGAATCCCTACATTGTGGAAGCAGGCCATTCAGCCCATCACGTCCACACCGACCAGCATCCCACCCAGACCGACCCCTCTATCCTAGCCCTGTAACCCTGTATTGTCCATGGCTAACCCACTTAGACTGCATATCACTGGACACTATGGGCAATTTAACACAGTCAATCCACCTAACCCGCACAGCTTTGGGCTGTTGAAGGAAACCGGAGTACTTGAGGAAACCCACACAGACACAGGGAGAATGTGCAAACTCCAATCAGACAGTCACCTGAGGCCGAAATCGAACGCAAGTCCCTGGCACTGTGAGGCAGCAGTGCTTGGCAACGAGCCACTGTGCCGTCCTGTTAATTTTAGCTGTGCTGCTTCATGAGCTCGTATAGTTTTATTTTATTGCTATTGGTCAAACTCTGACCTTTTTAACTCCATCCCAAGCCAAAAGCAATAGCATAGCATCATAGAGTCATTGAGTTGTACAGCATGGAAACAGACCCTTCGGTCCAATTCGTCCGTGCAAACCAGATATCCTAAATTAATCTAGTCCCATTTGCCAACATTTGGCACACATCCCTCTAAATCCTTCCTATTCATATACCCATTCAGATGTCTTTTAAATGTTATAATTGCACCAGCCTCATTCCATACACACATCACCCTCTGTGTAAAACAGTTGCCCCTTAGTTCCCCTTTAAATGTTTCCCCTCTCACCTTTTTTAAATACTTCTTGCTGGACCAGTGTCTAGTTTAAATTGAGTGATCTTTCCTGGGTCACTGAAAGCCTTATGTGTTTTAGAGCCTCTTAGCTGTTTCCTGCTGGTTTAATTCAAATGACCGTTCTTTAGTCATC
Source organism: Rhincodon typus (assembly GCF_021869965.1). Classification (NCBI taxonomy): domain Eukaryota; kingdom Metazoa; phylum Chordata; class Chondrichthyes; order Orectolobiformes; family Rhincodontidae; genus Rhincodon; species Rhincodon typus. The sequence goes on along the minus strand of NC_063344.1, from coordinate 14,489,299 downwards.
CCAAGCCAAAAGCAATAGTGCTGAAGACAAAGCTGGAACTCCCACCCTAATAGCATTGTGTGGTTACTGGCACCAACTGGATTGCAGCAATCAAGAAGGCGAGGATGGCCTGTGAGGTTGTAACAGGGAGTTAGCAACTTACTCCGATATAAATCTTAGCCAAGCACAGGGCACAACTGCAACTGGATGAGAAGTAACGTCTTTTTAGTCAGAGAAGTCAGTGCTTGAACTTATGAACTTTGAAACAACTTTGAAACCACATGCATAGTTATCTATGTAAGTATTGTAATTGATATTTTGATAAACTGTTAAAGAAGTCATTTCGTAGTTGTGGCTTACTCCTTTCCCCGGAAGTGTAAAATGAACATTTCAGTGAGGATTTATTAGAATAGCTTTGTTTTAAATTTTATTGCCGCAGAATTAAATATATTACCTATGATAATGACTCAGAATAAAGATTTTTTTATTTAAAAAAGGAGGCAGCTCCATGGCACCTTTTCAAGGGAAACTAGGAGTGGGCAATAAATATTGAGCCAGCCAGCAACACCCACATGCCATGAACGAATAAGAAAAGTTGTCTTTCTTCTTTTCTTTCCTGCCTGTCTCTGCCTTCTTTCCATTCCTGGAATTCCAATTCTAATCTTTGCTTGTTGCAATTTTAATTTATCTATTGCAGATAATTCAGATTCCACCTCTATGTATTTTGCCATTTGTTTTGCACTTTCTAGATGTTGTGTGGAACTATCAATTGACATAAAAACCCATCTGGGTTTATTAATCTTCCCTAAAGAAGAATGAAAGAGGAATTTTATTACACGATCCTGAAAAATAAGAAAAACCCATCAAACATTCACTCAAATATAGGTAATAAGCTTAAAATAAAGAAGATGCAGTTCTTAAAGTCCTTGAGTTGTTAGCATGATCCGACTGCCTACTGTTTATCTGTTGTCTTGATCCTTCAGCAGTGATGAAGTTTGAAGATATCCTTGAGTTGTCAGTGAATAATTGTTGCTTCAAGCCATTTTTCAGTGTGCACTGTCTTTGAAGTTGAGAGAACAAGGTGTCCAGCTTCTTCTTGTTACCCAATCATATTTCTCTCTCTCTCTCTGTTTTGCTGCTTAGAAGATCTTGCCTGAAATAGATTGCAATATTTGACATGTTTACAAGCTACAAGTCCTGCAGGTGCCTTTCATTCCAATGTGCAATTCCAGAAAGGTGTGAATCAACTAGGAGATACAGATCCAAATTTCAATGTCTTTATAATAATTTTAATTGCAGTTCAGACTGATTTTTGTTTACTGATGGTTTCATGACCAGATCGACTGATCACGTTTTAGGTCAATTTTTGTCCATTTTAAAAAAGTCATGTTCATCCATGAGGCTCTCAGCTATTAAAAATCAAATGATGGAGTTGAATATTAATAGAGAGGTCTAGGCCCGAAACATCAGCCTTCCTGCTCCTATGATGCTGCTTGGTCTGCTGTGTTCATCCAGCTCTGCTCATCCAGCCCTGCACCTTGTTGTCTCGGATTCTCCAGCATCTGCAGTTCCTACTATCTCTTGAATATTGATAGTCTGTTTACCATTTTCAAAACACCAGCCTATCTAATTGCTCTCCATCAATTTTACATCCTTCTAGTGCAATTGTATCCTCCTCTTGCATTATGCTCTGGAGAGCATCATCTTCCTTGGTGGAGACAAATACAAAGTATTCATTTTATACCTCAGCTATTCCCAGTGTCTTCCCATATAAATTCTCTGTTCGGTCCCTAATTAGCTCTGTTCATTATTTTCCCACCTGTTTCCTGCTTGGAGAACTTGAAACTCCCTTTTGTGTTAGCTAATAGTTTTATCTCAAACTCATCCCTTATTCGTTCTTATAGCTCCTCTCTAAACCTATTGTTTCCAGCCTGATTCTCCACTGTAGTATCCACCTGATGTCTATCATAAGCACATTTTTCTTCATTTTAATCACTGTTTTGCTAAACAGGGTGCTCCAGATTTGTTTGCCTGACCATACCCATTCAAAGGAACGTACCTTGACTGTATGCCTTGACTGTGCCCAAACTATCTCATATCTATGATTCTATGATCTCTCACCTGCAGTAGTGACTAGAATGAGAGGACACAGTTTAGAAATGAAAGGTCAACCATGAGACTGTCAGCCAATGTCAATTAGGAGCAGAATTAGGCCTTTCAGCCCATCAAGTCTGCTTGATGAGATTATGGCTAATCTGAAGATCTTTGAAATAACTGCACAGAGGCTGGTATCCCTTCACCAAGTCACTCTTTATTTACTTGTGCACAGTACACCGACTGTGGCCATCTAGCTCAGATTCAGTCCCCAGAACTGAGAGATTCTAAATGCCCTGTTTACATTGGTTGGACAGGGCTTTCTGATTGGCCTGGGTTAACAACCCCAATTAATGACCTTGTAGTCCATAAGGTCCACCTGCTTTCAATCACTACAATCCTCAAGTCCATTTTTGTTTCCTTTAACCCTATACTCGTTGATTCCCTACCAATTAATATTTGTTTCAGCCTTAAATAGTCTTCAAAACAGCCTTGACAACTCTCTGTGGCAAAGAATTCCACAAATTCATTACCATTTGAGAGATGAAGTTGCTCCTTAACTCTGTTGCTACTGTCATTACTCTGAGATTATACTCTCTTGTCCTAGGCTGTCCTATAAAGGAAAATATCTCCGCATTTGCCTCCACATCTAACTTTTTGTGATTCATGCATGAGAATACTAATAATCTCTCTGTAGTGCAGTTTTCTATTTGTTATTCAGCTCCACTGTTGTTCCAGCTAAAGTGTATAATCTCACATTTTCTAGCCATTATATTATATTATATTCCATCTGCCAAGTATATGCCCACTCACTTAACCTGGGTTCAATGCCTCTGTATGCTTTTTTGTCATCCTCATCAAAGGCTTCCCACCTATTTTGTTTGCATAGCATTTAAGATAGAGATGAAGAGAATTCTTTTTCTCTCTCAAAAGACCTTAGTCTGTGAAAATCTTTTCTCTGGAGAGCAGTGGAGACAAAGAAGGTCACGGAATATTTTTAAGGTTCAGTTAGATGGTTTATTGATTGACAAGGAAGTCAAAAGGTATGTTGGGGGAGGGGGAGGTTAAACAGGAAAGTGTAGTGGAATCAAGGCCGTAATCAGATTAGGTTTTATCTAATGGTAGAGTAGGCTGTAGGGGTCAAATGACTTAGTCGTGCGTATTGTTTTCGTGTTCACATGAAGGTGACCCATTATTCAGCTGATTTTCCTGCCAATCTACATTGTGACTCGTTGTCATATTCAAAGTTCCCTGTAATGCACTCGGAGGGTCCAATGAGAGCGAATGGCATGACAACTCCATTCCAAGCACTGACTTCGAGTTTCAGAAGCCAATGCCATGCGTGGACCTCTGACGCTGCGCAGAAGAAACGAAAGAGGGATTGTGGGTGACAATGTGTACAATAGTGCTGTGATATTAAAGACCCTGTGCAAATGCAAGTAGTTATTGTGTTATTGTCTTCACTTTTGCACAGGAACATTTCCTTGCATGTGATATTTTCAGAATAAATGTGATGCCAGTCAATAATGAACAGTTAAAGTCCCTATCTGCTATCTGTCTTTTCAAATGAAATGATAGCAAGCTTTCTCCAAGCTCTTGCTCAGAGAAATGACTTTATAAATCATAATGGATATGTGAGGATAAGATACATGGTGGAACTCCATCTAAAGGATGTGTATCAAACTATTTGCAAGCCCTCAAACCTGTTCAGAAATTGCTGGGATCAGTTTGTAGTTAATCATTTGTCTGCTGGCCAAAATCTAGGTCTCCTGGGACTGTCTGATTTTATTTGATGCTTCAATGATTAACCAGACCAATAAAGATTATTTTGATATCAATAGTATGGGAAATATTACAATTATTACAAAGGAGGGGATAACTGGACACTTAGAAAATGATATATTATGACAAAGTTAAAATGGATTTATGAAAGAAAACATGTTTGTCCTGGCCTGCTGTGTTCATCCAGCACCACACTGTGTTATCTCAGACTCCAGCATCGGCAGTTCCTACTGTCTCTGGAGAATTTTGATATTGTTACTTGCAGCATGGATAAAGGAGGAACGCTGGGCGTGGTGTATTGGGATTTTCAGAAGGCTTTTGATAAGGTCGCATACAGGAGGTGACTGAACAAATTTAGATCACATGGGATTGGCAGTAATATACTAGAATGGGTTATAAGAATTTGTTAACAAACAGACAGCAGAGCTTATACATAAAAAGATCATTCTCAGGGTGGCAATCTGTAACTAATGGGGTACCACAAGGATCAGTGGGGTCAATGCTGTTCACAATCTATATAAATGATAACGCTGTGGGGCCAAATATAATATTTACAAATTTCCTGGCAATTTGTTGGGAATGTAAGTTGTGTGGAGATTTCAAGTGATCTCAGACAGGCTAAGTGAATGGGCAATAACATAGCTGATGTGAATAAGTATGAAGTTATCTACAGTTTGACAGAAAAAGCAGGAAGACAGAGAATGGAATCTTACAGGCCTGAAAATGTGCAAGAAATTAAGGGAGAATTCCGGTGAGGTGTTTGTCACATTAGCAATAAGTTGCACTTTTCAGCAGAATCAAAGAATCATAGAAGCATGGAATCTAAGAGGAAGAGTAGGCTATTCAGCGCTTTGAGCCTGCTCCACCATTCAATAGAATCATGAGCCCTGGGGTCCAAGACGTTATTCTCAAGAGAGACCAGCAAGATATCTATTAATGGGGAATATTGCTCATTATCATTCTCATTAACATCGTATCTCACATCATTAAAATTGAGGTTTCTATTCTACTCCATGCAAAATAGAAACTAGATCCAGAGAATTCCCGACATGAAAGTCAGAGCAGTTATCCAGTGACTCCAGATCGTTGCTTACTCTTGTAGACTGCCAGCTTGGACATCAGGCACCAACATCTCAGGGTACACTCCATGGGCAGTGGCTACATGTACCACCTGTAGTTGGGGGTTAGCACTGTCTCACAACTCCAAGGACCTGGGTTCAATTCCATCCTTGGGCAATTGTCTGTGTGGAGTTTGAGCAAACTCCCTGTGTTTGCATGGGTTTCCTCTCGGTGCTCCACTTTCCTGTCACGGTCCAAAGATGTGCAGGTTAGGTGGATTGACCATGGTAAATATGAGGTTACGGGGACAGGGTGTGGTGGGGATGGGGAGCAGGTGATGTTCTTTGTAGGGTCAGTGAAGGCTCGATGGGCCAAATGGCCTCTATCTTCACTGCAGGGATTCTGAGTCTCGATGATACATGGCCATGATTGCTGGCATCAGGCAAGTGCCAGCTTCACTGCACCATAATGATATATTGCAATTCACTTACAATGCACTTACAGCTTCTGTATCAGGCACACTGCCAAATATCATTGCAGTACTGCTGCAATAATGCTTTGCACACAGGGACAGAGCCACAGCTCATGGATTGTACTGGGCAATATCTCAAGGCTGCTCACCTGTTGTCTTAGCCGTCACTGATTTTGTGCTTACTTGGATGCTCACAGTATCCTTGCCTTGCCTTACCACGTTTTTAAGCCCTTTGCCCCTCGGCCAGAGCTGAAAGGCTCACAGAGCTGCTCCACAGCCTTGCATCTCAGCAGGAATACGAGACAGCCAGCTTGTTGTGTTGATCAGCAGCCATCACTTAAGGGCGTACATATTGGTGCATGGCTTATCGCTACAACAATCCCACACCTGTTTAAATGACAAGTACACTGCACGTGCAGCGAGCAAGCAACAATGACTCAAGGTCTAAACAGAATAATCCACATTGAATTCAATGGAGGCACCATTCAGTCAGGGGGTCCTGCTGACACAATAAGTCAAGAGCAGCTCCAATATGAGTCAAGGGGCTTGGACACAGCCAGGCAGCTCAATTGAGGTGGTCAGATTGGGGAACTCTAGTCATAGGGTGGCTCACGGTCAGCCCTGTGTGTCCAGTGCAACCAGTCTGGGTAGTCACGAGAAATCAGTCAGGGAGCTGTACAGGTATCAGTCAGGGGTCTCGTCACTCATCATTTGGAGCTGTTCAGTTAAATTGCTCAAGAGGATGGGCCACAGTCAGCCCAGGAGGGGTTCATCCATTAAATTAGGGCTTACTGCTGCTGAGGGAGACTGGGAGCATCATTGTGTGGATTGGAGTCAGAAATTTGGGATGGAGAGGGAGTGTTGTTCCTGAAGGTGGGGGGCAACTCGATATGTATGTGTAATGGATGTGGTGGGCATGGTAGGAGTAGGGGTCATATGGGGAGGTAGGGGAGTCATCCACAATGAGTAGGACCTTGGCTTCAAGGGTTAGAGGAGGACGGTGCATAGCTGGGCCTGGGTGCAGTGAGTGCATAGCTGGGTCTGGAATTGGAAGGTGGATAGCTGCTGACAAAAGTATACATCGACATGTAGACAAATTGTCTGGGGACTTGGGGAGGCAAGGACCGTATAAGTTTGACTGAGACAGCTACCGGGAAGAGAATATTTATCTTTGGGGGTTCAGCTGTGTGCAGAGGCACAGCCCAGAACTCACAGTCTGAGGAGCACCATCCATTGTGCTGGAACTGGAAAGCGAGTCATGGTCATGAAGGTGAGCGATGACCATAGTTATGTGGGCGGGGTCAATGTTTCAATGATGAGAATGGTTTCAAGTCCATGCAATGTGATACCCTTCAAAGGGCAGTGCCATTGGGTAGACCCCCATACACTGAAGAGCAGACCTGTAAGCACTGCATTCTGAGACCTCTGGGCATCAACCTATTGTGTGCACTGCAACTTATTGTTTCAAACGCCCCTGATCTTTTCATGCAGTAAATAGTGACTACTCTCGATCATGCCTGTAATGCAGTAGCAATGTCCGTGCTTCTGGAAAGATGCAGCAGAGTTGCTGAGGTCATAGTTGGCTGCAATTTCCCCATTGTCTGCACATGGTGCAGCAGTGGCTCACGTCAAACCCAGTGCCATGAAACACTGTGAAATGATAAGGATGGGCAGCTCCAGTAAAGATAAAGTTGCCATTGTCTTACCAGTCCATCGAGCTATTCTCTCACAACAGGGAGATGACCAGGGTGGTTTAACCTAAGGATCAACATACCTCAAGTAACGGAAGAGGTTGAGAAGAAGAATCCTTCATGGTAACTTTAGCCTGTGTGGAAATTGAACCCATGCTGTTAGCATCATTTTGCATCTCAAACCAACCATGCAGCCAACGGATCTATAATGTTAACCGAAAGAGCTCTGTTTTGTTTTCACATTTGCTGCCAGACCTGCTGAGCTTTTCCAGCAACTTCCGTTTTTGTTCCTGATCTACAATGTTGCCCATGCAACTAGACAGAGACTTGCAGGCACAGCTGATTGTGAAAAGTGAATGTGAAAAGTGAACGTGCATTTACAGATGTGGAAAACTATTTACAGTGGTATGTCACCTGTGCCATCAATGTGCCCTCAGAAGGACTTCTTTTATCTCGTCCTCCCATTACTCTATGTACCGTCCTGATGTCTGTAGAGGGCATGGATGAAAGGTGTCCTACAGTAGAGACTTTGGCCTTGGTGTTCTCATCGAGCAACCCCAGTGGCACAGACACACTGAGTGCATCCTTGCCAGAGACAAGTGCATCCTCCTCTGTTTGATCCCACACAGGGCTGGGGATCCATAAATCTGTAAGATATTCAGAGCAGAATTATGCTGTTTGGCCTATTGAGCCTATAGCACCATTTGATCAAGGCTCATTTGTTTGTCATCCCCATTCCTCTGCATTCTTCTTCTTGATCACCTTACCCATCAAGAATCTTTCTAAGTCTGTATTAATTACACACAATGACTTGGCCTCCAAAGCCTGCTGCAGCAATGTGTTCCATAGATTAACCACTATCTGGCTGAAGAAATTCCTCTTCACCCCAGTTCTAAAGGGTCGTCCCTTCACTCCGTGTCTGTGCCCTCACCGACTAGTAGAAACATTTTCTCCACGTCCACTCTATCCAGGCATCTCTGTATTCTGCACGTTTCAATCCGATCACCCCTCATTCTTCTAAACTTCATCGAGAACAGACCCAGAGTCCTCAACCACTCCTCAGAAGACAAATCCTTTATTCCCTGTCAAATGTAAGATGGAGTGGAAGGCCACCTCTGCCCTCCACCCCAAAAACATATATAAATAAAGTGTAAAGAATGTGTAAAATACTAATCCATTATTGTATGCTTTTGAACATGAATCTCTGGGGCCAACTCAAGTTTCCACAACTCTGATAATGTAGACTTCGGTGTTTTAATCCCCGTAATAAGCCACAGTAAACCCACCTCTTTGTCATTCAGCAGTGAATTATAGAAATTTGCTTGAAGGGAAATACAACACAGGAGGGTTTGCATTGCGCTGTCAGAGGAAGTATTTAGAAATGGATGTTGTTTCCATGGCAGTGACCTCTGGAAGTCAACCAAAGTTCTAGTCCCTGAATAGTCAACAAAAACGTGATAAATTGCACAACCATTTTATCAAATGTTTGTTCCATTCCAGATAATTTATTAGAACTGCAATGAATGTGGAGTGCAGAAACGGGCTTCAGTTGGTTCTACAGGTCCATAAAAATTTGATACTCTGCACAAGCATCCTCCAACTCCTTCTTCTATCTCATCAGCTCATACTTATATTGCTTTTACACTCATGTGTTAATATGTCTTCTCTTTCAATAGATCTAATCCATTTGCCTCAATTACTTGTGATAGCTGTTCCATATGCTAATCATTCACTGTGAGAATAAGTTCCCTGCTTTCTCGAATAATGCTCAGCTGTCTGCCTTGACCTTTTCCATCACATTGTCAATGATGAGACAATATGCTGGGACAAATCATTTCAAAGAAACTCCTGCAGAAATGCATTAAAAATCTCTTTTATATACAGATGACTAGGCTATAACACAGTGGAATACAGTGATATAGTAGTTATTTTGCTTGACTGATAATGCAGGTTTTGGATAATGTGAGCCCTAATGTAAAGGTAAATCAACAAAAACTGTGAAAAAAGGTGTAAATGCTTCTGTAGATATGTACAAAAAGGAAAAGATTAGAAGAAAAATATATGGTCCATTATAGACAGAAAGTAGATTTAAATGTGCTATTAGGAAATGGCAGAAAAACTGAACAAATACTTTTCAGATGTAACAAGATGTAGAGCTGGATGAACACAGCAGGCCAAGCAGCATCAGAGGAGCAGGAAAGCTGACGTTTCGGGCCCAGACCCTTCTTCAGAAATGGGGGCGGGGAAGGGGGTTCTGAAATAAATAGGGAGAGAGGGGGAGGCGGATAGAAGATGGATAGAGGAGAAGATAGGTGGAGAGGAGACAGACAGGTCAAAGAGGCGGGGATGGAACCAGTAAAGGTGGGTGTAGGTGGGGAGTTAGGGAGGGGATAGGTCAGTCCAGGGAGGACAGACAGGTCAAGGGGGCGGGATGAGGCTAGCAGGTAGGAGATGGGGGTGGGGCTTGAGGTGGGAGGAGGGGATAGGTGGGAGGAAGGACAGGTTAGGGGGGTGGGGACAAGCTGGGCTGGTTTTGAGATGTGCTTAGGGGAAGGGAGATTTTGAAGCTTGTGAAGTCCACATTGATACCATTGGGCTGCAGGGTTCCCAAGCGGAATATGAGTTGCTGTTCCTGCAATCTTCGGGTGGCATCGTTGTGGCACTGCAGGAGGCCCAGGATGGTCATGTCATCTGAGGAATGGGAGGGGGAGTTGAAATGGTTTGCGACTGGGAGGTGCAGTTGTTTATTGCGAACCGAGCACAGGTGTTCCGCAAAGCAGTCCCCAAGCCTCTGCTTAGTTTCCCCGATGTAGACAACGGGAACAGCGGATGCAGTATACCACATTAGCAGATGTGCAGGTGAACATCTGCTTGATGTGGAAAGTCTTCTTGGGGCCTGGGACGGGGGTGTAGGGGCAGGTGTAGCACTTCCTGTGGTTGCAGGGAAAAGTGCCGGGTATGGTGGGGCTGGAGGGGAGTGTGGAGCAGACAAGGGAGTCGTGGAGAGAGTGGTCCCTCCGGAAAGCAGATAAGGGTGGGGAGGGAAAAATGTTTTTGATGGTGGGGTTGGATTGCAGATGGTGGAAGTGTCAGAGGATGATGCGTTGGATCCGGAGGTTGGTGGGGTGGTACATGAGGATGAGGGGGATTCTGTTTTGGTTGTTATTGCGGGGAGGGGCTGTGAGGGACGAGTTGCAGGAAATGCGGGAGACACGGTCGAGGGCGTTCTCGACCACTGAGGGGGGGATGTTGTAGCCCTTGAGAAATGAGGACATCTGAGATGTACGGGAGTGGAATGCCTCATCCTGGGAGCAGATGCGGCAGAGGTGAAGGAATTGGGAATAGGGGATGGCATTTTTGCAGGAGGGTGGATGGGAGGAGGTGTATTCTCGGTAGCTGTGGGAGTCGGTGGGCTTGAAATGGATATCGGTTTCCAGGTGGTTGCCAGAGATGGAAACAGAGAGGTCCAGGAAGGAGAGAGAGGTATCAGAGATGGTCCAGTTGAACTTAAGGTTGGGGTGGAAGGTGTTGGTGAAGTGGATGAACTGTTCAAGGTCCTCGTGGGAGCACGAGGCAGCGCCGATACGGTCATCAATGTAACGGAGGAAGAGGTGGGGTTTAGGGCCAGTGTAGGTACAGAAGTGGGATTGTTCCACGTAACCTACAAAGAGGCAGGCGTAGCTTGGGCCCATGCGGGTACCCATGGCCACCCCCTTTGTCTGTAGGAAGTGGGAGGAATTGAAAGAGAAGTTGTTGAGGGTGAGGACGAGTTCGGCTAAGCGGATGAGGGTGTCAGTGGAGGGGGACTGGTTGGGCCTGCGGGACAGGAAGAAGCAGAGGGCCTTTAGGCCATCTGCATGGGGAATGCAGGTGTATAGGGACTGGATGTCCATGGTAAAGATGAGGTGTTGGGGATCAGGGAATTGGAAGTTTTAGAGGAGGTGGAGGGCGTGGGTGGTGTCACGGACATAGGTAGGGAGTTCCTGGACCAAGGGGGAGAAAATGGAGTTGAGATAGGTGGAGATAAGTTTGGTGGGGCAGGAGCAGGTGGAGACAATGGGTCGACCAGGGCAGTCAGGTTTGTGGATTTTGGGAAGGAGATAGAAGCGGGCGGTGCGGGGTTGGGGAATGATGAGGTTGGAGGCTGTGGGTGCACCTCCCAGTCGCGAACCATTTCAACTCCCCCTCCCATTCCGCAGATGACATGTCCATCCTGGGCCTCCTGCTGTGCCACAACGATGCTACCTGAAGGTTGCAGGAACAGCACCTCATATTCCGCTTGGGAACACTGCAGCCCAATTGTATCAATGTGGACTTCACAAGCTTCAAAATCTCCCCTCCCCCGACTGCATCCCAAAACCAGCCCAGCTTGTCCCCGCCTCCCTAACCTGTCCTTCCTTCCACCTATCCCCTCCTCCCACATCAAGCCCTAACCCCATCTCCTACCTATTAGCCTCATCCCGCCCCCTTGACCTGTCCGTCCTCCCTGGACTGACCTATCCCTTCCCTAACTCCCCAGCTACACCCACCTTTACTGGCTCCATCCCTGCCTCTTTGACCTGTCATTCTCCTCCCCACCTATTTTCTCCTCTATCCATCTTCTATCCATTCCCCCTCTCTCCCTATTTATTTCAGAAACCCCTTCACATCCTCCATTTCCGAAGAAGGGTCTAGGCCTGAAACGTCAGCTTTCCTGCTCCTCTGATGCTGCTTGGCCTTCTGTGTTCATCTAGCTCTACACCTTGTTATCTCAGATTCTCCAGCATCTGCAGTTCCTACTATCTCAAATACTTTTCATCTCTCTTCACAGAGGAAGGTGCAAAAAAAAAACTTCCAGAAATTTCCTCTCTTTATGACAAAGTCTAAAACAAGGAAAACAACTAACCTAGCATCAATCTGGACTTTGGAAATGACAAATGGCAAATATAGCCCTGCTGACCCTGCAAAGTTATTCGTATGAACATCCCACTAGTTGAATCAAAACTGAGAGAGAGAAGTGCAATAGATTAGTAAAGGAATAGCCTGACATAGTCAAAATGAACGAAAATATTGTGAATGTTGCAAATCTGAACTAAAATATAGAAACTACTGGAGAAACTCGGTGTGTCTGAAGTTCTGAAAAAGAGCCATATTGAACTCAAAATGTTAACTCTGTTTCTCTCTTCATAGGCACTGCCTGACCTGCTGAGTTTCTCCAGAATTTTCTCTGAGTTGGTCATGATCACAAGATCATATCTTACAGACAATGTGCCAAATACCACCATCACAATCCCTGAGACAGAATGTGCACACTGGAGGTGGTGGCGCAGTGATATGCAGTCAGCAATGAGTTGGACTGTGAGTCCTCAACATTGACTCTGGACACCATGAAATTTCATGGCGTACAATCAAACATCAGCAGGGTAACATCTTGTAGTTTACAAATACTGCATGTCACCTATCGCCCACCCCTCCTCATCTGATGAAACAGTACTCTTCCATGCTGAACACCTCTTGGAAGAAGCACAGACGGTGGCAAGGGCACAGAATGTACTCAGGGTGCATGACTTCAATGTACTTCAGTAAGAAAACCTCAGTAGCACACTACCGATCGAATTGGCTGAGGACTAAATGACATAACTGCTAGGTTGGAACTGCACTGGGCAGTGAGAGAACCAATGGGATGAAAAAAATTTCCTTGACCTTGTTCTCTCAAATCCACATGTTGCAGATGCATTTATCCATGACAGGATTAGTAGGGGTGACCACCATGCAGTCATTGTGGAGGTTAAGTCTCATCTTCACAGAAACGATAACTTCCATTGTGATGTGCTAAATGGACTAGACTTCAAACAGCTCTAACAGTTCAAAACTAAGAATCCATGAAGTGCTGGGGGTCATTAGTAACAGCATTTTGTTCAAGCACAATCTGTAACCTTATGACATGGCATATTCCCTGCTCTACCATTAACATCGAGCTGGGAGGTTAACCCTGATTTAATGAAGTATGCAGGAGGGCACGCCTATAGCAGCAAAAGGCCTGCCTAAAAATGACATGTAAGCTATTACAAATACCTGAATGTCAAACAGCAGATATGGAATGCAATAGAAAGGGAAAACCAATCCCACAAGCAATAGATCTCTAAGCTCTGCAGTCCTGCCACACACAGATATGAATGGACTTTAAACTAACAAGTAGGAGAAGAAGGGTCCACAAATATCCCCATCCTCAACAAAGAGGGAGACAGAAAATCAATGCAAAAGACAAAGCTGATGCATTTGATGTATAAAAGGATGATTGAACTCAGCCACCTCATGAGGTACCCGGTATCAAAGATGAGGGTCTGTTCGGAATTCAGTTCACTTCATGTGATTTCAAAGAAAGACTCGAGACACTGGATACTGCAAAGTCTATTGACCCTGACAGCATTCTTAAAACAGTACTGAGAACTTGTGCTCTAGAATGAAACATAGCCCTAGCTAAGCTATTCCAATATAGCTACAGCACAGGCATCTACACAATGGTATGGAAAGCTGTAAAGATATGCTGTAATGAGAGAGCTGTCTTTTAGATAGACTATTGAAGTGAGACTTTATCTACCTCTCAGATGGATCTAAAAACACAGTTTTGAAGCAGAGTGAGTGGATTGTCCATAGTCTCCAGGTCAGTATTTATTATTCAAGCAAGTTCACTAAAAACAGCTTATCTGCTCATTTTTTTTCTATACTGTTCATGGGACAAAATAGAAAAAAGAACGAAGAAAGTTACAGCACAGGAACAGGCCCTTCAGCCCTCCAAGCCTGCACCGACATGCTGCCCATCACAACTAAAATCCCCTACCCTTCCGGGGGCTGTGTCCCTCTATTCCCATCCTATTTATGTATTTGTCAACACGCCCTTTAAAAGTTACTATCGTATCAGCTTCCACTACATCCCCCGGCAGTGAATTCCAGGCACCCACCGCCCTCTGTGTAAAAAACTTGCCTCATACATCACCTTTAAACCTTGCCCCTTGCACCTTAAACCTATGTCCCCTGGTAACTGACTCTTCCACCCTGGGACAAAAGTTTCTGACTGTCCACTCTGTCCATGTCCTTCATGATTTTGTAGACCTCTATCAGGTCGCCCCTCAACCTCCATCGCTTCAGTGAGAACAACCAAAGTTTCTCCAACCTCTCCTCTTAGCAAATGCCCTCCATACCAGGCAAGATCCTGGCAAATCTTTTCTGTACCCTCTCCAAAGCCACCACCTCCTTCTGGTAGTGTGGCGACCAGAACTGAACACAATATTCCAAATGCGGCCTAACTAAGGCTCTATAAAGCTGCAACATTACCTGCCAATGTTTAAACTCAGTGCCCAGGCTAATGAAGGCAAGCATGCCATATGCCTTATTGACTACCTTCTCCACCTGTGTTGCCCACTTTCAGTGACCTGTGTACCTGTACACCCAGATCCCTCTGCCTATCAGTACTCTTTAGGGTTCTGCCATTTACTGTATATTTTCCATATGGATTAGACCTTCCAAAATGCATTACTTCACATTTTTCCAGATTAAACTCCATCTGCCATCTCTCTGCCCAAGTAACCAACCAATCTATATCCTGCTGTATCCTTTGATTGTCCTCATTGCTATCTGCAATTCCACCAATCTTTGTGTCGTCGGCAAACTCACTAATCAAACCAGTTACGTTTTCCTCCAAATCATTTATATATATTACAAATAGCAAAGGTCCCAACATTGATCCCTGAGGAATGCCAGTAGTCACAGCCCTCCATTCAGAAACACACTCTTCCACTGCTACCCTCTGTCTTCTATGAGTGAGCCAGTTTTTTTATCCACCTGGCTAGCTCAGTTCTGACCCCGTGCAAATTTACCTTCTGTATCAGTCTGCCATGAGGGACCTTGTCAAAGGCCTTACTGAAGTGCATGTAGACAATATCCACTACCCTACCCTCATCGATTATCATCGTCACTTCCTCAAAAAACTCAATCAAGTTAATGAGGCACAACCTCCCATTCACAAAACCATGGTTGCCTTTCACTAATACGCCCACTTATTTCCAAGTGGAAGTAAACCCTGCCTTGAAGAATCCTCTCCAATAATTTCCCTACCACTGATGTAAGGCTCACCAGCCTGTAATTAACTGGATTATCCTTGCCACCCTTCTTAAACAAAGGAACAACATTGGCTATTCTCCAATCCTCTGGGACCCCCCGTGTAGCCAGTGAAGATACAAAGATTTCTCTCAAGGCCCCAGCAATTTCCTCCCCGGCCTCTCTTAGTATTCTGGGGCATATCCCATCAGGCCCTGGGGACTTGCCTACCTGAATGTTTTTCAAGACCCCTAATACCTCCTCCCTTTTGATCTCACCATGACCAAAACTATCTGCATACCCTTCAGCAGACTCATCATCTACCAAGTCCTTCTTTATGGTGAATACTGATGCAAGGTACTCATTTAATATCTCACCCATTTCCTTTGGCTCCACACATAAATTACCTTCCCTCTCCTTGAGTGGGCCAACCCTCTCCCTGGCTACCCTCTTGCTGTTTATATATGTATAATAAGCCTTGGGATTTTCCTTAATCCTGTTGGCCAATGACTTGTCATGACCCCTTTTAGCCCTCCTGACTCTTTGCTTAAGTTTCTTTCGACTTTCCTTATATTTCACCCTTGCTTTGTATGTTCCCAGCCCCCTTGCTTTGACAAATGCTTGCTTTCTCTTTTTGACTCGGCTCACTATATCTCTCATTATCCAAGGTTCTCTAAACTTGCCACACTTATCCTTCATCCTTATAGGAATGTGCAGGTCCTGAGTTCTTATCAACGTACAATTGAAAGCCTCCCATGTACCAAATGTTGATTTGCCCTCAAACATCTGTGTCCAATCTACATTCTTTAGTTCCTGCCTAATATTGTTGTAATTAGCCTTCCCCCAATTTAGCACCTTCACCTGACAACTACACTTATCTCTATCCATCAGTACCTTAAATCTTACTGAATTGTGATCACTGTTTCTGAGCTGCTCCCCTACTGAGATGTTGACCACCTGGCCAGGCTCATTCCCCAAAAATAGGTGCTATTTTTCCTATATTTTAACAATTATCAGACATCAAAAGGATTTTATTGACTCTAATATGGATTTTGACACCCTGTGATTATGAAAGGTGTGACATAAATGCAACATTTATTCATTGCCTAGGTCTAAGGTATAATGTCTAGGAGGGACAATGAGATAGATTATGTGACTCCCTAATTTAGAACCATGTGGGTGGGCAATGGTTATTAGAAGCTCTGAAGCTACCTCAATGCTGAATAAACTGAAAGGATATTAAGGTCTAAGAGCCGATTTGACAAAAGGAAAATATTCCACCTACGGTCAGTTCCTGCATGTGTAAAAGCAACTTCATTCATCCTGATTACCATGGTGAACCAATGGTTCAAGGCAAACTCAATTTGTAAATCTGTTTGACATTGTTAACTACTGTTCCAGTAAAATGCAGGATCTGAGGTGCCCTCTACACACAATCTGTGATGGTGTGATAGTATAGGAATGATTGTCAGGGTGGGAATTCTGTACAATATGTTGCTCTCAGCTGCCCTTGACTGCAAAAGACTAGCAATGAGAAATCAGTAACTGTGTTAGCCTGTATTGTTATCCTGTTCTCTGGGACTTTATAGTCTGACAGTTACTCTTGTGCTGAGTGTGGTATTAAGTAGATAACAAGGAGTGAAAATAGGGGAGCTAAGGATTGATGGAGTGCTGTGTATGAGTGCCAGCCAAAGGCTGATTGGAGGCTAAAGACTAAGTAACATCAAAGCCCATGATAGACCAAAGCACGGGCAACTTTTTTTTAAACTTACTTGTGAGATATGGGTGTCACTGGCTGGCCCAGCATTTTATTGTCCATCTTAGTTGATCTTGAGAAGGTGGTGGTGATCTTCCTTCTTGAATCTCCATAGTCCATGTGCTGTAGGTTCACCAACAATGTCCTTATGGAGTGGATACTTCTGGATGTGGTGCAAATCAAGTGGGCTGCTTTGTCCTGGATGGTGTCAAGCTTCTGGAGTGTTGTTGGAGTAGTACCCAGCTAGGTAGGTGTGGAGTATTCCATCACACTCCTGACTTGTGCCTTCTAGATGGGGAGTCAGAAAGTAAGTAGTATTTGCAGTATTCCTGGCCTCTGACCTGCCCTTGTGGACACTGTGTTTATGTGACAAGTCCAGTTGAGATTTTGGTCAATGGTAACACCAAGGATGTTTGAAGTGGGGGATTCAACGATGGAAACACCATTGACTGTCAAGGGGTGGTGGTTTGATTGTCTCTGAATGGAAATTGTCCTAGCCTGTCAATTTGTGTGGCACGAATGTTCCTTGCCATTTGTCAGTCTTCGCCTGGATATTGTCCCGATCTTGTTGCATTTGCACATGGACTGCTTCAATATTTAAGGAGTTGCAAATGGTGCTCAACATTATGCAATCATTGGTGAACATCCCACTTTTGAACTTTGATGGAGGGAGGGTCATTAATGAAGTAGCTGAAAAAGGTTGGACCTTGGACACTACCCTGAGGAACACCTGCAGAGATGTCCTGCAGCTGAGATGACTGACCTCGAACAACCAAGCCCACCTTCCTATGTGCCAAGTATGACCCCAAGCAGTGGAGAGTTTGCACACTGATAACGATTGATTCCAGTTTTTCTCGGGCTCTTTAATGTCACATACCGTCAAATGCTGACTTTTTGCCCAGGGTCCGGAGTCATTGTTGAGGACCCCCAGGGCAAATCCCTCCTGACTGTATACCACTATGTTGCCACCTCTGCTGGGTCTGTCCTGCCAGTGAGACAGGACATATCCAGGGATGATGGTGGTGTCTGGGGCATTGTCTGTGAGGTATGTTTCTGTGAGTATGACTGTGTCAGGATGTTGCTTGAGCAATCTGTGAGACAGCTCTCCAAATTTTGGCACTAGATGTTAGTAAGGAGGACTTTGCAGGGTCAATAGGACTGTTTCTGCCATTGTCATTTCCAGCGCCTAGGTCAATGCCAGGTGGTCCATCTGGTTTCATCTCTTTGTTGCAATGAGTGAGCAGCAGGTTCCGGCTGAGCAAGGTGCTGGTGGAAACAGAGTTAGACACCTGGAGGATAGGTATTACTAAAATAATTGGCTTCACACTCTCTTTCTTAACTTCGCTGGTTGGATGTGCAGATCGAGATAGAAAGGCTTCTTGAAAAGGAACTGGAAATTCTTCATTATTTAGGAACAGGCAGGGGTGTTCTGAGGCCTTCAAACCTGCTGTCATTCAATTAGCTCATGACTGTTCTGCATCTCAATCGCATTTATATTCCTTGACAGCTTCACCTAACAAAAATCTATTGCACATGTTTTGAAAGCTCAAAATTATCCCACAGCCTTTTGAGGGAGAAGATCTGAGATTTTGAACACCCATTGTAAGTTTGTTGGTTGAGTTTCCCAAACAACACTAAACCAATCAGAAAACTCAATCTTGAGCTTGCACTGTAATGAACCAAAAGCTCAACCAGAAACTAAGAATAATTGCACAGACAGAAATAAGTTTATTATCTTATAGTTATTAAAGTCACTTAATGGCAATTAAAATTCCACTGCTTGATGATTATTGTTAATTAATAGTTTAATTTATATGTATTTCTCTGTCTCGAATTCTGTTGCCTGAGTTCCAATTTTGGTTAATACCGCTATTATCTTTAGAACAGGTTCCACACACGGGAACAGTTACAAAAAAATATATTAACAAGTGCTCCAGTTATTACGCAGTAGAATATGATTGATCTGTTTTTATTTAAACTGTGCCTTTAAATGTACGACAAGCTTACAGATCCATGGATAATGCAGTGTGACTTACATGATGATTAAAGCTCCATTAAAGTCCCATTAAAGGCCTCGTTCATCTTCCAGCGTCAGCTTGGCTCAGTACTGCTACTCTTGCCAAGTATTCCAAACACAGAAACATTAACTGATGAGGAAAACAAGTCTTAACTTTCTGTGCATTCAAACTAATGATGGGAAATCAACTGGTGCCCACACTTACATGGTCTGTCATCGCTGCTGCTATTAACTGGGATTCATTTACCAACCTTTGTATCACAGAGTCAGAGATTCTAACGTTGAGTGTACCATTTTGGCTGACACTTTAGTATGATTCTGAAGGAGCGCTGCTCTTTCAGAGTTTGATTATATCAGATCAACATTAAACTGAGGACCATCTTGTGGCCTCATGTGTGTGTGAAAAATTCCATCAATAGGAGTGCAGGAGAGTGATCCCTGGCAAACCTACGTACTATAAGGGGTTAATTGTTATTATGCTATTTGTTCAAGTTGGGGTCAGTTTGACGCAGTTGACTGAATGGTTGGATTGTAAAGCAGTGTGATGCCAACAGTATGGGTTCAATTCCCATCACCTCAAGGTTACCATGAAGTACTCTTCTTCTCAACCTCTCCCCTCACCTGAGGTACGATGGCCCTCAGGTTAAATCACCACTAGTCATCTCTCTCTCTCTCTCTCTCTGTCTCTAATGAGAGAGCAGCCCTATCTCTGGTAAGACTATGGCAACTCACAATTTGTTTGAGTGCACCATCAGAGATGTCAGATGAAGACAGATTATTTGTAAATGGAACCCAAGACATAAAGGCTTTGTTAAAGTCCTACAATGGACTATTTTACACACTGTAAAAAGAGCCAATAAATGTTTATTAGTATATATTAGTGTGGTTTCCAACCCTTTTTTTATCAAAGACATGCAGACTTCAGTCATTTAATGATGGAAGTGGTTTGCAAAACTTTTTTTAAGGACCCCTATCAATGCAGAGAAAGGTGGGAAAATTAAAGAGCCGTCAGCTCAGCAGGGCCTGTTCATAAAGTGCCTAGAGCAGCAAATGAAGTGACAAATTGTCAGTGAAGAAATGAAACAGCCAGAAATATGAGCACAGAGATGTAGAGCAAACCTTACCTCTTTTCAAATCCCCCCAATTATACATAGATGGTCTAGAATAGGCTACACACTGGATCAATTGAAGCCGTCACTTCAACCATTACTGCATAATGAGAGAATCCAGACAGGGATGATGTCCAGGTTCCAGTAAGCACAGTTAGGAGCAGAACCAGAAACATTTTATTATAGGAGAGATTGGAAAGGAAAACACTGCCCATGCAAAAATTCTTACTGTATTCGATTCCCAGTTTAGTCTGAAACACTGATACAGATGGGGGAAAAATATCAATAGTCACCAAAAACTCTGGAGGAAGTATTAATTCCTTTCACAACAATTGTTATCAGCTGGCAATTCACAAGGAATATGATCGTGCATCGAGAATGGCTGCTAACAATCAGTGTGTAAAGGGATTGGTCAAGCCCCATTGTTGGATGTTTCTGTTGTGGCGAAACATGATTACGCTGACACAATGCCCATTCAGCCATTAATGCACTTTGCCACTTCGCCATTTTCAAACAGTCTGCTGTACCAGGAAGCTTTCAGCTCCAGGTTGAAAAGTTAAAGAGACAGTATTCCCGACATCAGCTTCTAAAACACCAGAAAGCCCATATTAGTATCGCACTTTTTTAAAATTGAGTTTGCGGAATAAAAAGGGGAATTTTTAAACTGCCAAAATAACAATTAATTATCACAACATAATTTTAAATTGGATGCAGGAGAGTCAGTGTCCATCCTCTATGATACTGACATACCTTGACATTAAGTCACATTTCCATTGCTGCCTTCCTCACTGTCAATAACCTGGTAATTACCATTGGCTCGGAAATGAGCTGAACCAGCCATATAAATACTGGAGCTACATGAGCAAGATTAGAATTCATCTCCTGCCTCTCCAATGCCTGTCTGCCATCTACAAAGTACACGTTAGGATGGAATACCCTCCCCTGGTCTGGATGAATGCAGTTCTAACAACACTCAAGAAGCTCGACGTTATCCAAGACAAAGCAGTCTGTTTGATTGGTAACCCATCCGCCATCTTCAATAGTCATTCTCTTCACCACCAACACACAGTGGCAGCATGTTTATCACCTACAATATGAACTGCAGTAAGTCATCAAATCTGTTTCAACAGCATCTTCCAAACCCATGAACTTTATCACCTAGAAAAGCAAGGGCAGCAGATCCATGGGAATGTCATTAGCTGCAAGTTCACCTCCAAACCGTGCACCTTCCTTACTTGGAAATATTTCCTCACTCTTCTGCTGTCACCAGGTGAAAAACTCTTTCCCCAGTAGCATCTTGGTTGTCCCTACAATCTAAAGACTGCAGTGTTTCAAGGAACCTACTTTCTCAGGTAGTTTTGGATAGGCAATAAATGCTGGTCTAGCCTGCAATGTCCACATCCCATGAATGAATTAAAATAAAAACTGATCCCTCTTTGTTAAGCCTCAGTGTCTACCAGTAAGCAGCCTTTGAAAGCCTGAATCCACTATTCAGCTGAAAGAGAAGATGATCCTGAATGGGTATCACAGGATGCCCATGTTCCTTCGCTCCTCTGAAAGAAAGCAGGTGCATCCAGAAATGTTAGAGAAGCCACTGCAGCATCTGTCTGGCTCTGAACGTCTGATAGTGACTTTCTGTGTGTAGTAGGTGTAATCTAAAAACATACGTACTTAATTTGTTGCCTGAAAGACTTGAGGGAAGGTGTAGAATTATGGTCTGATAGATTGGTTGCATTATCCTACATTCTCCTACATTATAACTGGGACTACACTTTAATAGTCACTCAGTAATAAAGAATCTGAATTTAATTGTCAATCAAACAACACTTTGTTTCTCAAGCAACGTAAGTTGTTCTTTTCTTCTAGCATTTCTCCTGATGAGTACAAGACCACAGGAAGACTATAAAACATAGGAGCAGAAGTAGGCCATTCAGCCCATTGAGTCTGCTCCTCTATTCAATGAAATCATGGCTCATCAGACAATTCTACATTCAACGTTCCTGCCTTATCCCCTTGATACCCTCACTGATTAAAAATCTCTCTCAGCCTTTACATTCAATAGCATTTCTCTCACTGACTTTCCCATTATCAACAGCATGCGTCTTTTATCAGCAATTTTTTAAAAATTAGGCTGTAAAGTGATTTTGGATATCTTGAGGTCTTGAAAGGTTCTGTCTAAATTTGATGGTAAGATTTTTTCAGATGAAAGCAGCAGTGGGGAAATGCATCCCTATTGTTGACAGTGATCCCAAAGCCATTTGGGAACATTAATTAACTGACAATGGGATGTCCACCCCTCATTCAGGGTGGAGCTAGAGGAGAATGTTGTGTGTCAGACAACTGTTAGAGGCCCTTTAAGGGAGATGCCCCCGTTTTCCTTCCTGTGCAATGAGGGCAACCTACTGGACTTCCCTTCCTCCAAGCCCCTCTTGCAGTCTCAAAATTTAAGTCTGAGCAGGAAGCAGCCTTTAATTGGTGGTTAATAGCCTCAACAGGAACCATGGCGATCAATCCACCCTATGCCTTGCTGGTTACACTGCCTCACCCATATGCCCAGCCAAGTTCTAGTTCCCTTTCACTCACGTAAAATTGCAGTTCAGCTGCAGGTGGGCAGGTGAGGGTGAGAAGAGCACCCATGAATTTTACGAACCCCACCTGCAAAGCTGCTGGAAGGGAACTGCAAAAATTTGCTCACATCTTGTATTCTTTCCGTGGATAATCGTTTCTCCTATGAGCCTCTGATTGTCTCTGTAAGTGACCTGTCTTCAAATTCAGTTTGATAATGCCCCTGTGAAGCAATGTTTTATCAAGTTTCAAAGCTGAACAAATGCAAGTTGTTCTCCTGCATGAAGTTCATCCACTTAGCTGCGTTAAATTTAGTTGCGAATGGTTCTCCACTTTAATCATCTAATGGATGAACAGTTCTTGTAAGTCATGGTTTCTTGCCTAGGGCTTGTCAATATTATTTCTAGTTTTGTACTCACAGTCAGTCAAATACCCTACTTATGTCCTACTTGTTATCAGTGATACAATGCAACATGTCCCAACAAGCTAGCTGATTTTCTGTATACAGTGAAATTTTCTGTCTCAGTATGGATCATTTCCCTTCAAAACACTTTGGTCCCGTTATCTAAAGAAAGATATACCGTCATTGGACGTTGTCCAGAGAGCCATTGGGTTGGTCCCAGGTATGGAGGGATTTTACTATGACGGGAGTTTAAGTAGGTTGGGCTTATACTCACCGGAGTTTAGAAGAATGAGAGGTGACATTATTGAAACATACAAGATTCTTAGGGGACTTGACAGAATAGATGCAGAAAGGATGTATCCCCTTGTGAGGGATTCTAGGATCAGAGGGCATAACTTCAGGGTAAGTTGTTTCCTATTTAAGACAAAGATGAGCAGGAATTCTTTGTCACAAAGAGTGGGGAATCTGTGGAATTCTTTACTGCAGAGGGCTGTCGAGGCTGGATTGTCAAGTGGTGAGGATTGTGAGATCGGTCATGATCTTATTGAACAGCAGAGCAGATTTGAAGGGCTGAATGGTCCCTATTTCTGCTCCTATTTCTTGTAGAGTTAACAATTTTCAGAAGCAGTGAAATGGCTGGTCACTGAGCTGTGAGTGAGAACAGATTGCCAGTGCGTCTGTGTCGTTTTTAGCACTTTCAAGCTCTGGATCACATCTAGTCTAATCGCAATCTTTATGAAAGCCCTGGTACGGCCACTTCTGTTTTGATACTCCATACATGAATGCAATGTTGGCATTTATCAGTCATGGAGGTAAGAAAGCAATATCTTGCCCATTAATTCCTTAAAAAAAAACACTTCTCTTGCAGTGAGTCCCCACTGTAACATGATCAACTTTAACAGGAGAATAATAGGTGAATATGTTTGCCAGATTAATTCTTTTTTGCATTTAATTAGTTATTGCAGACAAGTGTGACTATTTTTCCTGCATTATACTTGAATAAAATTGGTGCCCAGAGCTACAACTCGCAGATTTAATTTAAGTCAACAGGAGAGCACAGAACTCATTGAAAATTATAATGAGTAAAAGCTTGAAACTAAATTGAAAGTTTATTTTATTCTAAGTTTTTCCTTCACGCACTGTCTTTGTAATTACATAACTTACTTTGAGACTGAGATACATATGGTAGAAATGTTTAAACTGCGATTTCAATTTTGGATTCCCTCATTACAACAAACTTGATTTCAAAAGTGCTTTATTGGCTGTAAAGTGCTTTGGGACATTCTGGAGTTGTGCAACATGCTGTATACAGACAGCCAAGTCTGTTAATCTCAATCACAGAATACCCAGGAAGTAAAGCTCTTGAAGGATTCCTGCTCCTGAATGTTATCATAGTAGGTTAAGACTATGCAAAGTTACATGCTTCAGTGAAGTTGGTGTAGTAGTAACATCATTAAATTAGAAATCCATGTGGGTAGGCTAGTGCTCTGGAGGGCCATGGGTTCAAATCCCACCAATAGCTGTTGGTGAAATTTATATTTCATTTGATACCCCTGAAATATAAAACTAAGCTCAGTAACACTAAAGCAGTTAACTGTCAGTCATCAGTAACTTGTGAATTTTCCGTGCCAATATTTCTACCAATCACTGTTCATTTGCCAACACATCAGCACTCTCTTTAATACAGTATAAATATTGTTTAGCATTTATTTTGGTATTTCTTGTGAATTGTCTTGATGTGTGCAAGATGTAAATGTCCAACAAAATACATCTTTTTCTTCAGCAAGATTGTTGATGGTTGAAAACTCTTTGGCTCACTGATGCTCTTTGTGGAAGGCAATCCATCACCTTTATCCACATATGAATCTGTATTCACAGTAATATCATTGACTTATAAATGCCCTGGGAAATGACGTAACAAGCTATTTACTTCAAGGCACCAAATGCTGATTTGCCAGAGATGTCCACATCCTATGAAAGAATAAAGAAGTGGAAAAGACAAGTTTCACATCATTGTCTTCAAATCTCAATCTTAAATGTGGTGCAGGAACAAAGAGATCTGAGTTGACATATAAAGATCTTTGAAGAAGGAAGGACAAATTAAGAAAACTGTGACAAAAGAGAAATGAAATGGGGATTTTGGATTTATTAATAGATATTTAGTGCACAAAATCCTTGCTAAACTTTATAAATCACTGGCCTCAGTTGGAGTATTGTATGCTAGCCATCAAATTTAGGAAGG
>NC_063344.1:14459682-14463554 GCF_021869965.1 Rhincodon typus | reverse complement strand
AAAAAACAAAATGACACCCGCATGTGGGACTTCTATTATGTGCTCAAGAGAAGTTGGGATTATTCTTTTTAGGATGAAAAAGGCTAAGGGAAGATTTAAGCAAGCATTCAAAATCATAAGGTGGTTTGAAAGTGCAATTAATGAGAAATGAGAAGACATTGATTTATTGTAATTAGCAAAAGAATCAAAAGGTAGATAAGGAGGATTTTTTTAATACAATGAACTGTTATGATCTGGAATACACTGCTTGGAAGGAGATAGAAGCATCTTCAAAAATACCTTTCAAAAGGGAGTTGGATATATACATGAGGGGAAGAAAACTTACATGACTTTGGA
The DNA here is from genome assembly GCF_021869965.1 of Rhincodon typus. Lineage (NCBI taxonomy): Eukaryota > Metazoa > Chordata > Chondrichthyes > Orectolobiformes > Rhincodontidae > Rhincodon > Rhincodon typus. Next base: position 14,463,218 of record NC_063344.1, on the reverse strand, counting down.
GAAAGACCAGGCAAGTGAGACAAATCGAATTACTGGCAGAATGTCAATCAGTTAAATGGCCTCATTCTATGCAGTGGATTCTTACTTTTCTGGAATCCAAGCCTGGTGACAGATTGCAAACTGAAAATCAATTCAGACCCTGGGTGAGTTTGACAAGTAGCAAATTATTAAGCGAGGTTGGTAGCTAGTATTTACCTGTGTTCAAAAGCAGCAACACCTAAAGTTAGATCGTCCAACTGGCTTAAATCAACAGATATGTTCACATGTAAACTCTCATCCTCCATTAGGATCTACAGACGCTCCACAACAGTAAATGAATTAACCTGCTTCTGTCAGTTATCAAAGCAATTTTCAAAATAAAAATTGAACCAATGATTGTTTGTTAATTGTTGAAACATAATTACATAAACTTAAAAGCTATCAGTTTGATGCTCCACCCAAACTTACTCCCACCCTACTTAATCTTACTGCACCAACATATTTTCTTATTCAATTCTCCAACACGATAATCCAATTTCCCCTCAAATCTGTCAATGTTACTAACTTCAACCACTCCTTGTTTGGGTATATTCAATTTCCAAATGAAAGATTAATTAAATGAATCAGTTTCAAAAGTCAGTTACTTATGATAAAGTTATTGCTAGGGTCTATATCTGAGATTGACTCAATGGAAATAAAACAAGCAAAGTTGTAAAATAGACTGCCAGTTCATTATCACTCATTTTGCAATAACATACGAAGCCAGAATGATCTGCCAACTGTGAGAGAGAGCAAGTCTCTGAGTTTCAAAATGTCAAAAAGATTCTGAACCAAGGTTATCTCTAATTGATGCTTTCATTCCACTCTTTTGCAATACCAAGGCCACTCTCTGCATGAAGATATTGACTTAGCAATGAAAGTACTTCTGAACAATACTGCAAAGAGGGAATTTGCAACCATGTCAAAATTGCTGATAGTCTCTCTCAGTGTCTTAATACTTTGTATATAAAATAACATCTCTTTTAATCCAGCTACACAAATATGGGGATGGAAAACAAAATTTAAAAGTAAAAACAAGAAAGATCTTATGCTTAGTTAATAGAATTAAGAAAAAGAATTACCCTTCTTAATTGATGTTACCAGCAGCATTTTATGCCTGAGCCTCAATGACAAAGATAGTTTCATCATATTGTTTTTGTGCAAGTTTTCAGAATTGGAAGTTTTCCTATAAAATGCAAAGTTGATATGCATGAAAAGTCCAAGTAGTCCAGCAAGCCAGCCTAAAAACATGGGTTGGTGGAGTATCATAACTAAACAATCCTTGTCCCTTTACTACATTCCACTTATGTTCAAAGTAAACTTGTAATCTCCTGGGAGAGAAAAGAAACAAAGAGAAAAAAGAAACAGGGTGAACAAGGAAAGAATCTCACTACCTCCCCCAGCAATTGAAAATCAGTCAAAAGGTCATAAACAGAAATATGATCTTTTGAGACACTTGAAGAGATGCAATCTCTGCCCCAGTCAAGAACTGCTCCAGCTCCTTCTTAAATCCACTCATATTTCTTGTGAGGCAGTAACAGTCCAGAAAGCATTTAGTAAGGTGCCATATCAAAGTTAAAAGATAAGTATTGTGTACGTTGGAGATCTGAAACAAAAACAGAAATTGCTGAAGAAACTCAGCAAGTCTCACACCACGTGTGGGAAGAAAGCAGAGTTAAAATTTTGAGCACAGTGACTCTTCACCACATCAAAGGTCATTTTCGAAAATTAAAGCTCATGATGTCATGGGTAACATATTAGCATAGACAGAAGATTGGCTAGCTCAATGAAACAGATCAGGCCCAAGTGGGTAATTTTCTGTTTAGCACAATTAACAAGTGGTGTGCCACAGAGATCAATCTTTTATAACATCAAAAGAAGGAAGGAGAATCTTTGAATGTTTTTAAGTCAGAGGTACATAGACTATTAATAAGCTAAGAGGTTAAAGATTAGTAGTGGTGGCGAAAGTATTCAGATCACCCAAGATCTTACTGAATGGCAGTGCAGGTTTGAGGACTGAGTGACCTACTGCTCCTGATTCATGTGTTCATCAGGAAGTGAGTGGGAGTTAAGGAGATACAATGTCACAACTGTTTTTGTGTGAGACTATCAGCCTGTATTGTGTAGGTGTGTACACTTCAGGTCCTTCTAGTTTGTCACTTTGAAAAGACTGCCTTAAATGGGTAACCCCTTATTTTTAAACTGTGACCCCTAGTTTTAGATTCTCCCACAAGAGGAAATATCTTTTTGACATCTATGCTGTCAGGACGCTTCAGGATTTTATATATTTCAATTAAATTACCCTTTACTCTTCTAAACTCTATCAGATATAAGCCTAGCCTGTTCAACGTTTCTTCATTCCAGATATTATTTTAGGTAAACCTTCCCGAAAGTCCTTTGTCTTTGGTTCCCATTTCAAACTTTGTTTCTTTGTTATTGACTCCACCACTCTGCTTAGAAACTGCCTGAGACTAAACCTGACTGTTTTTAACATGTCATACTGGACCCTGGGATGAGCTTCCATTCATGTGAAAATACTATCAATAAGACCAGCTTTTTTCACCTCCAAAACGTCACCCTGGCTTTGCCTGCCTCAGATCAACTGTTATCTCCAGACCTGACAATTTCAAAACATTCCAGGCTGGCCTCAGACATTCTACCCTCCCTAAAATGAGATCACTCTGCTGCCCATGTCCTGATTTGCACCATGTCTCATTTATCTATCAACCCTGTGCTCACTGAAAACTCCAACTAAGTAAACCATGAACTTTAAAACCCATATACCTGTTTATAAGTTTGTCCATGGCCACTCACTTCCCTATCTTTCTGATCATTTCACAACCCCCTGCGATATCGGCCCTGATCTAATTCAAGCCTCTTGAGAATTCTCAATTTTAAATGGATCTGACAGCACCTGTGGCGAGAGAAACAGAGATAACATTTGTAGCTTGGTATGATTTTTCGTCAGAAATGTCTTCCAGTCTCAAAATATTAACTTTATTTCTCTGTTCACAGATGTTGCCATAGCTGCTGAGTTTCTCTAGCATTCTCAATGTTTCTTTCAGATTTCCAGTTCCTGCAGAATTTTGTTCTTATCCCAAATGTAATTGCTCTGACATTGGCAGTCATGATTTTAGCTATGTTAAAATCATGAAATTACCTCCCACTACTTCTCACCCTACCTCCTTCCTCTTCCTACTTTAAAACACCTGTTAAAACCTTGGCCAAGTTTTTGGCCAACGCATCACATATCTTTTTGTGGTGTGCCTTGGGATGCTTTGTTATGTTAAAGGTGCTGTATGAATGCATGTTTTTGTTGTGATTGTTAAAGACATTTTTGTGAATACATGAGATAACAAGGTGTAGAGCTGGATGAACACAGCAGGCCAAGCAGCATCAGAGGAGCAGGAAAGCTGACATTTCGGGTCTGGACCCTTCTTCAGAAATTTTGAAATCAGAAATTCAGAATTACTGAAGAAGGGTCCAGACCTAAAACGTCAGCTTTCCTGCTCCTCTGA
>NC_063344.1:14456074-14459282 GCF_021869965.1 Rhincodon typus | reverse complement strand
TCAGAGGAGCAGGAAAGCTGACGTTTTAGGTCTGGACCCTTCTTCAGTAATTCTGAATTTCTGATTTCAAAATTTCTGAAGAAGGGTCCAGACCCGAAATGTCAGCTTTCCTGCTCCTCTGATGCTGCTTGGCCTGCTGTGTTCATCCAGCTCTACACCTTGTTATCTTAGATTCTCCAGCATCGGCAGTTCCTACTACCTTTGTGAATACATGTTGTGTTCTTCTCCTTCAGGACAAAATTCACTTTGCAGCCAATGAATGAAATATTTTTGACTCATGGCCATTGCTGCAGACAGTGAAACGTAACAGAGAAATTGTGCAAAGCAAGCTCCCACAACAAGCAATTTGTGCATGACCAGAAAATCTGCTTTAGTGGTGTTGGCTGACAGATAAATATTGGCCAGGAAACTGGTAAAACTCCACTCTTCTTCTTTTAAGTAGAGCCTTGGGATGTTGTAGGTTTACTTGAGAGGCAGTCATGGCCTTGGTTTAATTGTGCTTTGGTAGTGAAGACCTGCATCTTGTGGGGTGCAGTTGTCTCTGCCCTTCTGGCTGTAAGTTTGGGATGGGGGAATGCACAGCAATGAGTCTGGTGTCTTCCCATAGCAATATAGCACTGGACTGGCATAAATTACCATACAAGATGAAGCAGCCCACTTGATTGGTTCCATAATCACTAACATTCATTCCCTTCACATTAGCCGATGCATAGTAGCACAGCGTATACCATTGACAGGTTGCGCTGTAGAAATCCATCCAGGCTCCTTCAATAGCAACTTCCAAATGCTTGACCACTTTAATCTACAAGTACAAGAGCACCAAATACATAGGCATACGACTGCATACAGCTTCCCCTTCCAAGGCACATGCCATCTGACTTAGAAATATATTGCCGTTCCTCCAGCATTGCTGAGTCAAAATCTTGGAACTCTCTCCCTAACAGCATGGTGTGCAAACCTACACCAGATGGACTACAACATTTCAGCTCACCATTACCTTCTCAAAGACAACCAGGGATATGCATTCAATTCTGGCCCAATTAGTAAATCGCTGAAGAAATAAAAAAAATCATTTGATGTACAGCAGGAATAATAAAGAGGGACAGTCAAATTAAAGGAAATGGGCTGATAAAATGCATTGAAGAACGATTGAGAAAATATGCTAAAAGAGGTGTGCCTATTCAGCTCCAGCTCAGTTGTTGCATTTTTGCCTCTAAGTCAGAAAGCTACAAATTTAGGGATCACATGAACGAAATAAGCATAACGTCTAGGAGAAGAATTTGCAGGTGGTGGTGTTCCCACGTCTCTGCTGCTCTTCTTCTAGTGATTGTGGTTCTTTAGATGGGAAGGTGCTATCTAAGGGAAGTTGGTGAATTTCTGCCAAGCACCTTGTGTGTTGTAGTCCCCAATGCGCAGATTGAGATAAATTGGTTAATTGCAGGGACTTTGACAGTCAATCTCGCCAGCCGTCACATTTCCTCACCATGTGCACGTTGATCATGGCTTCCACTTCCAGAAGCTGAATGCTTAAAGAAAAGTGTATGCACTTAACAAGCTTTGCCAGATTGCTGTTTTGTGTTCTGTTTGATGGACTATCATTACAGAGTAAAATAAGTTTTGTAGTGGTGGTGCAAACAAGTGAGTAAGAAATATACCAGGAACTGATGTGCGAAGCCAGTATATTACAGTGATAGAAACATAGGAGGCTATTCAGTCCATCATTTGCAAAAGCAATTCATCTTATTCTGTTCTTTTACCCATTGTCTATTGTCCTGCAGTTTAATTTTCTTCAGCTGTTTATCTAATAAGAATTATCTAATAATCCATGCAGGATGAAGCAACATTATGGGAATGCTGTCACACCCCACATCCAATATCTGAGTGATGCAGGCTAATTAGGACCCCCAATTATAAATCACAAACAAGAAGTTACCTCCTGCGCTTGCAGATTTGAAGGGAGCGATAATATTCTGAATGTTAGGGAAGCACAGTAGCTCAGCAGTTAGCACTGCTGTCTCACAGCGCCAGGGCCCCAGATTCAATTCCACCCTCAGGTTACTGTCTGTGTGGAGTTTGCACATTCTCCCCGTGCCTGCGTGGGCTTCCTCCGGGTGCTCCAGTTTCCTCCACAGTCTAAAGATGTGCAGGGTAGGTGGGTTGGCCATGCTAAATTACCCATAGTGTCCAGGGATGTTTAAGTTAGGTGGGTTAGACAAGGGAAATGCTGGGTTAGGGGAATGGGTCTGGGTGAGATGCTCTTCAAAGGGGCGATGTGGACTAGTTGGGCTGAATGGCCTATTTCCACACTGTAGGGACTCTATGTTCCAGGGGCATGGATCCAGAGGTCAACCAGCAGTATGATCAGCTGCAGAGTGCCCCAACAAGAACTATAAGGTGAAGCAACAATAATGTGATGAACCTGGCCCATCTCAAAAGGAGATGCAGAATGGGAAAATAAATGTCTGTTCACAACTGTAAAACTAAGAGTGTTTGCCTTTATATGTCACCAAAGTATATGGATACGTAAAAAGGAGAATTTGGAATGGTACACAGTACGTTGAAAGTTAGTTTTCCCTTGGAAAGTATGCTTGGACAAAGAATGTTGACAAGCTGAAGACTGTCTTGCAAGCCCATGCTAAATCAGCAGCCTGCACCAAAGCATCATTGTGCATTTGTTGTCTTCTGGCAAAACACAAGAAATCATTCACAGATGGTCAAGTAATTAAAAAGCAATGACTTTGTCCACTAAGTCTTCATTCAAAGAGTTTAAGAACAGAAAAGAAAGAATAATGGCAATGTAGAACATAACACTTGGTATTTCCACAGTTGCAAGACAAGTGAAACTTTTGTCCAAAGATATTTTTCAGTAACTGCAGAAAGACCTGAAGGATTGGGAATGCTTCTTTCTGCTGTGGAATCAATCCATCAAAATGACTGACACAGCCCAGCTGTCTGTTTTTGTGCATATTGCTTTTAAGGACATAACTAAAGAGAATCTTCTCACTCTTTTGTTCCTAAAAGAGAGGGTTGGGGGTGGAGCTGTAACAAATTCAAAAGATACCTGCTTGAGAAAAAAAAACATTGCAAACAAGAGATAGTAGGAACTGCAGATGCTGGAGAATCTGAGATAACAAGGTGCAGAGCTGGATGAACACAGCAGACCAAGCAGCATCAGAGGAGCAGGAAGGCTGACGTTTCGGGCCTAGAC
>NC_063344.1:14352692-14455974 GCF_021869965.1 Rhincodon typus | reverse complement strand
GCTGCTTGGCCTGCTGTGTTCATCCAGCTCTACACCTTGCTATTGCAAACAAGAAACTGGTTTTATTACAACTGATAGTGCACCAGCCACGCTTGGCACAAATGTGGCCTTTATTGCATTTGGCAGACATAGTTCTGATCTCTGCTGTTATGAATTACCATTGTGTAATCCACCAACAAGCACTAGAGAGTATTTATGGACATTGTTCATTTAATGACAATTGCTATTATGGTGCAAACTTGATTGGAGGAACAACCCCTGAGGACTGCTTGTTTAAATCCTTATTTTACAAGCCTGATGCTGCCTATAGTGAACTAATCCTCAACACTGATGTCAGATGGTTGTCAAGGGAAGGACCTGCAAAGATTTTCAGATCTATGCCTTAGATCGTCACTTTTCTTAAGTCAATGAATGAAGTGTGCAGTGAGCTGTCAAACAATGCGTGGTTGCTTGACTTTGATTTCCTTACAGACATAATGTCTGAACTATGAACTGCAGGGAAAGGACAGAGACGTAATGCAAATTATCAGTGCTGTGAATGCATATGAATTGAGATTGGATCTGTGGTTTTCCCAATAAAAAACAAAATCCTGCAACATTGCCCGAGTCTGGAGAAAATGCGCGAGCAAAATCAAAGACAAAAAAATGGTTCCATCCACAAAATTTCTGTCCACATGTGAAGAAGTTAACAGTGGAATTCAATCGGTGATTTCGGCTCTCAGATGGTAACAAATCATCATGTTTATCTCAAATTCATTCCATCAAGTAGACATTCCATTACATGTTTGATTTACAAAGCAATGGAGTTGATATGGAAATAATTACTTTGCAAAATGATACTGAGCTGAAAGTCAGATCAAGGGTTAGCAATTTTTGGTGACTCATAAATAAAGAAACGTACCTGGTCCTATCATTCTGTGCTTTTAAAGTGAAAGATTACTTTGGCTCCACATACCTCTGTGAGACAATGTTCTCCCAATTGATTATAATCAAGTCCAAGTATTACACCCACCTCAGATAACTATTTGATGTACTGTATAGGACTAGCATCTCAAACTGCAACCCAGACTTCAAGGCACTGACAGATAATATGCAGTCACAGATGTCACACTGAGACTTGGTCAGTAGGGGACAAAATGATTAATGATATGTACTTGGTTTTAGATTTATATATGTTATGGACCAGACCAAACACCCTCAAAATATTTTAAGAAGGTAACTTGGACCTTAACTTTTTCTTATTTTAAAGGCAAATATAAAGTGCTATATTTCAGATGCAATTCGACTGGTCAACTTAATAGATATTAAGCAAAACATGATTTATTCAAACACTATAGTTACAACAAAAGAAAGAAGGACTTAGCGAAACTTAACTCTATTTGAAAATTTAACAGAATAATAAATACAGTAACTAGTCTGAGTTAACTGTTCTAATATAGTAACATCCCATAAACACACCCCTTGACAAAAAGGCAAATTCAGAAAACAGATTTTCTGACATGCAATGCCTTCAGTAAGGAAAGAAATCCCAGCTTCTAGCTGTAACTGAGAGAGAGGAAAAATAGTTCCAACTTCCTCAAGACTCTAGCAGCTTGTGCTGAATCTACAAGCTAAAAAAAGACTAGAAATCCTGGTCTATGAGAGCTGGCCATATCCTTCCAGGATGCTTCTATTGTTCCAACTTTTAAATAACCCAAGGCCTCACAAGCTGTTTACATTACCATAGGAGGCTCAACACCTCTCATTCAATCACTCTGTCTTAAAAGAAACAAAGACAAAATACACAGCATCATCACATATAGCCCTATTTTCTTCTGGGTAGCTCCTAGGTTACACGTAAATACAAAAACTCATCATGTGTTTAAAGGTTGGAGACCACTATTGTAGATGGTACACACTGCTGCCACTGTGCACCATTGGTGAAGGGGGAGAACTTTCATAAATGAGGTGCCAAACAAGTGAGATGCTCGGTCCTGGGCAGTTTTGCTCCAGTATGTGTCCTGGGCAAATTAATAGCATCTCACTTTTCTGGAACTGCCTCTTTGCTTCTCTCTTGCTCCCTGAATCTTTCTTTGTGACTAATTGTCATCTGGTTTTCACTTTCTGTGTGGATCACTATGTTACGCATAGCAGTCACTAACAGTGTTGCTATGTATAAATATAGCAATCATTCCTGTAATAAATAACACTAGAGCGACAATGTTAATCTATAGTTCATTAAAGCATGCTTGTCCAATAGGTGGGCAGTCGGCCAGTTATGTGATCCATCTACAGGTACTCCCTGGCCAGTGTCTAGGGTTCCAAATACAGGGAGTAGAGGGACAAGATTCTACATGACTTGCTAGTCCAAGCAGAGTTCATTTGCCTCCAGCATTTGCTATTGATATGTTCACTAAGGAGCCCATTAGCTACAAATGCAGGAGAGAAATAGCCATTGATTAGAAGAGCAGCAAGCCGTGCAAATGTGAGTCACTCTTTCAGCCTGAGGCCTGCACAGTGGGAGCACTGCTGGCCCTGGTGTTTACAGGAGAGATTCTGCAAGGGCTGGAACATTTGTTGGCCAGCTGCAGGTAAAGAAGCTCCAACGGGGGAGTAAGCTGAGGGATAGACAAGGCTCTATTCTTCCTGCACAAGTGACAGGCTTTTGAAGGATTCAGTTAAAAAGGCAGGGCATAGTCACAGGCCAGCCCAGTGGGACCTGGGGGAAGACTGAGTGAGTGAGTGAGAGGCTATGAGTTTGAAAGTGTGAGGGAAGGAGTGAGTGAGAGAAGGAAAATGTGAAAGAGAGACTGAGGCGAAAGAGTGTGATTGATGGAGGGAGAGAGTGTGTGAGTAAAGGAGAGTGAAAAGGGAAGGAGAGGCAGAGGCTGGAGGTGTAAAGGAGAAAGAGACAGACACAGGCTGGTACTACGATCCCAGCCGATGTCATTACTGGATAAGTCAGATCCCAGACTGAAACTTCAATTGATAGATCACTTATTGTTTTGTTTTTTGTTTTAACAAACTGCTCTCTCTCTCTCTCTCTCTCTCTGAGACATTAGCACACAATATTACAAATTCTGTTTTACAAACTTATTAATTTAGAATTATGATTTCTGAAATTCAGGTTTGCTATTGTGTTGAACGTTTCTTCCAGAAATTTGCTCACGGGCTCCTCGAGTGAGTGAAAATTGAGATGTGGACCTGCTATGTGAAAGGTTTGGGAAACTTTGCATTAAAAATCTTGTATATAGCATTTACATAAAAGATCATTTACTGTAACACTCTTCAGTATTTGTTTTTCGGCTCTACTTGTCCTTCCATGCTTTGCTGCTTGGTGCAAAATAAAATGGCAGCATATAAAAGCCAACCTATTCAATGTTTAAGGAAATAAAAAGACAGAAACTGGAATGTAATGAGACTTTGGAAGATGAACTGGGAGGTGCAAAGTAAAAAAATGAAATGGTCAGAAATCACACAACACCAGGTTATAGCCCAATAGGTTTATTTGAAAACACAAACTTTCTGAGCCTTGCTCCTTCTTCAGGTATTTGTGAGACCTAAAATGTCATCTCTTCTTTACACTGATAAAACCTTTAGTTCTCTCAGGGCAGTGACTTGAATGAAATTCAGGTATTTACATATACATATTAATTAATTAAAACCTTCTAACTGATTAAAGATTTAACAACATCTTAGTTTTGTTTAATACATCCTCATCGGTGGTGTGATACTTTGATCTTTTACTTTTAAATTCTGTGTCTGATACCACCTCTCTCACAAACACCTGAAGAAGGAGCAAGGCTCTGAAAGCTGTGTTTTCAAATAAACCTGTTAGACTATAATCTGGTGTCATGTGATTTCTGACCTATTCCATGCCAGTCCAACACCGGCACTTCCACATCAAAAACAAAATGGTGTGACATTTAGGGTGTAAGGTTCTAATGCCTTCCTGCCACTCTGCTATTTAGGCAGCAGCAGGTAAGATGGCACAGAGTCTGCCCACCAGAGTCCAACTGAGTCATTTAAGTGATAATAGGAACTGCAGATACTGGAGAATCTGAGATAACAAGGTGTAGAGCTGGATGAACACAGCAGGCCAAGCAGCATCAGAGGAGCAGGAAGGCTAACGTTTCGGGCCTAGACCCCTTTTCAGAAAAATTTATTTAAGTGACCAGTTAGTACCTTCTTCTGGCTGTCACTGATATTTTAATCTGCAACAGTCTCTGGGGCAGGGGGTCCTCCTATGTGTGTGTTCTTTGGCCTGTGAGAGGTCAGCCAGGCAGAAACAGCAAAGCTCACCCTCAGTGACCACCTCAACCCTCACTAAGGCCTACATGACTACCTCCAACACACTAAAATACTAGAGATAGTAGGAACTGCGGATGCTGGAGAATCTGAGATAACAAGGTGTAGAGCTGGATGAACACAGCAGGCCAATCAGCATCATAGGAGCAGGAAGGCTGATGTTTCGGGCCTAGACCCTTCATACTACTTGCATTATTTTGTGGGGCATTTGTCCATTGATGCCTCTGTTTCCACATTTGTAGTCCCAGCAGTGGCTCCAACTACCAATGGCAATGCTGAGGCTGATGAGCTGTTGAACATCTTTTTGGGCTGGCAGCAGTTGGGGTTGTGCTTTCATCCTTACTAGAACTGTAGCCCTGCTTGCAGCCACTAAACTGGCTGCTGACAACAAAATTTACCCAGGCATTGTTAGTCAGTTTGCGGACAACATCAAAATTGGTGGCATAGTGGACTGTGAAGAAAGTTTTCTAAGATTACAAAGGGAAGTTGATCAAATGGGTCAATGGGCTGAAAACTGGCAGATGGAGTTCAATTTGGATAAATGTGAGGTATTGCATTTAAATACAACAAACAGGGGCAGGATTTATACAATTAATTGTAGGGCCTTGGATAGTGTTGTAGAACAGAGGGACCGAGGGGTTCAGATAGATAATTCGTTGAAGTTATCATCACATATAAACAAGGTGGTTGAAAAGGCTTTTAGTATGCTTGCCTTCATTTCTCCGGCCTATGAGTATCGGAGTTCAGAAGTCATGTTGAGGTCATGCAGGACATTGATGAGGCCACTTCTGAAACACTGTATCAGTTCTGGTCACCCTGTTATAGGAAGGATATTAATAAGCTAGAGAGGGTTCAAAAGATATTTACCAGGATGTTAGATAACAAGGTGTAGAGCTGGATGAACACAGCAGGCCAAGCAGCATCAGAGGAGCAGGAAGGCTGATGTTTTGGGCCTAGACCCTTCTTCAGAAATGGGGGAGGGGAAGGGGGTTCTGAAATAAATAGGGAGAGAGGGGGAGGCGGATAGAAGATGGATAAAGGAGAAGATAGATGGAGAGGAGGCAGACAGGTCAAAGAGGCGGGGATGGAGCGAGTAAAGGTGAGTGTAGGTGGGGAGGTAGGGAGGAGATAGGTCAGTCCAGGGAGGACGGACAGGTCAAGGGGGCGGGATGAGGTTGGTCGGTAGGAGATGGGGTTGGGGCTTGAGGTGGGAGGAGGGGATAGGTGGGAGGAAGGACAGTTTAGGGAGGCAGGGACGAGCTGAGCTGGTTTTGGGATGCGGTAGAGGTGGGGGGAGATTTTGAAGCTTGTGAAGTCCACATTGATACCATTGGGCTGCAGTGTTCCCAAGCAGAATATGAGTTGCTGTTCCTGCAACCTTCAGGTAGCATCATTGTGGCACTGCAGGAGGCCCAGGGTGGACATATCGTCTGCGGAATGGGAGGGGGAGTTGAAATGGTTCACGACTGGGAGGTGCAGTTGTTTAGTGCGAACTGAGCACAGGTGTTCTGCAAAGCGGTCCCCAGGCCTCCGCTTGGTTTCCCCGATGTAGAGGAGGCTGCAACGGGAACAGCAGATGCAGTATACCACATTAGCAGATGTGCAGGTGAACATCTGCTTGATGTGGAAAGTCTTCTTGGGGCCTGGGATGGGGGTGTAGGGGCAGGTGTAGCACTTCCTGCGGTTGCAGGGAAAAGTGCCGGGTGTGGTGGGGTTGGAGGGGAGTGTCGAGCAGACAAGGGAGTCACGGAGAGAGTGGTCCCTCCGGAAGGCAGGTAAGGATGGGGGGGGAAGGTGTCTTTGGTGGTGGGGTCGGATTGCAGATGGCGGAAGTGTCGGAGGATGATGCGTTGGATCCGGAGGTTGGTGGGGTGGTACGTGAGGACGAGGGGGATTCTGTTTTCGCAGACGACATGTCCATCCTGGGCCTCCTGCAGTGCCACAACGATGCTACCTGAAGGTTGCAGGAACAGCAACTCATATTCTGCTTGGGAATCCTGCAGCCCAATGGTATCAATGTGGACTTCACAAGCTTCAAAATCTACCCTCCCCCTACCCCATCCAAAAACCAGCCCAGCTCGTCCCTGCCTCCCTAACCTGTCTTTCTTCCCACCTATCCTCTCCTCCCGCCTCAAGTCCCACCCCCATCTCCTACCTACTAACCTCAGCCCGCCCCCTTGACCTGTCTCCTCCCTACCTCCCCACCTAAACTCACCTTTACTGGCTCCATCCCTGCCTCTTTGACCTGTCTGTCTCCTCTCCACCTATCTTCTCCTCTATCCATCTTCTATCCACCTCCCCCTCTCTCCCTATTTATTTCAGAATCCCCTTCCCCTCCCCCATTTCTGAAGAAGGGTCTAGGCCCGAAACATCAGCCTTCCTGCTCCTCTGATGCTGCTTGGCCAGCTGTGTTCATCCAGCTCTACACCTTGTTATCTCAGATTCTCCAGCTTCTGCAGTTCCTACTACCTCTTTACCAGGATGTTTCCAGGTATGGAAAGTTTGAGTTATAAGGAAAGGCTGAATCGGCTGGAACCTTTTCCACTGGAGCGTAGGAGTTTGTGAAGTGACCTGATAGATGTTTAGAAAATTATGAGGGGTATAGATGGGTGTAATGGTAGGTATCTTTCCCTAGGATGGGTGATTTCAAGACTATGGGGCATATTTGTAAAATGAGAGGAGAGAGATCTAAAAAGAACATGAGGGGAAAATTTTTTACACAGAGGGTAGTTCACGTGTGGAAAGAACTTCCTGAAGTAGTGGTGGATTTGAGCACAGTTACATCATTTAAAAGACACTTGGATAAGTATATGAACAGGAAAGGTATGGTGGGATATGGTCCAGGAGCAGGCTGGTGGGACTAATTTAGTTAGGGATTATGTTCAGTGTGGACTGGTTGGACTGAAGCGTCAGTTTCTGAGCTGTGTGCCTCTATGACTCTCCCCCATTCTCACCTCTCGCTGTCAGCTTTCATGACAGAAAAACCATAGCCACAATCTCAGATCAAAGGATGAGGAGTGAGAAAACTCACTCAGAGGTTGTGATGTTTTAGAATTATTTTTCCCAAAGAGCTGGGATTCTGGGCCATTTAATATATTAAAGACTGATAGTCAATGATGTTGCCAAATTTGAAGGATTTCAGGAATATGGGAACAGGGTGGGAGAGTGAAACTGAAGCCAAAAGCCATATATGACCTGATTGAATATTGCAGCATACTTAAGGAGACATGTTTTGTTCCTATTCATATTCCTATATCCATATGTGGGAACAAACTTTGAAAACCCAACTAACAAGGTGGAAAATAAATAAATATCACCACTCAGCAAAACAAAGCTATCATTGTTTTCTGAGAAACGGATATTTCTGATAAGCCTAACACTTTTATGGTGGATATATTGAAGAATAAATTTACCATTAATTTGAAGATGAGAAAAGTTTGGTCCTAGTGTCTTGTGTCAGTATTTAAGCCTCAACCAACATCACTAAGAACGGATTATCTAGTCATTACCACATTGTTGTTTGTGGAAGCTTGCTGTGCACGAATTAACCACAAAACTCTTATCATTATGACAGTTTTGAAAGGGCAACAGACAATTCTCTCTAAGCCAGCTCTGAATAAGGATCACTGGACCCCAAGAGTTAACTCTGCCTTCTCTCCACAGACGCTGCCAGACCTGCTGAGTTTTTGCAACAATTTCAGGTTAAATTATCTCTTCCTGTATCTTTCAATCTAGGTTGCGACTGCCCTCATTGCTTTTCATCGTACAGCATCCACGCTGAACAAGCCTCACCTTGGCCGCTGATTAAAAAGTAGCGCACTTTGCATGTATAAGTTGTCAATTTGCAGTCGTGTTTCCATTTTTCCTTTCTTTGATCAGCAATTAGCACTTTGCAGCCAAGTCTTAATGCGCGGGTAACTCAGCAGCGTGGCCACAGTGCATTGAGGGTAACATTTCAAAAAGCTTCTCCTTCAAGTGCGCATTGAAAGTAAATGTATTCAACACGTGCAATCGCAAAGAGGGAGGGAGGAATTCTGATTTCCTGGGTTGGTATTGTACATGGATTGGACGATGACGCAACTTGGGCGCGTCACCTTAGTCGCCAGCCCTATTCTCCGTCAATGTAAATGTGCACTTCAACGAAAGCGCGGATGTACTCTGTTTCTGTCTATCTCGCTCGATAATCATTGCTTTTTTAAAAAAAAAACAAAAAGAATATCAATTTCCTCTGCATTCAATCCATCAAAAACGAGTGAAAATGAGAGATACTGCTGAGTGGAGCGAAACTGGACGCAACGATCATGATTTAAAGTCCAAACTAAAGTGCCAGGAAAAGCCAGAGAAAAAGTGAGCAGCATTTCAGCACAACGAAAGGAGGACAGCGACCAGGGCACGCACCCACAGGAGTCCCGTTGCAGGAGTGCGAGCTATGCACAAGCAAGTTAAGGCATGGCAATCCCAAGCAAAGTGTCTGAAACTGGCTTTACTCAAGGAGATGAAAGACATGCAGCTTTGGCAGTGCAGGAAAACCATGTCTGAGACCCCCGCCGCTTGAACTCCATGAACAGATCCCGCTGCCTCAGCGGTGATCCCGAAGAGACCGGTCTCACAATGGACACTCCAGTCGGGGGCAAATCGGTGAATGTCTATTTATTTTGCCTTACCCTCATCTGCACGCCCCTCATCTTCCTGGGCAGCGTTTACTCGCTGGCCTGCCTGCTGAAGACGAGAAACAAGAACTTCCTGGTGGTCATTATGGCTTCGCTTGCTATAGATGACCTCCTTTACGTGGTCGCCTTATCTATGTTCATGTCCTTGCAGTGGGGAAAGGAGAAGGTGCCCAGTTCTGTGTGCACCCTTTCAGCCGCCCTCTATCTATTGCAAGGGGTATCCGCCGCTCTCAAGTCCTCCTTAATCGTCTCCTACGACTACTGTACAACCAGGCGATCCAGGCTTTTCAGAAGCAACCAGCAACCTGTCCCTATGATCTGGCTCCTGGCGATACTATGGGCTATCAGTCTGCTTGTGAGCGCCCTGCCTGTCTTTGGGTGGGGCACTTTCGTCCCAACTCCTTGGGGGTGTCTTGTGGACCACAGAAGCTCTTATGTGCCACTTCTCTTTGCCTTGTACTCCGCTTGCCTCCTCGTCCTCATCACCTTAGCCGTACCCCTCACCTACAAACTGTTTTGCTTCGAGGGGCAGCAACAGACACAGTTAAATCCCAGTTATCATCAAGTGGCTGACAGTATGAATCCCGCGAGTAACGCCTCCACCTTGGAGAATCCGGTGGACAGAACTTCAAGGTGTCTCCATACCGATGTAAGCTGGAGCTCCGATGTAAAAAGTCGGTCTGATGTTATTCAATCATCGCAATGTCAAAGCAACTGCTTCGAACACCGGAACTCAACAGTGGAGTTCGCTCAAAAGCGCTTTTCCTTAATATTAGCCATGACGAAAGTTGTCTTATGGTTACCACTAATGGTGAGTGAACCTATCTATCTATCTATCTATCTATCTATCTATCTATCTAAACCTCTATTTTGCCTCTCGCGGCTATTTCTGGAGTTATATTGCTCCAGTTGTTTCAGCTGAGCAACTTTATTAACACCAGAAAGTGATTATACATGAGTCTAGGTTGAGAACTAATGATTGTTGGAGATTCTGTGATCAGTTGAATTCATGCACAACTCAACAGTAAAACCTGGGTAATAAACTGATACATAACACAAACCTAAAACCTCTCCTATCAATTCGCTATTTTTCATACTTGGAACATATTGTAAAGAAACACCAAAGTGCAAACTGCAAATTTCCTTTCCAATACTTACACTAGGATGATCTTCTAGTTTGCAAAAACAAAAGATCCCATGGTCATGCAGGTTAGCTAACCACCAGCATTCTCTCTGCATAGGTCAGTGCTTCTCAAACTTTTCCCACTGTAATCCCATTTTGAGGCTTGAAAATTGTCACAATCCCTGGATAAGGAACTGTGAGGAGAGGATGTGGGTCGGGGACAGAAGACCTGAAGACTTGTGAGGGAGAAATGGGGGAGAGGGGACTTGTGAGTTTGTGAGAGATGTTTGGGAGGTGGAAGAGACAAGACCTGTGAAAAGGGGTGGGGGAGGCTTGAGGTCCCAGCCTCCACTTTTGTAAACCCTGGTTTAGGTTCTTTGACAGAACTATTCAATTAATCTCATTCCCCTGCTCATTCTTTGAGGCCTTGCAATCTGAACCTTTTCAATTATTTGCCTATTCCCTTTTCAAAAGTTACAATTGAGTCTGACTTAATTGGCCATTCAGTCAAAACATTCCAAATCATGACAACTGGTTTTGGAGGTGGGGGTGGGTGGGATGAGGAAGGCTTAATTTCTCCTTTAGTTCTTTTCCCAGTTACTTTAAGTCGGTGTTCTGTGTTTACTGACAGTCACCAATTCCAACTTCTCTAGTGCCTCCACATAGCAAATGTTCCTCAACTGGGATCCATTCCAGAAAATTGCCTCTGCATTCTCTCCACAGCCTTGACATTCTTCCTAAACTGTGCTGCTCAGCATTGTGTACTGTACCAGATGAGGCCAAACCAATAATTTACAAAGGTTTAATATAATCTCTCTATATTTCTACCCTCACCGTCTGATAATAAAGCCAAGGACCCCACAATTTTTCTTAAAATCTTATCATCTTGTCCTGTCACCTTCAAAGATTTGTGTTCATTTAGCCCTGAGTCTTTCAGTTCCTGTACTGCCTGTTCAAATTAGAATGTTTAGCTTATATTGAATCTTCTAATTTATTTTGCCAAAATGCACAGTATTTCTGTTAGTTTTTTTTTTGACACTTGAATTACACCACAAACATTTGTCTTTATTTTATGCAACAGTGAACAAAGGTTCTACATTCCATGATTATGATGTATATCTCCATTTTCAGAGATTGATTGTTTCAATGAGGTTATGTGTCTGAGTGACCACCTGATTGATCTCTGTGTTTCATAGGTACAACTGCTTGTCCATCATGTCACCAAACTTGAGAATGTGTCCTTTGAGTCTTTGGGTTTTGTCCTGACCTTGCTGGCAGCTGCTATAACGCCAGTGTTTGTTCTGTCTGAAAGATGGATTCATCTGCCATGTGGATGCATCATCAACTGCCGAAAGAATGTGTACACAGTCGCATCAGAGCCAGCCAGAGGTAAGAAACATTCTATAGTACTTTTGACTGGCATGCAGTCAACACATATTGAGGCAATGCAAGCCAAGTTTAGGATAAATATTTAAAAAAGCTTCTATTTAGGAAAATATGTATCCCCCATATGTTATCTCTGATATTAAATCTTCTTATAATACTAATACAGTTCACTGTTAGTATAACAGCATTCTTGGTATATAGAAACTACAAAGCCAATTTACACTAACAAAGCACCTTTGATATAGTCAAAAGTCCAAGAGGGTTTTACAGTGGGAATCTCTACCAAGAACTTGTAGGAGAGTTGAAGAGCTGAACTAATGTACTGTTGAAGAAGTCAGTCCTAAGACAATTACCCTTTGAATTCAAAATAGGTTCATGGACTCAAGAGACAGAGTCAGCTAATCAATTATCTTTCTCTATCATGTCAATACAAACCCCACAAAATGTATTTATGAGATTGGTACCTTGATACTTAAATGTAATGAAGTTATTGACGATTTGTAACCTTCACTCTCTGACGACTAATGCTAACAAATTAAGACAAATAAATCAACAAACCACTCAGAAATGTCCTCTTTAACGAAAGAATGATCAGTATGGGTAGCTCACAAAAATGGTCATGCCTTGGTTGGTAGAATACATACCCTTGAGTCATCAGGTTCTGGGTTTAAGTTTTAATTCATGCATCCAAGGTTACCACTCCAATTCATGTCAGAGGTGCCATCCTTTGGATAAGACTTGCCAAGACCCCAGCTGCCACTACAATAGATGTAGCAGATTCCTTGGCTCTACTTTATTTAGGTAGTGGAGTTATCCAATAGCCAATGTTTGTCCCTCAATCAAGATCACAACAAAAAGATAATCTGGTTATTTTAAATTGCTGCTTGTGAGAGGTTGTTGTGTGTAAATTGGCTGCTGTGGTTACTACATTCCAACAGTGCTCATACTTCAGAACTTCTTCATTAGCTATAACATATGTTAGACAAATGGTACTTGCTAAAAATGCTACATAAAGGTTGTCTTTCTTTCACAAGAATTAGCCCACAGGGAATTTGGGCTGCTGTTCTTCTCAGACTAACAACCAGAAACTTGTGATGTGACCATCATTGGCTGGGCCAGCATTTATTGCACATTCTGAGTTACCTTTGAAAAGGTAATGGTGAGTTGAGTACTTGTACTGCTGCAGTCTATTTTTTGTAGGTAGACCAACAATGCTATTGGGGATGGAGTTCCAGAATTTTGACCCAGCACTAATGAAGGAGTGCCAAAATATTTCCAAGTCAGCATGGTTAGTGGGTTGAAGATGAACTTTCGGTTGGTGGTGTTCCCATGTATCTTCTGCCCTTGTTCTTTGGGTCATGCATTTGAAAGCTGCTGCCAAAGGAACCTTGATGAATTTCTGCAATACATTTGATGCTACTGTGGTGTCACAGGCTTGGCGGGCTGAAGAGCCTGTTCCTCTGCTGTATTGTTCTTTATTACATTCCTGCCTTGTGCCTTGAAGATGGTGGGCAAGCTTTGTGCATTCAGGACGTTGGTATACACAGCAGCCAGCCTCATGTAGCCACAGTATTTATTTGGCTAGCCCAGTTTTGTTTCTGATCATTTATAACCCTGAAGATGTTGATAATGAGGGAGTTAGCAATAGTAATGTTATTGGATGTCAATAGGTAATGGTTAGATTCTCTTTTGTTGAAGATGGTCATTGCCTAGGATTTGTGTGGCACATATATAAACCTTTAGACCATGGATGTGCTTATGTTATATGTATTTTTAATATCATTGTCACCATCAGCGGTCCCATGCAGATGACGATGACTCTCCTCCACTCTTAGGGTGAGTCTGTCAGTGACTGTACAGACCAATGCAACTACCACAGGCTCTGTTACACTTGGGGCAGATGGTGGTCAGCGGAAGGGGTGGGTTGGGCATTGGTGTGGCAGCACGCTCCTTTCGCCCGGCTTCCATTTTTTCCAGATGGCAAGTCTCGAGATGCCCAATGCCTTCCCGGATTCTCCTCCTCCACTTTGGACGGCCTTGGGCCAGTGATTCCCAGGTGTCTGTGGGAATGCCGCACACCACCAGTAAGGCCTTGAGGGTATCACTGAAGCGGTTCCTCTGTCCACCTGGGGCTCGCCTGCTGTTTTGAAGCTGGGAGTAGAGCACCTGCTCAGGAAGTCTCCTGTCGGTCATGTGGACGAAGTGCCAAGCCCATCATAATCAATCTAGGGTGGCCAGTGCCTCAATGCTGGGGATATTGGTCTGGTTGAGAACGTTGATGTTGGTGCAACTTTCTTCCCAGAGGATTTGCAAGATCTTGTGCAGGCAGCATTGGTAGTACTGCTCCAGTGCCTTCAGGTGTCTGCTGTAGACAGTCCATGTCTCAGAGCCATATAGCAAGGTGGGAACAACCACAGCTCTGTAAACCATGATCTTGATGTCAGATCTGATGTTGTTATTCTCACACTCCCTTTTCCTCAGGCCACTGAAGGCTGTGCTAGCACACTGGAGGCGATGCTAGATGTGTTATATAAAAGCATGCCATCAACCAGGTAGACCAACTTCTTCTTTTTGTGCGTACACATTATGGCTTTTAGTCTGTTTATTGTTCTCCAAACATGTCACATATTCAGGCTTCCATGGGGTGGTCTTCTGTGGATGATGGCAGGACAACACTTTATTATCTTTGATATTTCCTACACTCAAACATTTTCTCATCCCTGTTCTCAAATGTTGCAGACATGTTAGTACCTTGTCATTGCTTAATTTCCATTGCCAGCCTTTCTAACCACCATATTTGGCTAGGGCTGAATCTGAGCCTGATAATCTAAGAATCAATGCTAGCTATTGATATGTCACCTAATAGTTCGTGCTCAAGCTTTTTATTTCTTAAAGTGGGCAAAGATGTGATGAGAGTGAAGAAGTTCAAGAAAGGGAATTCCAGGATACAAATTTGTAATTACACAAAGTGGTCTATTCACAGAAAACCCAAAGTCTATGGCTAAAGAACTGTGAATGCAATAAGTTAAGGAGGGGTGAAGTAGTCAGGGTAAAGAAGAGTTTATTAGTTGACACAACTGAAGTCATTCTTCTCAAAATATAAATAGTTAGTCAGATTCCAACTTGCACCCTTCCATTCAAAACAATTTTGCCTCAAAAAGTGCATCCAACTGTGAATTGTGTTGCAAGGACAATGGACCATCTAGAACTGAAGTGAGTAACAATGTAGCTTCTAAAATAATTAGGTGTCATGATTGAGAAATAAACAGCTCAAGGACTGAGAAAGCCCTAAAATTCCAGTAAGTGAATTTAGAATCAAAACATGTGCAGAAAAAAAGACATGAGTGAAAAACTGGACTAAGAAAGAGAGAAAAAACATGAAAGGAAAGTAAGGCCTTTTTTCAAATGAATTTGACATTTTTAAGATCTCCAGCAACAATTCACAGTCTGAAGAAATGAATCTCTGCACTGGTTCACTGTCACATTGGTCACTTTCTTGGTCAGAGAAGTCAATTGACAGTTATTATGTGTTATCATATTATTACAAGAGTAATTACCTTGTTAATTATTGGGCACAAATTTCTATGGGCTCTTGTGGCATTGTGATATTGTCCCCATATCTGGGCCAGAAGGCCTGGATTCACAGTCCCAGGCACTCCAAAGGAGAGCATGGCAAAACAAGTTGATGAAAAATATAACTTGTTGTGGTGAGGTGAATTAGTAACTATTGCGCGCAAGCAGCCACTTTATGAAACTCACAGAGAGGTTGAGGAGGTTGAAGAGGCTGAACTGCCACATATTATGAGGATAATGGCCGAGCAGGTCAGAATATACAGAAGCTTGTGATGATTCACAATAAATGGGTAATCAACAACAGTTAAGAAACTTGACAACTTCCTGGACAAAGAATCACACTTGATTGCCATCACATCCACAAACATTCATTCTCTCCACAATTGACGTTCAGTAGCAATAGCGTACCATCCATAGGATGCACTGCAGAAATCATTAAGGCTACATAGACTGTGCCTTCCAAACCAAAAGAAAACCTATCATCCAGAAAGCCAAGGGCAGCAGTTTTCTGAGAAAACCACTTCAAGTTGCCCTCCAAGCTACTCACCATCCTCTCTGGAAAATATTGCCATTTCCTCCCTGTCCTGTTATTGGATCAAATTCCTGGAATTCTCTCCTGAACTTCATTGTTGACATACCAACACCAAATGGATTACAGCAGTTCAAAAAGACCATTTTCTCAAAGGCAATTAGGGATGGGAAATAAATGCTGGCCTAGCCAGCGACACTCACATCCCAGAATGAAAAATACAGAAGAATGCTTCCTCACCGCACGTCGCTGCATAACTTTCACATGATCAATAGTGTCATTCAGACACCTTTAATGTTGCAGAAAAGTTGTTTTCTTTTGCTTGACACAAATGACCAGCACAAAATCATAATGAATAAAAAATTTGCATGGGTAGTGTATGAATCTATGGAGAGTCTAATGATTTATCTGCATTTTAATTTCAATACTCATATATTTGATAATTAACATATATAAAGTAATGAATACTGCCTATAACAAATTAGACTTCCTTTGCTTGTGATATTGTGCCCCACAGGTGGCAAGAAGCATGAGGCAGAAATGGCACAATTCCCTTTATTGGGTATCTAGAATCTCATTGAGAAAGGTATGCAACTGTGCATCTAAATGCAAGTGTGTATCTAAATGAAACTGGACAGATCACCTGGCATTTACCTAGGCACCTGAAAAGACAACGGCTGAAACAGTCCTGTCGACCCTGCAAAGTCCTCCTCACTAACATCTGGGGATTAGTGCCAAAATTGGGAGAGCTGTCTCTCAGACTAATCAAGCAACAGCCTGACATAGTCATACTCACAGAATCATACCTTACAATGTCCCAGACACCACCATCACCATCCCTGGATATGTCCTGTCCCACCGGCAGGACAGACCCAGCAGAGGGGGCAGCACAGTGGCATACAGTCAAGAGGGTGTTGCTCTAGGAGTCCTCAACATTGACTCTGGACCCTATGAAGTCTCATGGCTTCAGGTTAAACATGGGCAAGGAAACCTCCTGCTGATTACCACATACCGTCCTCCCTCAGCTGATAAATCAGTATTCCTCAATGTTGAACAATGTTTAGAGGAAGCACTGAGCATGACAAGGGCACAAAATGTACTCTGGGTGGGGGATTTCAACGTCTATCACCAAGAGTGGCTCGGTAGCAGTACTACTGATCGAGCTGGTCGGGTCCTAAAGGACATAGCTGCTAGACTGGGTCTGCGGCAGGTGGTGACAGAACCAACAAGAGAGTAAAACATACTTAACCTCATCCTTACTAATCTGCCAGCTGCAGTTGCATCTGTCCATGACAGTATCGGTAAGAGTGACCATCGCATAGTCCTTGTGGAGACGCAGTCCTGCCTTCACATTAAGAACAACCTCCATCGTGTTGTGTGGCACTATCACCGTGCTAAATGGGACCGACTTCGCACAGATCTAGCAACTCAAGACAGGGCATCCATGAGGCACTGGGGGCCATCAACAGTAGCAGAATTGTACTCCAGCACAATCTGTAACCTCATGGCCCGGCATATCCCCCACTCAACCATTACCATCAAGCCAGGGGGTCAACCAAGGTTCATAGGAGAGTGCAGGAGGGCATGCCAGGAGCAGCACCAGGCATACCTGAAGATGAGGTATCAACCTGGTGAAGCCACCAAACAGGACTACTTGCACACCAAACAGTGAAAGCAGTAAGTGATAGATAGAGCTAAGTGATCCCACAACCAATAGATCAGATCTAAGCTTTGCAGTCCTACCACATCCAGTTGTGAATGATGGTGGACAGTTAAACAACTCACTGGAGAAGGAGGCTCCACAAATATCCCCATCTTCAATAATGGAAGAGCCCAGCACATCAGTGCAAAAGATAAGGCTGAAACATTTGCAGCAATCTTCAGCCAAAAGTGCCGAGTGGATGATCCATCTCAGCCTCCTCCAGTGGTCCCCAGCATTACAGATACCAGTCTTCAGCCAACTCGATTCACTCCACATGATATCAAGAAACTGTTGGAGGCACTGAATACTGCAAAGGCTACAGGCCCTGACAACATTCCGGCAATAGTACTGAAGACTTATGCTCCAGAACTTGCTGTTCCCTTAGCCAAGCTCTTCCAGTACAGTTACAACACTGGTATCTACCCGACAACGCGGAAAATTACCCAAGTATGTCCTGTACACAAAAAGCAGGACAGATCCAACCCAGCCAATTACCGCCCCATCGGTCTACTCTCAATCATCAGGAAAGTGATGGAAGGTGTCATCAACAGTGCTATCAAGCAGCACCTGCTCAGAAATAAATTGCTCAGTGACGCCCAGTTTGGGTTCTGCCAGGGCCACTCAGCTCCTGATCTCATTACAGTCTTAGTTCAAACATGGACAAAAGACTTGAACTCCAGCGGTGAGTTGAGACTGACAGTCCTTGACATCAAGGCTGCATTCAACTGAGTGTGGCATCAAGGAGCCCTAGCAAAACTGGAATCAATGGGTATCAGGGGCCAAACTCTCCGGTGATTGTAGTCATATCTGACACAGAGGAAGATGGTTGTGGTTGTTGGTGGTCAAACATCTCAGCTCCAGGACATCTCTGCAGGAGTTCCTTAGGGTAGTGTCCTAGGCCCAACCATCTTCAGATGTTTCATCAATGACCTTCTCTTCATCATAAGGTCAGAAGTGGGGATGTTTGCCGATGATTGCACAATGTTCAGCACCATTTGTGACTGAAGCAGTCCATGTTCACGTGCAACAAGATCTGGACAATATCCAAGCTTGGGCTGATATATGGCAAGTGCCATTTGTGCCACACAAATGCCAGGCTATGACCATCACCAATAAGGGACAATCTAACTACCTTCCCTTGATATTCAATGGTGTTACCATCACTGAATTA
Source organism: Rhincodon typus (assembly GCF_021869965.1). Lineage (NCBI taxonomy): Eukaryota > Metazoa > Chordata > Chondrichthyes > Orectolobiformes > Rhincodontidae > Rhincodon > Rhincodon typus. The sequence goes on along the minus strand of NC_063344.1, from coordinate 14,437,533 downwards.
CCCACTGTCAACATCCTGGGGGCTACCATTGACCAGAAACTCAACTGGACTCATCACATTAACATAGTGGCTACAAGAGCAGGCCAGAGGCTAGGAATACTGTGGCGAGTAACTCACCTCCTGACTCCTCAAAGTCTGCCTGCCATCTACAAGGCACAAGTCAGGAGTGTGATGGAATACTCCCCACTTGCCTGGATGAGTGCAGCCCCAACAACACTCAAGAAGCTTGACACCATCCAAGATAAAGCAGCCCGCTTGATTGGCACTACATCCAGAAGTATCCACTCCCTCCAAAATCGATGCTCAGTAGCAGCAGTGTGTACTATCTACAAAATGCACTGCAGAGATTCACCAAAGATCCTCAGACAGCACCTTCCAAACCCACGACCAGTTCCATCTAGAGGGACAAGGGCATCAGACATATGGGAACACCACCGCTTCCAAGTTCCCCTCCAAGTCACTCACCATCCTGACTTGGAAATATATCACCGTTCCTTCGCTGTCGCTGAGTCAAAATCCTGAGATTCCCTCCATAATAGCATTGTGGGTCAACTCACAGCAGGACGACTGCAGCTGTTCAAGAAGGCAGCTCACCGCCTTCTCAAGGCCAACTAGGAATGGGCAATAAATGCTGGCCAGCCAGCGACACCCACATCCCACAAATGAATAGAAAAAAAAAATCTATATAACCGATCAGAATGGACGCTTGTGAAATTGGCAGCACAAAACATGAGAAGGAACTGTCTGTTAGATTGGTTAAATTAAACATTAGCTCAACTGGGGCTAGGCTGCTGAAGATAAGGTAAGAAAGGTGTGTTAAGAGAAAGAAAAAATACAAAGAAAAGTGCAAGAAAGCTAACAAGGTGTGGAGCTGGATGAACACAGTAGGCCAAGCAGCATCAGGGGAGCAGGAAAGCTGATGTTTCGCACCTAGACACTTCTCTAGGCCTGAAATGTCAGCCTTCCTGCTCCCCTGATGCTGCTTGGCCTGCTGTGTTCATCCTGCTCCACACCTTGTTATCTCAGATTCTCCAGCATCTGCAGTTCCTACTATCGCTGCAAGAAAGATAACCTCATTTTTAAAAAGGCCCAACAGTAATTAAAACCTAAAAACTTCACACTTGTGTCAATTATTTTTCAGAGCTTACGAGTTTGACTGATGCATTTCACACTTACCACACTACAAAAAGAATACTGAGATTTGAAGGGCTAAAAATTGACTAGGCTCATAATGAGAGATGGGATTATTTTATTGTGTAGTATGACACCACATTGAGTTTGGGTTCAAGGCAGCAAGGTCAGGGGTAAAGCAGAATCAAGAACAGTTCTTCAGGCTTAGACTTCAAAGTCACTCTAGTCATTAAAAATTAATACTAATTATTGCTGTGCATAATAATGAATGATATACCAGCTTCTAACATTGTGTAAGGACCAATCTATCTTCATTGTGTGTTCATGTCCACATGCTCTCTCAATCTTTTATGTCTAGAGTAGTCTAACTCTTCCCACATTATACAATTTATGCTCAGGTATGTACAGCTCTGTGACATAGGACCAAGAATCCTGAACCCCTTACAGAGATCATAAAATGAGATCATACTATGCCTGATTAATTTGAGGCAAATAGCACATCAACACGCACATCTAGCCTGCACTGCTTAAAGGCAGTTTATCGCCCTTAACACAGAGATACACTCGTTGTGTATTGCAGCCCCTGGAATGTGTCCAAGGCAACTGCAAAACATATAGTAAGGAAATTCAGAGTGATGAATATTTCATTTTATGTGTTATTATTGGTAGTGTTGTTATGGAATGATTCCTTTTTTGTATCGTGTCCTTTATTACAGGATATTGGCAAAGAGGATATTGTGATGGTATGTGGCAGAGAGATGGAAAGTTGGGAAATTGTGGATATGAGGATGAAATTTTAGGCAAGTAGATTTAAAAGGGACAGTCTTGGATGTCCAACCTGGTGCAAAGCAGTTCCAGACACTTTCTTCCTTCCTCCTCCCCCACTTCTGATCCATTAGCTTCCTTCTCTATTTCCATCTAAGGTGACCCTGAATGCCATATGGCAAGAGCCGCACGCTATTCAGCATGAAATTGTGGAGAATAGTGCAGACCACTACAAATGGGAACCACTTTTGGCTATACTGGATGATGGCTCAGTAGAAACTTTTGTTAGGAATACTGATGTCTTGCTCCATGATACTCTTGACCCTTGTTGTAAGCACATTGTGCAATTAGGGTTTGTGGTGTATGGGAGTCATGAGAAGGTGGAGTGCAGGTAGCCTTGATACCAGAGCTAGTCTCTGGTTCACCATATTAGTTCAAATATTTTATGTATGGTGGGTACAGGGAGAAAGCATCATGACTGCTGACAGGTTAGCAGGCAATCAGTGCCGTGAAGTTTTAGCGCACAATGCATGCTGACTGCACATTCAAAGAGTGGCATCATTTGTGTTTTTGCTACATTTTTCCACTAATATGAAAGCCTCACAAAAATATATAAGTGTAGTTGATGGCTCCTGCTCAATTGGGAATCACACTAGCTTGTCAAAAAGACATTCCCATACATAATGCTGCTCTTTGATAAGGGAGAAGACTATGAACTACCCTTTCATGACACACAGCTCCTCTGTCAGTTCCATAATAATATTGTAAACTTGACATGATGGCAATATTGTTTGCTCTTTCCTGGAAGGATCTGCTGGTCTACAAGTTAAGAACCACAATGATCTTCACCATGCTGTGTGGCTATGGGTCCAGTTGTTGGAAATGGTGCAGCTAAGTGACTACCTCTTTGGTGTAATATAGCTATTTCAGGCACTGTTCCCACCTGAGGATGGAGGTGGAAGAATTTCTTCTTGAATCTAGGTGGATTCATGGTGAATCGTCTTCCTGTTCCCTTGCAAACACATTTATCCCTCTCTGCTACCCACACTCAATCAACCCATAATGTTGCAGCTAAGAGAAACAGCAATTAGAGTTCTCTTAACTGAAAGCAGGCTTTCTGAAGATAAACATCCATTTCCTCTGATCTGCGTGTCAATGTTCAACAATTACTTGTTCTGAATCTAAAAGTTCTTCCAGACTCCTGTAACATTGAAAACAGTTATTCTGTGAACTCTGCAACTATGAAAGAAAGATATAATCACTTTGTTAGAAAATCTTTCAAATGTAAATAAATGAGTCCTTGTGATTTTGACTCAAATGTACTACCAAAATACAAGTTTATTACTCACACACTAATAGGATAACTATTACAGTTGTACAGTTCATTCATTCAACTTAGTTTCCTGCCAACCCAAGTTGATCAGACTTGGCTTCTGTAGATGTTGAATGACTAGCCATGCCATGAGTTCAGAGCTTAGAGGCACTGATCCTGACATTCTATACCCTAGTTTGTGAATTGTATCATATAATGTCAGAGTGTGTTTTGAAGCCAGGATATCTTCTTGCCAGAATTCCAGACTTGAACTTTACAAAGGACAATCCCAGATCCATTGTTCTCGTCAACAGTGAAATTCATAACTCACACAGGATATAGCCAACATGTCTACCATCCTTTCTGCTTACATTGTTCAGACCAATCAAGATGTGAATAACTTTAGAATTTGAGCGAATTTTAACATGCTTCACCTGTAGGTTCAAAGGTGATTCTTACATTGCTACAATGCTTTATTAAATGGCCAACTGCTGCTCCTATGTCTTATATCCTTAAATAGTCATATTAAGGTGGTGTGGTGAGTGTGGATACCTTTGTAGTGTTTAAGAGGGAGTGTTAAGGAGACTTGTGTGGTTCAATATGGAAATTATGATTTGATTCATCTGTGTGCTCCAGGCAAAAGCAGCATGATGGAGCTGAATTTTACAGTCAACAATCACTTAAGTTCCCATGATGAGATTACATTCCATAATCTGCACAGATGAAGGAACGTCACACTGTTCAATTGATCTGCATGGGGAGCCAGACAATAAGATATATAACCGATTTGGATGTGAACATATGAGGCATGGTTAGTAAGTTTGCAGATGACTTCAAAATTGGAGATGTAGTGGACAGCGAAGAAGGTTACCTCAGAGTACAATGGAGCTTGATCAGATGGGCCAATGGGCTGAGGAGTGGTAGATGCAGTTTAATTTAGGTAAACATTTTTGAAAGGCAAATCAGGGCAGAACTTATACACTTAATGGTAAGGTCCTGAAGAGTGTTGCTGAACAAAGAGACCTTGGCGTGCAGGTTCATATTTCCTTGAGAGTCAACTTGTATGTAGACAGGATAGTGAAGAAGGCGTGTGGTATGCTTGCCTTTATTGGTCAGTGCATTGAGTAAAGGAGTTGGGAGGTCATGCTGCGGCTGTACAGGACATTGGTTAGGCTACTTTTGGTGCATTGCATGCAATTCTGGTCTCCCTCCTATAGGATGGATGTTGTGAAACCAGAAAGGATTCAGAAAAGATTTAGGAGGAGGTGGCCAGGGTTGAAGGGTTTGAGCTATAGGGAGAGGCTGAATAGGCTGGGGCTATTTTGCCTGGAGCGTTGGACGCTGAGGGGTGACCTTATAGATGTTTCTAAAATCATGAGGGGCATGGATCAGGTAAACAGGTAAGGTCTTTTCCCCAGGCTGGGGTGTCCAATACTGGAGGGCATAGGTTTAAGATGAGAGGGAAAAGATTTAAAAGGGACCTAAAGTGCAACTTTTTCATGCAGAGGGTGGTGCGTGTCGAGGACATGGTGGAGACTGGTACAATTACAACAATTACACCACTAGAAATGCTGACAAATGGGACTAGATTTATTTAGGATATCTAGTTGGCATGGACGAGTTGGACCAAAGGGTCTATTTCCATCCTGTTTATCTCGATGACACTGTGACTCTAATGATGTAGTGGTGTGTCTCTGACAGTAACGCCTCAATTTCCTCATGAAAAAAGCACCTTTTCTTGCCTGAATTTGTTGTGGCTTTTACAGTTAAACCATTGTGAGAACCTATTGCATCACCACTTTTTATCATTCACATATTCAACACAGCTCTTTAAAAATCACAGGAAAAAAATACTGCTGAGTTTACATTGGACCTCTTTCCATTAAGCCTAAAGGTCACCATCACCATTCAGCAGATCTCTTCTGTAGAGTATAGCTATGAATTCGAACTTACTCACAATTTGCAACTAATCCAAACCCAGGTTAACTGCAGGAAAAGTAATCAAAAATTGTACTCCATTGTAAGTCCACATTAGAAAGGAAATCATTTCTTCCTAACTAATGGCTTTTAATTAGGCTTCCAGATGAGGTTTGGGCTGGAAATGGCAGCATGAATCCAGCCTTTCATGTTACAACATCAGAGACCAACAAATTGTTAAGTCCCTGGATGTATTATTCAGTTTAGTCATGTTAACTCTCAAGATGTAAAGATCATTCTATAAAAATCCATTTACCTTACAACTGTGTGCTTTTTTTTTCAATTTTCTTTGAAGTGGCACCTTATGAAAAGAGAGTTGCTTCCACAAGAGATGTCAGTCACAGCAGTCAAACTGACTGGACAGCTAGCAAACATGAAAGTCATCATTAAAGAACAAAAGTTGCATTTCATAAGCATAAAGCTTCCACCCGAGTCACCACTCTTCTAAATTATTGCAAAGTAAAAATAATAATTACCTTCAAAGCATTTCTTTTACTTTGCCAAAAAGTGGGCAGGTTGTCACTAGTTATCAATATGATTGAGCAAAACTGTACACATGAAGCAACTATAGAAGAATAAAACAGGAATGATTCTACAGCTGCCAAATCTAAAGAAGAAACTTGATAGCAAATTGCTACCATGAATAAGGTGGTGACTCCTAAGTAATGATATTGAGGTAAAAAGAATGTCAAAACACATAAGATTGGGGAGAATATGCTAATATAGGAAAAACAAGCCCTTTTCCTAGTGGCAGTAAGTGACTAGTGGGATACCACAGTGCTTGGACCCCAGCTAAACACAATATATATTAATGATTTAGCTGAGGATACTAAATGTAATGTCACCAAGTTTGGGAGTGTATTGCAATGCAAAAACGTATTGGCAGCCTAAGCTGTTCATTTTTTCTTCTTACTTCTTTGCTAAAACTGTTCATCTAACATCTTCACCTAGAGAATGGTTAAAACATGGAAACTGTTGCCACAGGGAGTACTTAGGTAGATGGCATAGGTATATATAAGGAAAAGCTGGATGAATATTTGAGGAAAAGAGGGATAGAAGTATATACTGATAGACTACAAAATAATTTGAGCCAATGATTTGCAAAGAATACAACGAGCAACATGCCTTAGCTTAAGATAGCCCAGACACATTTGTTTGGCAAGCGATTTTTTGCAAATATGAAATCTATACTCACAAAAAATTAAATGTGCTGTGGCAATGTCTTATGCAGTGAAGTAAAGCCTGATATAATTAGCAATTTACATTAAATTGTATGATAGCACTTTATTCTAAATTGCCCAATTCCCTTAATGGGAGTTCATCATCTGTCATTGACCTTGCAAGAGCTTCTATAAGTATTAATAGTCTAACCACAAAGATAAAGCTTTGTATGTTTGAGAATACCACTGGCCAGGTTATGTTCCATTACATCTGCAAGTTGAATATCATACTCATTTTCAAGATATCCATTCAGGATATATATACATGCACCCATGATTAATGATGCACACATCTGGTATCAATGGAACCTAGTAAAGAATCAATACATTTTTGCTTAATTGGATTTTTGTTTAAAATATCACTCAGATCATGTGATATTGCCAGCAAGGCCAACAATTATTCGCCCATTCCTAATTGCTGTTGAGGAATTACTGGTGAGTTTCCTTCTTGAATAAAATTGAATGGTTTGTTATACTGTTTCAGAGGGCAGTTAAGAATTAACCATGTTGCTGTGGTTCTGCAGGCACACACAGGCCAGACCGGTAAGAGCGGGAGATGTATTTCTTCAAGGAACATTAAGATAACCAGATGCATTTTTTAAACAATTGATAATTTTGTGGATAATTTTACTGGCACCAGCTTTGTTCATTCCCAATTTATTTAATTAATTGATTTTAAATTTCCTGAAAACCATGGTGGGGACCAAACTCATATCTCTAGTTGATTAGTTAGACATCTCATTACTAGTCCAGCAACATGATCAATAAGTCACTATATCTTTCCTAACATTCATGTTACATTAAAACACTTTACAACAAGGTGATCATTTCATTGTGCAATACGAGTCATAGTCATTTCATTGTGCAATTATGGAGCCATAGAATCATAGAGTCATACAGCATGGAAACAGACCCTTCAATCCATTCCATGCTGAACATAATCCCAAATTAAACTAGTCCCACCTGCCTGCTCCTGGCCCATATCCCTACAAACCTTTCCTATTCATGTATCCATCCAAATGTCTTTTAAATGTTGTAATTGTACCCACATTCACCACTTCCTCAGGAAGCTCATTGCACATGCAAACCACCCTTTGTGTAAAAAAAATTCCCTCCTGTGTCTTTTTTAAATCTTCTCTCACCTTAAAAAAGTGCCCCCTAGTCTTGAAATTCCCCATCTTAGGGAAAAGACAACTACCATCAACTCCACCTACACGTGTCATTATTTTATAAACTTATATCTGGTCACCTCTCAACCTCCTACACCCCAATGAGAAAAGGTCCCAGCCTATCCAGCCTTTCTTTATAACTCAAACATTCCATACCTGGCAATATCCTGATAAATCTCTTCTGAACCCTCTCCAGCTTGATCATATCCTTCCTATAGCTGAGGAACCAGAACTGGACACAGTATTCCAGAGGAGGCCTCACCAATGTCCGTACAACCTCAACATAACATCCCAATTCCTATAGACAAAGCACCGAGCAATGAAAGCAATCATGCCAAATGCCTTTTTAAGCACCCTTTCTATATGTGATACAAACTTCAAAGAATTATGTACCTGCCCCCCTAGGTCCCTCTGTCCTACAACACTACCAATACCCTGTCATTAATTGTATAAGCCCTACCCTTGTTTGCTGTACCAAAATGCAATATCTTGCATTTATCCAAATTGAACTCCATCTGCCATTTTTCAGGCCATTAACCCATTTTATCAAGATCCCTTTGCAATCTTAGAAAACCTCCTTCGCTGTCTACAGTGCCACCAATTTTGGTGTCAACTGCAAACTTACTAATCATGCAATCTATATTCTCATCCAAATCATTTATGTAAATGACAAACAAAAGAGGACCCAGAACTGATCGCTGTGGAACACCAACAAAACAGAAGTTGCTGGAAAAGCTCAGCAGATCTGGCAGCACCTGTGAAGAAAAAATCAGTGTTAATGTTTCGGGTCCGTTGACCCTTCCTCAGAACTGGGGATCTCTGTGGAACACCACTCGTCCCAGGCCTCCACCATTATTTTCTGTCTTCTACCATTAAGCCAATTGTGTATCCAATTGGTAAGCTCACCCTGAATCCCACGTGATCTAAGTTTACTAATTAGTCTACCATGAAACCTTTGTCAAAGGCTTTACTAAAATCCAAATAAGATGATGGCTGCTCTGCCATCATCAATCTTTTTGGTAGTTTCCTCAAAAAACTGAATCAAGTTTGAGAGGCATGATTTTCCTTGCACAAAACCATGCTGACTATCTCTAACCAAATTTTGCCTCTCTAAATATCCAAAAATCCTATCTTTTATAATCACCTCCAACAATTATCCACAACCGAAGTCATACTCATAGGTCTACAGTTCCCTGGTTTCTCCTTACAATCTTTCTTAAACAAAGATACAACACCAGTTTGTAGTTACCAAAATCAAAGTAATCATTAAAGAAATTAATTAAGACATCATTATTCTATAGACCTTTCAATGCTATCTACTAACTTTGCAAACTAATGTTCAGTTTATCACTCCACAAATACTAAGCAATTAAACATTTGTTTAAAAATGGTTAAAATGCTGCCTACAAGTTTATTTCTGAATAATAAATCCTCTGAGCAAGCATTTGAAATACTTTCAGATTTCACCAGGGAGATGTGTGGCGGACAGGAACTGAGAAAAATAGTCACTCAAATACAAAATTGCTTGAGTTATATCCTGATGGATCATTTTGTAACCTCAGTCCCTCAATTTATAACTGTCACACGACACACTTTCAATTTTGCATTCAGATGTTAGGAAACATACCCTGAATGATGGTATTCTCTCTAACATGCACAGTTTTTAACTTTGTAAGTTTACCATTTAAACCCAAACCATAATATTTATTTGTTCTTTTAAGACTAAAACTAATAAAGCAACAAGAGACATTCTGATGAGTTAAGTCAAACTTTACAAATTATGCAGTGTAATGCCTATCAGAACAGGGCAGATGTATAGGCTGACCATGACATAGTTTACTTCAGAGCACAGGGTTAACACTCAGTCTCCAGGCTCTCTCTAACACCTCTGGGTCTCCTACTTCCTGAAAGCTGCTGCTTATTAGCTCTTCCCAAGCCATAATGCATCACCAGTAACCTTCACATCAACATAGGGTCAGAACTAGTGATGTTCACTGGTGGCTGCACAATGTTCAGTATCATTCGTGACTCCTCAGATACTGAAAAAATCTATTCTCAAATGCAGCAAAACCTGGACAATATTCTTGGGCTTGGGCTGACAAGTGGCAAGGAACATGCATGTCACACAAGTGCCAGGCAATGACCATCTCCAACAAGAGAGAATCTAGATATCATCCCTTGACATTCAATGGCATCATCATTAGTGAATCTAGACTAACAACATCCTGGGATTACTATTGACCAGTAACTGAAATAGACTAGCCATTTAAACACATGGGTACAAAAACAGGTGGCAGACTAGGAATCTCACAGCAAGTTGCTCACCTCACTCTCCAAAACCTGTCCACCATTTACAAGAAACAAACCAGGCATGCGATTGGCCATAAATGCAATCATCAGTGAGCATTTCCATTCTGACCTTATGATGCATTTAAGTTCATTGATGAAGCAGTTGAATAAGGTTGGGCCCAAGACACTAACCTGATGTACCACTGCAGTGATGTCCAAGATTTCCAACAACCACAACCATCTTTCTTTGTGCCATATATGACTCCAACCATTGGAGAAATTCTCCCTTAATTCCCATTGATTCCAGTTTTGCTAGGCTTCCTTAGCCCTATATTCTTTAGTGTTTAGAAGAATGATAAGTGATTTAATTGAAGCATACAGGGCTTTAGAAGGTAGATATAGAAAGGAAGCTTAGGAGGTCTTGAACTAAGGGACACAGTCATCGGCCATTTGAAACTGAGATGAGGAGGAATACCTTCACTCAGAGGGTGGTGAATTATTTTTAATTCTCCACCTCAGAGGCTGTAAAGCTTCAATAGTTGAACATTGATAGATTGAGAGATTGATAGATTTCTACATATTAATAATACCTATGGATATCTGGATGGTGCAAAAACCTAGCATTGAAGTAGAAGATCAGCCGTAATTTGGATCAATGGTGGAGAATGTTCTAGGAGTCAAATGGTCTTCTGCTGTTTCCATTTCCTATATTCCTAACCCATGTGCTGCCTAATGTAGCAAATATATTTCTCATATAGTTTCCCAGGAATTAGCTGTTAGTTCTTTTTTAAGAAGCATACTTCACTAATAAATGTTCAAAACAGTCATGATTACACCTCAGCATTTTATGAGTTGTTCAGCTATTTGGTACATCTTAAAAGGCGCAATATAATTTCAAGCATTATCTTTATTTCCCTAGTTTGAAAATAGTTCATGAAGTCCAGGGAGTATATTGGGAATCTTCATTGAATTTAAGGGAAACATTATTCATTTTGAAATGGCAAAATATCTGAACACCGAAAAATTGAGATAAAGAAGAACAATACAGGCAATACTATAGCACCTGAAAAACAGGGGGAAAATTAATCAAGTTTTATGAGGTACTACACCCAAAACACTAATGGATATTTTTTCCTTCAGATCCAGATATCTGGCTGGTACATGCTGGCATTTTCTATTCTATGAAAAACCAGCCAGTGATTCCTAGACAATAAGTTCCTGAAAACGGTTTCAGTTGTATCATGAGTCAACCATGCAGAGCTTAGAACTTTACTCTCATTGATGGTTGTATGACTTTGGAACTATCTGCCTCAGAAGGTGGTGGAGGCACATAATTGAATATCTTTTAAGATGGATTCCTGTAGGGAAACAAGATCAAATGGTATTGAGTACTCAGGAATGCAGATTTTGAAAAACTAAAAATAGCCATGATCTTATTGAAATGGCAGAGAAGAACAGAGGGGCTGGATGGCCTACTTCTGTGCAATCTTTGTATGTTTATTTATTTAGAACTATTTCATTTATCCTCCAAAAGGGGTACTGCCTTATAATTTTTAAAGTATTTATTTTTAGCCCTCAATTAACATGACAAGAAATTATTGTCTTAATATCACATGACAGTTGTAACAGTATACTATGCAAAACTTTGTTTCTACATTTCTTACATTAAAACAGTGACTGTACTTCAACAAGTACTTAATTTGCTGTAAAGCACTTTACATCATCCAGTGATCATGGAAAAGTTACATATAAGTCATTCTCTTTGTCATATCTATAATCTCTGCAATGTTTCACATGTTTATTTTTAGCATGCTCAGCAGTAGCCATTTTGCACACAGCAGCCTCCTCCTAAAATGTAATTTGGTAAAGAGCCTATGATGATCAGATTGAAGGAGGTATTTTATGCCTATCTAAGACAGCAGACACCAGAGCCTGGTTTGACATTTCCTCTGAAGGGTGTCCCCCCTGACAGTGCAGTGTTCCCTTGGGGCTGTGGTAAGAGTGCCAACCTGGATTATGTGTTTAAGTCCCTGATAAGGGACTTTAACCTACAACATTCTAATGCAGAGAAAAGAAAACTGCTGACTGAGCCACGGCTGACGTTGATCCCAGTTGGTTTAATGTTTCCTAGCATCTCTTCTCACAATCTTAGTGAGAGTAATTAAGTGAAACAAAAACCAGAGTTTCCAATTCTGGACTCAAACTTTCTCTAATGCATTTACCAAATCCCTTCATTTTGATGTTGGTTATTGTGCCAAATGTGCTGCACGTTTATCTCTATTGGAAATAAATTCAGGTGCTTTCACAAAGTAAAATGTGCAAATAATTGCTCGATCTGACTTTTTTTAAGTAACATTAAGACAATGGTTATTCATTAACAAATAATTCTGACCTTATCTAGCAAAACGAAGAGGCTTTGAATTCAACCTGTCATTCCAGCAAGGATACGAGATTTATAAGATATCCCAAGCAAACAGCTGCAGTGTTGAAGAAAATAAGTCTCTATCACACCATAATCTGACCGCCTGCGCATCTGAGTGCAGCAAATTTGCCCCAGTCCAACACACGGAAACTCGGAGCGACGCCAGGATCGAGATCAGCACCATCGCTTCTCGGGACAGCTCCCAGCGGGTTTTATCAGACCAGGGCGCCGAACCGTGCAAAGTCGACACTCGTCCGGACAAGGGGAACAGCAACGAACCCGGGAAATCAGTCGCAGGTACCCCGGAAGGCTCAGAGCGCAAACTGACCCAGGAGGAAGGGCGCAAGTTGGAGCTGGTTGACTGGGAGTGGTGTCGAAGCAAGTCTGAAAGGACCCCACGACAGGTGAGCGCGTTTACAAGTGCATAATAAAGCATATGCCTATCTGGTATGTTAACCAAATCCTAAACCCAAGGTTTTATTACACAAACAACCATTGAGGGAAACCTCAAGTGTCGTTATGTAGGAACATCTTTCACACCTGTATGAAATACATTTGTTGGGAACTTAAACAAAGATGGTGACCTCTATTTATTTAAATAGGCAAGCCAGTCAATGACATAACACAAAAATTCTTGCCATAAACTATCTCAATGTGATGAATATTTTTAACGTATAACACAATGTCATTATTGGGAATGTTTTCAGATGTTGCAGGAATTAACTTTGGGAATTCCAAATGGCGCAACACTTCTGTTTCTTGTTATGTGTTTTTATTGAGTTCTTTATCCCAAGAGAGGTCTGACCACAGTCGGCAAGTCCCGAATTTGACCCTCGCTAGAATGAGAAATGAACACTGTGCTGTTGACACCATTGTGATCCACACATGCTACCTGAGACCAACTAGACCACAGGGAGCCTGAATTGCAGCGGCAGTACAGGCATGTATGTTATAATCTGGATTTATGAATAGTGATGGTGAAGGCTCCAGTTTCATTCCATCACATTAGTGACTTGGAACCTCTCCCACTCTTACTGTACACACACACACACACACACACACACACAGACCATCAATACCACCACCACTGTCAGTGCTGAATTTTCTTTCCTGAAGAATAGCAGTTTCACAGGTATTGGCAGCACTGAAGCGTACAATCCACATGCTGAGGTAATGCCAAAAAAATGATTGTTGCTAGGTTTTTCAACAATTATTCAGCAATCATATTATTCATACCATAATTACACATGCATACACACACAGAGACATACAAGATGACAGAATCAAAGAATTGTTACAGTGCCAAATGAGGCCATTTGGCCCCTACATACTCCTTCAACCAGAAGTGATTAACTACCAATCAGGAGTAGCATTCAATTAATATGAATAAAAGCAGGAGAGTTCTCACTTGAGTTCTGGAAGAACTTGCCACTGAAATACTCAATATTAAAGCATTGCCAGAGGTAACACTTTCCAGATTAGTTTCTTTCATTAATCCATGACGTGGGTGTCACTGGTTGGGTCAGCATTTTATTGCTCTTTCCTCATTGCTCACAAGGGAGTTAAGAGTCAACCACGTTGTTGTGGGTCTGGAGTCACATGTAGGCTAGTCCAGGTAACGGTATCAGTTTCCTTCCCTAAAGGACATTAGTGAACCAGATGGGTTTTCCCTGACAATTCACAACAGTTCATGTGTCATTACCAGTATCTTAATTCCAGATTTTTTAAAATTGGATTCAAATTCCACCATCTGCCCTGGTAGGATTTGGAGATTCATCCCCAGAACATGACCTTGGTCTCTACATTGAAAGCCTAGCATTAATTCCACTAGGCCATTGCTTCCCTTAGTTAATAAATCAAGCCTCTGTCACCCTTCTGAGGTGGACCTAAAAGATCCTTTGGTGTTATTTTAAGCAGAATATCTGGTCATTATCATATTGCTGTTTGTAGGAACTTGCTGTGCATAAATTGCCTACTGCACTTCCTACATTACAACAGTGACTACACTTCAGCAGTATTTCACTCGATGTAAAGAGCTTTTGATTGTGAAAGGCACTACTTAAATCCAGTTTCTGCATTTCATTATAACTGTGCTTCAGTTACTAAAACCAAATTATAAACTGCATTTTAATTCTCCTCACACATCCTGCAAAGCAGGAAGAAATAATTTCATTTCTGTGTTACCAGGAGACAAGTCTGTTAGAAATTATTTTGTTTTTTTGTGATGTGTCTCCTTTATTTGATATTAAACTAGAAATTATTATGTGTCTCAGGAGTTGGCAACCTGCTCTGGGAAATGTACTGTTTATTAGCTCTCTGTAGGAAACCGCAATAAATTGGATTAAAGAAAATATATGTTCAGAATGGGACAGAGATAGAAAAGGGTTACATTCTGTTCAATGCATTTCCCATGTTTCTGAATAAATGTTTTATACTTCGCATTCTTATGTTCAAATCCTTCTATGGCTTTGCTCCTGCCTTACTCTGTAACCTCCTCCACCCCTACAATCTTCTGCAAACTGTGTATTGTTCTATTCTCTTGTATAACCACAATTTCTTTTGTTACTGTATTGGTTGAAATGCATTCAACTGTTAAATCCTATGCCTTGGATTAGTCACCCTACAGATCCTTGCCCCACTTTCCGATTTTAAAACATGCCTTATAACCTGGCTCCATCTGAGCCTTTTACCACTTGTCTTGATATCTTTTTTTGTGGTTCAAAGTCAAATTTTATTTGAGGCACACTCTGGTGAAGCACTTTGGTATATTTTATAACATTAAACATGTAAGCTATATAACATTAAAGCTATCTGTGACATAGATGCAACCATTCAATAACATCAACTCTGTATTGGTGTTTTACAAATCAATTCAAAACCAAACCCATTGCCTTGCTTTGTCACTGTATCTCTACTTTATCGTCCGACATTCAGAACTCTGCCAGCCATGCCTTAACTCACACTAGGTTTTGTTCACTTATACCCTCACATCCCATCCTTTCCGATCTGACAATCTCTTGATTTAAAAACTCTCATTATTATTTTCAAATCTCTTTTATACCCCATCCCTCCCTCTGTTTGCAATCTCCTCCAGTTCTGTACCACTCTGGGAACTCTACATGCCTCCAATTTCCACCATTTTCACTATTAGTGGGCATGTCTCCAGCCAAAAATGCAGAAATTTTCCTCCTGTTTGCTGAACCACTGTGCTTCTCTGCCTCTGTTATATGAACATAAACCAGAGTAGGCCATTCATCCCTTCAAGCCTGCTCTGACATTCAATAAGATCACGCCTGGTTTTGCAGTGGTCTCAACTGCACTTTCCTGTTTTCCCCCCACAATCCATTGACTGTCAAAACTCTATCAAACACAGCCTTGAATAATTTGAATGATCTAGCCTTCTATACCTTCTAGGGAAGAGAGTTCCACACTTTAGTACCCTTTGTAAGAAATAATTCTCCTCAGCTCCATTTTAACAGTGAGACTTCTTATTATTAAATTCTCCCCAGTTCTAGTTTCTCCTACAACAAGAAACAACCTCTGAAATTTCACCCTGTCAAGTCCCCTCAGAATTTTGTATGATTTAATGAGATCACCTCTCATTCTTCTAAACTCCAGGGAATAAAGGCCCAATTTACAGAGCATCATCTCACAGGACAAGCCTCTCAGCTCAGAAACTAATCTAGAAACTTTCACTGCGCTGTCTTCAATGCAAGATATCCTTTCTTCAATGTAGAAATCAAAACCACACACAATACTCCAGGTGTGATCTCACCAAAGCCCTATACAATTATACTTGTTTAAGATACTCCTTAAAACTTAACCCTTTTTGGTTTCCTGTGTCACGCTGGCATCATATACTATTCCTGTAAAGCTCCTCAAGAAGTGAAGCTATGTTAAGATTGCTATGTAAATGCACATTAGTATTATCACTGTTGATACAACTTACTCTTAATGCAATCACTGTCTCAACCATTTCCTGTTCAATTAGCAACTGCATAAATGCATGTCTCCTAATCTCTGGCAATTTTCAACCAATGACTGCCTTATCAACAATCCTTCAAACAAAGGAACAGTTTTCCTTCAAATAAAAGCAAAATGCTGTAGATGCTGGAAATCTGAAATACAAAAAAAACCAGAAAATACTAGAGAAACTCAACAGGTCTGGCAACATCTAACATTTTGTCAAATCAGAGTTAAAACATCAGAGTTAACATTTTGAATCCAAAATGACGCTTCTTCTGACCAGAACTGTCATCTCTGTTTCTCTGTACACAGATACTGTCAGGCCTGCTGAATTCCTGCAGCACTTTCTCTTTTTATTAAAAGTTTTTCCTTGTGTCTTGAACAAAACCCTTTATTTATTTTTCACTTTTGATTAAATCTCCTCACCGCTCCAGTGAAAATGTCTCAAATCTCTCTCTGTAATGATATTGTCTTTCATTCCTGGCAAATCAACTTGAGTAGAGGGGAAAGAAGCTTAAAACAAACCTATCAACACATTGAGCTTGCATCTTTGCATCTAACACATGAATGTCACTTATGCTGTCATAAGTGATAAGTTGAGAAGACATTTGTCAAAAAGCAGTAGTTCTAAAATAAGAGTATATCATTGCCACACTGTTCAAAGCTGGAGGAAGAACTCCATGCTTATCTGCTTGCATGAATGATAATTGCAGAGCAGTGTTTGGGGGGAAAGAATCACAAAGTCACTGAAAGGATCAAATCAAGCCTTGCTGTTTCCTTACAAACTATCTCAGGATACTAACTTGGTCTGTAAAAATTTTTATTTATGCCAGCTTGTTGTATGATCATCTTGGGCAAAAATCCCAGGCAAATAATGGAACTCAGCTTCATTTTAGAACAAGTACAATGAGCTTTTCTTGGTTTTTTTCAAGATCATTTTGCTAGATGAAGAAGAAAGAACATTTATCAATTGTTCTCAAATCCACGTATTCAGCCTGGTTTTGAAACCTGCAATAAATCACTTAGCCCAGGTAAACCGAAATCTCAGACACGTTCAGCGTCCTTTTGAATTCTGTACAACTGTGTAGGTTTATAGTGTAAAACAGAAACAGACCATTTGGCCCATCATATAATGATGGGAATAAGCTATTTAATTATTCCAAGCCTTTCCCTATGGCCCTGTAAATTTTCACCTCTTCAAATTGATGTCCAATGTCATTCTGAAAATTAATATTCAAGCTGCCTTCATCATCCCCATAGGCAATGAGTTCCAGATCATAACAACTGTTGTAAAAGATTATCTCATTTGTCTTTTGTATTCTGTCCAAAATTCTTCCAATCTCTATCAACTCATTATTGACTCTTTCGGCAATGAAAATATTTTATCCGTATTGACTCTATCAAAACTGCTCAAGATTTTGAAAAGCTCTATTAAAACTCCATTTCTGAAGAAGCGTACAGACCCGAAACGTCAGTTTTCCTGCTCCTCTGATGCTGCTTGGCCTGCTGTGTTCATCCAGCTCTACACCTTGTTATCTCACAAAAATCTTGACTACTCTGAGAACAGTTTGAGAATATGTGTGATCCTGTTTTCCCATAAAGAGAACAATGACACATCCCTTTCTACTTTTAGTTCTTAAGGTAAAGGTAGATCAAAATGTATAGCTTAGTATGTTTTAAGAAATTAAATAGGAACAAACCTACAGTCGGTCAAAAGAGTAAAACTCAAAAATACCCAGCAGATTTGGTAGCAAGTCTGTGCAGAGAGAAACAAAGTTACTAGTTCAGACTGTCCTGATAAAAGGACACCACATGAATTCCAAACTCTGTTTCTCTCTCTATAGATGTCATCAGAGCTGTTGAGCATCTCCAGCTTTTTCTGCTTTACTTGAATTTTGACAGCACCTTTCACGAAGTCAGGCCATCCTTAGATGACTCACAGCCAAAGGAAAACTATTTTTTAATTACTATCATTGTAGCAACATAGGAATATGCAAAAGCCAACTTGCCCACAGCAGGATCCCCCAAACTGCAATGAAATAAATGACCTGATAACCTGTTGTAGTGAAATGTGTTGAGCGAAACTGCCCTGCTCCTTTTCAAGAATGCTATGGATATTTTACAATCATCTGAGAGAGTAACAAGGACCTCACTTTCCTGTCGAACAAAAGAATGCAGCGGTCAATGCAAATATTCATGTTATGTTTACAACGCTGCAGACTCACAACACCTACAATGGGAATCTCCTCCAGTACTGATTATAGAACGATCAAGAGATAATTAGGAAGGGACATGAATGTCAAAGCTATTTTTTTGCACCTTTGCTCGAAAAATGTTTACATTCTTCCGAAATTTGTGAAATGAAAGAAAAGAGTTGATGTGAGATGAATGGCTCCATGCAGCACTGAACCATCCGAACAAATTTCAGCTTTTTCAGTTAGACAGCCGTTCATAGCTGCTCCAGTAGCTGTCACATACTATTGACAGCATCTCTCCCAGGAGATAGGCAGTCAGTGAGCCAATCTTTCTGCATCAGCCATTTATCACCAGAAACTCTTTGTCAAAGCTTTACCTTGGCATTCAGAATGTTCAGCCACCAAGCAGCAGAAACCGAGTCATCTTGACATCTCTGTGGGGTGTGTGTTGCCACTGACCTTCTAAATCATTTGTTACCGCATGAATGAGAGCTGTCAGATTGTTAAGTCAAGTATGGAGACTAATTGTCTCCACGCAGCAGAGACTTCACTCTTCAATGCAACTTCTGAAATATTTAACACAAGGATGAAATGAAACTTGGGAAAAGGAATGAGAAGGGTCTAATTAAAAAAGGCAGTTTGAACTATACAATGTATTCAACTGTGATGCTGAGCACTGACTTAGCTCAGTTAACAGCAATCCTGGCTTTCTGCAACCTATTGCTCCAGATCCACATGCCGTTTATTAAGGACCAATGTGCAGCTCCCAATCTTAATCAGTCAAACCCATGTTGACAGTAATTAAATGATTTATTTCATTTTCTAAAAAAAACTTCAATCAGTGTGGTATTAATGAGAAAATGCCATTCAATAAACAACATTCTATAAATATAGGGCACAGTTTCAACATTTTTGGAGTTGTGAACTGTGAGGGTGTGAGTGTAGAACTTTTCTTAGAAGAACATAGACAGGATGCCAGAATGCATGGTAGATGAAATTTATTGCAGAAGAGTGTGAAGTTGTTCATTTTGTTTGGAGGAACACAGAGAACCAATGTGAAATAAGGGGCACAATTCTAAAAGCAATGCAGGATCAGAGAGACCTGTGTTTACATGTACGTAGATCATTGAAGGTGGCAGGACAGGTTGAGAGGATGATTAAAACATAGGAGAGGAGGAGACCATTCAGCCCTTAAGCCTGCTCCGTCATTCAA
This sequence comes from Rhincodon typus, assembly GCF_021869965.1. NCBI lineage: Eukaryota > Metazoa > Chordata > Chondrichthyes > Orectolobiformes > Rhincodontidae > Rhincodon > Rhincodon typus. The sequence continues at coordinate 14,417,874 of NC_063344.1, read as the reverse complement.
TATGGTCATGGCTGATCCTCTATCTCAATCCCATATTCCCACTTTCTTGTCATCTTGATGCCTTCAATACCTCAACATGAATCACTTTCTTTCGTGAATATACTCAGTGATTTAGCCTCCACAGTCTCCTGCGATAGCGAATTCCATGGATTGACCATCCTTTGTGTAAAGAAGTATTTCCTTATCTCAGCCCTAATGGTCTTCCCCATATCCTGAGACTGTGTCCTCAAGTTCTAGACACCCAATAAGAAAAACATCCTTCCTACATCCAGTCTGTCCAGCCCTGTTAGAATTTTAGATGTTTCAATCAGATCCTCTCTCATTCTTCTGAAGTTGAGTGAATCCAAGCCCACTCAAACTAATCTCTTTTCATATGACTATCCTGCCATCCCAATTATCAGCCTAGTAAACCTCTGCTACACTCCGTCTATGGTAAATATACCCTTTTTTAAGTAGGTATACTAAAACTGCTCCAGGTACAGCCTTACCAAAGCTCTGTATGACTTAAGTAGGACATCCTGCCCTGACCAGTCTGATTCCTTGAATGGCAGAACTGACAAATGAAGAGCAACTGGATCAGTTGGAGCTATTTTCATGAGAATTTAGAGGAATAAGGGAGGATTTGTAGAAACCTAGAAAATTCTAGCAGGACTCCACAAGGTAAAATTAGGGAGAATGTTACCAATAACAAAGGAGTCCAGACCCAAGGGTCATAGTCAAAGGATACAGGGTAGGCCATTTAGGACTGAGATGAGGAGAAATTTATTCACCCAGAAAGTGGTGAACTTGTGAAGTTCTCTACCACAGAAAGTAGTTGATGCCAAAAAATGTAATATTTTCAAGGAAGAGTTAGATATAGTTCTGAGGCTAAAGGAATCATATGATATGGGGACATAGCAGCAACATTGACCAAATTGGATGATCGGCAATGATCACATTGCAAAGCACAGCAGGTTCGATGCCTGCTTCTATTTTCAATGTTTCTATGTTTCTGTACTTCTGAACTCAAACCCTTTTGCAATGAAGGCCAACATACAATTTATCTTCCTAAATGCTTGCTGCACTTGCTTTTTACCTTCATTGATGGAGTACAAGGGCACCCAGATCCCTTTTTATATCCACACTTCCCAATATATTATGAACTAAATAATATCCTCTCTTTCAGTTTTCCACTCTGATGTGTATAATTTCATATTTATCCACATTATACTGCATCTACAGTATATCTTCCCACCAACTCAACTTGTCTAGATTGCCCTAAATCCTCCTTGTATCCTTCTCACAACTCACAATCCCATCTACTTTTGCATCATCAGCAAACATGAAAATATTGTTTTTGATTTGCTCATGCATGCCATTTATATACACCATAAATCTCTGGGAGACAAGTACTGATCCCTGTGGTATACCACGATTCACCACCTGCCACTCAGAAAAAGGCACATTAACTCCCACCCTCTGTTTCCAATCTGTCAAGGCAAGCTGCATTCATGCCAATATTTCACCTTCAATCGATGTGCTCTAATTTTATACGTGAGCCTCTTACATGTGATCTTATCAAAAAACTCTCTTGAAACCAAAATACACCACATCCAATGGTTCGCCCTTATCTATTTTGTTAATTACATTTCAAAAACCTTCTGTAGATTTGATAAGTTTGATTCTCCTTTCCTAGACCCACACTGACTTTAACTAATCCTGTTAATACTTTCCAAGTGTTCTGCTATCACATCTTTTAAAATAGATTCTAGCATTTTGTCCACTGCTGATGTTAGAATAACTGATCTGCAATTATTTGTGTTTTCTTTGCCTCCTTTCTAAATCGTGTGTTTATATTTGGCAGCCTCTAATCTTTAAGAGTAAAATAAAACATACAGCATCCTGGCTTTATTAACAGTCGATAAGCGAGGAAGATATTTTAAAACAAAACAGAAATTGCTGGAAAAGCTCAGCAGATCTGCTAGCATCTTTGGAGAGAAAGCAGATTTAACATTTGGGTTGAGTGACCTTTCTTCAGGACAGGGAGTTATTTTGAACTCATATAAAGCAGTGGTCACCCTCAACTCCAGTACTGTACACCACACCTTAGGAAGGACATAAAGGCATTAGAGAGAGGGCAGGAAAAGTTCACAAGAATGCTCCTGGAAAGAGAAAGTTTTATTACATAGATACACTGGAGAAGTTGGAACTATTCTCTTTGGAGAAGTGACATTTAAAAAGGAGTATTCAGAATCTTAAGGTTATGGGCAGAGTAGATAAAGAGAAGTTTCCTATTGGAATCTGAAATGTACTGCATGAAAGTGTAATGGAGACAAATTGAATTGAAGCATTTGAGACAGTGTTGGATCATTGTTTGAAGAGAAAGCAAGTGAAAGTCCATGGTAAGAAGGCCAGGGAGTTCAGCTTGGTGAATTGTTCCTTTAGAAAACCAGGATGTGGAGGTGCTGGCTGGGGTGGAGAAAGTCAGAAATCACACAACACCAGGGTATAGTCCAACAGGTTTATTTGCAAACACAAGCTTTCAGAGCCTCACTCCTTCTAACACCTGAAGAAAGACTGAAGCACCGAAAGCTCGTGTTTTCAAATAAACCTTTTGGAGTATAACCTGGTGTTGTGTGATTTCTGACTTAGAAAACCAGCACAGACAGCATAGACTGAAATGTCTCCTTCTGTAATATAACCATTCTTTGCAGAAATGTTATGTTTTCATCATTACAAGCATCTTAAGTAGCATTGTGGCTCTTCTCAAAATATTGGCACAGATTTTCCAGTCTCTGGATGTTCGTATATGGGACATGCCCCAAAAGATGTCCCATGGGATTCCTCAGAAGTTCCAATATGAAGATTCAATGGGGTTTGCACAAAAGGTTTTAACTTCCGACAGGCAATTCCCCCAGTTGTTGTGACTTCAGATGGTTACAACTTACTTACCCGGATAGTTATGCAGGGAATGTTAGTCCAAGAAAAAAATCTATTCTATTTCATGGGCAACTCCCCTCCCCGTGGCTCCCTCCCCAATACTATCCCCCTCCTTTAGACCAACACCCGTGACTCCCGATTGGCCTGCAAGAGTTCTGGACTACCCATTGACTTGACCTGGCTACCCTTTGACCCAAGTGTCCTCCCCTCCTGACACAGTGCCCCATCAATACTCATCCACTTCACCTAACTCCCCACCCGCCCAACTCAGCTCTATCTGCCATCCTAATTAATTTAGTGGCAGGTCACACAAAAAAGAGTTGGGTACCAGCGGGTGTGGGGGTGCATTATCAACCCCTCTGATGCCATTTTGATTTAAGCCGTCCCTCTTTCCCTGCTTGTCCTTCTTTTTTTCTCTTGTTGCACTGCCCCTAGTGGCAGTGCTTGTTAATTACTACTCGGTTATTTGTTTATTGAGGGAATTTGATAATGGGTTTCGTAACAAATTAGCTGGACTTGTAGTGCCGTGGTAATATTGCTACCTCTTGAGCCAGGAGGCCTGGGTTCAAGTTCCACTGGCTCTAGAGGTGTGCAGTAACATCTCTGAACAAGTTGATAAGAAAATATTTTAAAAATGAGCTGGGTACCTCGGATGGAATTGTACATCTGTCCTTGTCTTGAGAACCTCACTCAGGAAACTGCACCTCACAATCTGAGCCACCTCATAGAAATACCCTCTGTGTTGTTCCACACAGCTTGGAGGGACTTCCTAATGTGTTGCTGCTGCACACCTTCCACTTTTGCACCTTTATTCACTACCCTGACACACCTTGACATTCCATTCTTCCCCGGGGGCAGGGTTCCCAATGGAGGGCTTTTGACATGGGAATTCTGCCACTTTCCATCACGGACCTGGGTGGATGCTATTGCACTAAGCAGCCTCATGCAATTGTAGGTTAAAGTGGTTAACAGACTCCCAGCTCAGCTGTTTATTCTACAGTGGAGTTCCTGGACTGTGCTGGCTGCGGGAGATTGCATCCCTTTTTAATTAATGTGAATAATTTGTTGTTGTTCCTTTAGTTACACTTTAATCCCACATTCCTTGTCTTTGAGCGCTTGATCTGGAGACTTGTGGGCAGGTCAGAGGATCTCCTCATGGACCTGCTCCTGAGTCTGGCTAAAGTAGCCATCAGCAGGTCAAGTAGTGCTCCATGGAAGGAGTCATAATTCCTGACTGCCTGCCTCTCTTCTGAGCAAATGTTCATGCCCAGTTGTCCTTGGTTAAGGAGTATATGGCTTTCTCCACTACACTGAAGCATTTTGAGAGAGGTGGGCACCACTGAGGCAGGAGTGCTTTAAACACCCAACCTTCCAGAAGTTCCCACAAATGTAACCGAGCTGCCTCAGTATAGCCACATACTTACGTCTACCCAGCAATGTACAAAATTCACCAAAGAACAAAGAACAGTACAGCACACGAACAGGCCCCTTGGCCCACCAAGATTGCACCGCTGCATGATGCCTTTCTAAACTAAAACCTTTTGCCTCTACACAATCTGTATCCCTCTATTCACTATCTATCCATGTAGCTGTCAAGATGCTTCTTAAATGTTCCTATTGTGTCTACATCCACCACCCCATCTGGCAGCACATTCCAGACCCTTGCCATCCTCTGAGTAAAAAATGTTTGTCTGTCATATCTCCTTTAAACATACCCTCTTTTACCTTAAACCTATCTCCCCAAGTAATTGACATTTCCACCCCGGGAAAAAAACTCTGTCTTTCCATTCTGTCCATGGCTCTCATAATTTTGAAAACTTCTATCAGGTTGCCCTTCATTCTTTGATGTTCAAGTGAAAACAAAGCAAGTTTGTCCAATCTCTCCTCATAGCTAATACCCTCCAAACCAGGCCACATCCTGATAAACCATTTCTGTACCCTTTTCAAAGCCTCCACATCTTTCTGGGAGTGTGATGACCAGAAGGGGGAGGCAATGGTCTAGTAGTATTCTCACTGGACTGTTAATTCTGAGACCCAGATAATGTGCTGGGGACTTGGGTTTGAAACCCACCGCAACAGATGGTGGAATTTGAATTCAATAAAACAAATATCTGGAATTAAGAATCTAATGATGCCCGTGAATCCATTACTGATTGTCAAGGGGGAGAAAACCCATCTGGTTCACTAAGGTCCTTTAGGGAAGGAAACTGCTATCCTTATCTGGCGTACATATGATTCCAGACCCACAGCAATGTGGTTGACTCTTAACTGCGCCCTGGGCAATTAAGGATGGGCAATAAATGCTGCCTAGCCAGCAACATCATCCCATTAATGAATAAGGGAAAAAAAACACCATTTTGATTTAAGCCATCCCTCTTTCCCTACCAATCCTTCTTCTTTTTGTTCTTGTTGCATTGCCCCTTTATTTAGAACGTTTTAATTGATTAATATGTATATGTAAATCCCCAAATTCCTTTTCAGGAAACTTCTAACTGATTAAAGATTTAACAACATGTGAGGTTTGTTTAGTACATCCTCAACAAAGGTGTGACCCTTTGATCTTTTACTTATAAATTCTGTGCCTGATACTGCCTCTCTCACTAACACCTGAAGAAGGAGTAAGACTCGGAAAGCTTATGTTTTCAAATAAACCTGTTGGACTATTACCTGGCATCGTGTGATTTCTGACATTGTTCACCCCAGTCCAACACCAGCACCTCCACATCATGGCATTCATCAAATGGATATCAGTCTGTTAAACAGTTCATCTCCTGCTTTTCTTTCAATTTGACAAGCTTTCTTGCAGGTTTAATGGTATTGGCCATTATTAATATTTAAGGTTATTGTTAATGGTTAAGATTTTCTATGAATAGTTATAACCAGGAGCAGTACAGCAGTGTATAATGAAGAAGAGGTAACCTGTGAGCTACAAATCCCCACATCTTATTCAATGATTCACAACGCTCCACCATTAACTGTTACCTTCTTTAGGACAACTTTGGGAATTGAACATGTTCATAGTGAGGAAAGCCTGTTTCTCTACCTTCAAGGAACTTCTAATGACAATGTCGATGTTCTTCTTTGTTCTTACACCTAGAGAACAGATGGATTGTCTATCCCGCTGTGTGCCTTTCAGGGAATGGTCTCACTGCATGCTCCAACCACAGGCAAGACCCTCTCCTTGTCCACCTACGAAATCAGCGGCGAGGGGTGCAAGATAACGCCGGTGGCCAAGAAGGTCGAGGTGTATCGCTCCAAGAGTGTGGGGCATGAGCCCAGTGCTGAGGACACGCCAGGCAACCTGGCTGACACCAGCGTCAAAATCCACCTGGAGGTGCTGGAGATCTGCGAGAACGAGGAGGCACTGGATACTGTGTCCATCGTCAGCAACATCAGCCAGTCCTCAGCGCAAGCCCGCTCACCATCCTTGCGCTACTCGCGCCGTGAGAACCGTTTCGTATCGGTGGACCTGGCCGAGTCGGCCTCTTACTCATTGATCATCCCCACAGGCCACTCGGGCAGTGACATCAACATATCGATCCCAGACACAGTGGAGGCTCACAGACAGAATAGCTACAAACAGCACCACGACAGATCAGGCTATCAAGAAGAGATACAGCTCCTGAATGAAGCTTATAGGAGACAAGAGGAAATAACTAATAATTGCTGATTGCTCAGGGAGCCTGTGTGTATGTGTCTTCTGTGTGTGTGCACTTGTGCGTGCATGTGTGGTGCGCCACCTACATTTTACCAAATCTTACTAGGGGCAAACTCAAAGTGAGATCCAGATCTGAAGGTCCAATCCTGGTCAATGTCAAAACGTCTGAAACAAACAAAACTGAAATAGAACCAATTCTGAAGAAGGGTCACAGGATTCAAAACATTAACTGTTATCTCTCCACAGATGCAGCCAGACCTGCTGGGTTTCTCCAGCAATTTCTGCTTTTGTTTGTTTCAGATGTCTTTGAATCCGCAGTTACTTGTTTTATTACTGTTCAATTATCTAATTTTGGTCCATTTTGGACAACTTCTGTTCACAGTTAACTCATTCTTAGAGAAAGATGGTATATATAGTTACTGTCCCTTCCATTATTTTACATTTTCTCCAGATCTACATTTTATGGATTGAGTTTCCTTTGTATTTGCATTTAAACACAATCATCATCTTGATGTAAACCAATTATGTGGCTTAAGAGATAGCAGAATTTTGGTTACCATTGATTTATGCGCATAACTATACCCTTTTGTAACATGTCTGAATGAGTAATTTGGAGCTCAAGCCACACTTCAAGGTTACTTTCAAACAATGTTTATTAACACCGTGTACATTATTGCTAGACACAGAACAGCATGTTCCAACATATATAGAGACTTTTCTCACCACTGCAACCTGATTTTCTTGTGCAATGGGAACCAAAGTAATTTTTCTGTTTCTTCAATCGCCACTGTTTGAACATTTTTTAAAAAGTATTCTCTCTGAAACCTGAAATTTGGCCTGTATTACCTCATTCATTTAATGCATTTTTATGACATAAGTATCAGTCACATTCGAAGTTTACAAAATATCTTCAACTGCAGGCTCTTTCTCATTTTTGGCATGAAATTAGACATGGCTTAGGGCAAAAAGAAAGCCAGCGTTGCATTGGTCACTTGTTATCCATTTCCACCGCATTCAAATCTATGAACTTCAATCAAGAAAAATGTTGCATGTATCATTTACAAGATGATAAGTGCAAGGCTTTATGTGTCCACCACCACACCCCTCACCCCTTTAACTGTGATGTGCAAGAATGATGGTGAGAAGAGCAGAAACTTACATTTTAAGACTCACGGAAGCCTTTGGGCATCTTTTTGAGCTGAGATTCCTTATGCTGATTTTGTCCAATTACACAAATATCAGGTTTACATGTGAATCATCACACTAGAGAAGTGGGTTTAGTTTCATTCTAGGCAAACACACAATTTTTAAAAATTAATTCATGGGACATTGGTGCCACTGACTAGGCTAGAATTTATTGCCCATCCCTAATTGCCAAAAAGGCATTTCAGACTCAACCACTTTAATTAGAATCCCATGGTGGCCATGCCAGGTAAGGATGGCAGAGTTTTGGGTTTATCTTCTGTGGAACCAAAGGAGGCAACTTATCTTCTGCCATACTGTTGATTGGTAGACAGCTGCAATCTGTGGGTGCATTCTCAATAACCAGTCCCTCCAAAAAGATTAGGCATTTGTTTTAATTCCTTGTAGCGTCATATGTCTCTGGCAGTCAAATCTGGATTTAGGAATGTGGTAACATTGGAACTAGTAAGGGCTATTCCAACCCTTGAGCCTGTTCTGCCATTTTATTTCATCATGATTCTGATCTTTCTCCTCTCATTTTAAACTATATTGCCCTAGTTTTGAACTCCACGACTTTAGGGAAAAGACCTTTGCTATTCACCTCATCTATGCCCCTTATGATTTTATAAACTTTTTTAAAGTCACCCCTCCACCTCCTTCACTCCAGCGAAGTAAATCCCAGCCTATCCAGCTTCTCCTTCATAACTCAAACTCTCCATTCCGGGCAACATCCTGGTAATTCTTTTCTAAACTCTCTCCAGTTTAATAATATCCTTCCTATAATAGGATGACCAGATCGGTTTAGGATACTCCAGAAGAGGCCTCACCAAAATCCTATACAACCTTAACATGTCATCCCAACTTCTATACTCAAAAGGTCTTGGCAATGAAGGCAAGGATGGTAAATTATGCCTTCTTAACGACCTGTCTAACTGTGATGCAAATTTCAAAGAATTATGTACCTGAACCCTGGGTGTCTCTGTTCTATTATACTACCGAGGGCCCTACCATTAATTGTATAAGCCTTGCCCTTGTTGTAAGGTTATATTCCCTTATTCTGGACTCCTCACGCCAATAGAAAGTGTTTCTCTCCGTCTATTCCTTGAATGCCTTTAATCATCTTAAGTTACTGAATTATGTCAACCATCAAACTACCATATTCAAGAGAACGAGGAAACCTGGCCTTGTGAAGGTCAGTCCTACTCCTCTAATCAAGATGAATCAGTCCACGTCATTTTTGGCTATTGGTCAGCTACTAATCTTGAGAGGCATTGTGCCTAATCCTGCCTGTGTTACCATCTCTATTTCACAAATGTTTAGGGACAAGCATATTCTTGGATGATTTCTTAATCTGAAGGACCAGGATTGACTCTCAGATCTTGACCATCTTTTGTTGCCAAAACCTTTAACAAAATGTGTTCTGTTTGTTTTTGACACACTTACTCATTGTGGGTTCAATCTTCATACCACTCGTGGTAGTAAATGGAGGCCTGCTTTATTACTTTGCTCCATGTTTGATGTGGAGTGGTACCCCTCAAGCTGTATACCAATAGTGTATTCCTTAAAAAAGATGTATTTTTTGAAGCTTTTGTCTTGCACTCATCAGGACAATTTGCAAGAATACCAGTTCAAGGGAAAACTAACATTTATACAGCATGATAAGAGAGTATGGAACGTTTGGCAAGTAGATTCTGTTTGGTAGAGGTGTTGTGATGGAGAATGCACCAAACTTTAAATTAAATTAAATTAAGTTCTAAGACATAAAATTTAATAAAAGCCTGGCAGTTAACTGTAATCATATTAATTGGAGCTGGTTAAAGAAATAATTACAGATCTCCATCATTGTTGTTTGTGCTGACTGATTATTGAGTGCAAGATACCACCAAGGTCAAAGAGGATATGACAGGAGATAAGATCAACTGAAATGCAAATTGTTAGTGACAGTATTCCTACCTAATGAATGAGGTTAACATTTGAGTGTTTGTTGCTGTATTTGAGTGAGGTCAGCTTTAATTGTCAATACTGATACAAGTGAATATTTTGTGCTAATTATGTTCTAACTGTATGAGATAATCTAAACAATGGGTATGGAATGGTAACTAGTCCTGTGAACACATTACTTAGTCTAGAATTGAATTTAGTTTGGATACATAGCAATCTGTGGGCACGTGATTGAGGGGTGGGGGGTAGTGAGTAGAAATTGTACAGATTGGATAGCACTAACACATTGTTATTTTTTTCCCAAATTCAGTTCTCATTTTCCAACAGTTATTATTCCTACAGCAAGCCAAAGATGTGATATGATAAGATGCCATTATTTCTGGCAGCATAGTCCTGAATGACATTTCATTGTCTTCAGCATCATAAAGTGGTGCAATTTGCAAGATCACTGAACATTCCATTGTATTTCCACCTGCAAATGGTCAATGCAGATTCATGTATTTTGTTAATCATGTCTTATATTTGTTCAACACACAAAAAGAAGTTTTATGGATAGAAGTTCACATCATTTTAATTAGAAGCTACAACTTGAAACTTAGAATGGGAGTTATTCTGTGCTTCAGGAAACAACGGGTTAATAACTTATTGGAATTCTACATGGTCTTCTTCATTGTATCATGCTTAGATAGACTGATGCTGCAGCAACATCACCTGAAGTTCATGCTGATTTCCCCTGTGTCTTAAAACCTCTGTATCCACAGCTCCCAGATATTTTGCATAAGTTTTTGCATTTGCTCAGCCATCCCAGCAGGCCCTCTTGAGCAGTCAATTTGACAATTTGTTTTAACAGAGTTCAGCCCCATTAGCAGACATTAAATCTAGGCTCCCCTTAATCCATTAGGTTTCTTAAACCTGATACTGAAAAGTCTAAAAATTATTCAATATGAACCAATATGACCATTAATATTGACTGGATACAATTTAGGACCTTTTAATTATATCTTGACTGCAAATAGACCAAACGATTGGAAATGCAGGCCAAGCAGCATCATAGGAGCAGAGATGCTGCTTGGCCTGCTGTGTTCATCCAGCCCTGCACCTTGTTGTTTCAGATTCTCCAGCATCTGCAGTTCCTACTATCTCTGATTGGAAATGCAGTCAGTTCTGTTAACAATGAAGAAAGCAATTTAATCTAAACATATTAAATATTTGAAAGTTAATATCTAATGATGTAATTTGAAGCCTTTACTGTGATTAATCAAAACACCAGTGATACCTATTTGGTATCAAGCCTTCTTCACTTTGGAAATGAGGAGCTGATCAAAGTAACAGTATCAAGGTTATGAAGGTGATCGACAAAGCGACATTGGGAATTTCAGCACTCCAATCCCATGGAACATAAGCTAAGAAAATGGAAAGCTACGAGTAAGAACTTCATGATTTAAAATTCATATATATAGCTGCATCCAACATTTTGTTTTCTAAAATTAGCTGGGAAGGGTATTTCCCCTTCCCACCCTGCCCTTACTGAGGCATATTGAAATTGTTTCATTCTGTATCCAGTCAGCATAGAAACTGATCTGAGATTTTGAATTAGACCAAATGGATTTCATTCTTCAGCAAAACCATCCTTTAACATTTAAAAGGATAATGTCATGAAAGCACATGCAGAGGTTGGGGATTCTGTCACTCTGTTAGCAACATCTTTAATTTTGGGAGAAAACCCTTCCCTGTCATTGGTAGTTAGTGATAGACTTAGGAGCATTCTCTGATACTAAATATAAGTGCAAGATGTTCCCTGAAAGTTGGTTAAAGATTATGCCATTCTGATCACTATTTCAAGGAAATTGTAAACAAATCATTTAAAAGAGCTTGCCAATATTAGTAAATGGACATCATGTCTTTTTTATTCTTTTATGAGATGTTGGCATCAATGGCAAGGACAGCATTTGTTGCCTATCCCTAATTACTGTTAAACTGAGAGGCTTGCATTTCAGAGGTCAGTTAAGCATCAACTATATTGGGTCTGGAGTCATATGTAGGCCAGACCAGTAGGGATGCCAGATTTTATTTCCTTTAAAAGGCATTTATGAACCAGATGGGCTTTTGCAAAAATTGATATCAGTTTCATGGTCACCATTACTGAAATTGACTTCCAGTTCCAGGTTTTTATGAATTTAAATTTCACCAGCTGTCATGGCTAGATTTGAGCCTGGTTTTCCAAAGCTTTTTGCCTGGTCCTCTGCATTATTAATTCGGAGCTATTACCATTACATCACTGTTTCCCTCCATTACAGTTACATTACTAATAACTTTAAGAATCAGACCTTTTTTCAACAAAGACTCTGAATTTTGGCAAACTTTTAGCTGGCACTCAATTTTATATGTTAACAGGCTAATAAAGTTTGATTATTGGCAATTTCTTCCTCACAAATTACTTTATTAATATGTTAAACATTACATGTTTTATTAAAAACTAGACCTTATATATTTTCCCACAGACTGAGCTAGAACATATTTATACACCCACCAGTGTCCTCTGACTCTCCCTGAGTAGTCACAGAATATAAAAGTTAATACCTGATCAGGATAGCTGCTGCTGCTAATGAGGGCTGACGCTGTCCAGGCGCTACACTTGATGTTGTCACCACGTCCTTGATGTAGGGTCAGCTTCTGTGATAGTTGGTCTCCAAAGTTTTTGTTGGCTACATGCACAAGAGCCTTCTTCTTATCCTGTTATCTCTCTCAAGTCTTGTTGTCTCTTTCCCATTGGCTCAGGTTGATTCACTTATTGCATATCTTTACTTGATTCGTCCTGGCCCAGAGACTTAGATAGCATTACCTCATTGCTCCTTGTCCATTTAAGGCTTTTGCATTATCTCATCTTTCTTACTTTTTGCAGAACTTGATTGGTACCAAGTGGTCCTGACTAGTTTAGGCCAGCTCCTGGACCTAGGTCATTGTCAATTCACAAGCTGTTTTTGCATATGTCAGCAGTTTCACACTGAGTATTCCCATGTCATCAGCTGGTACTCCTTTCTCTCTTTGTAGCCTCCTGCTAACAGTATAGGTATTTGGATCTCTTGGTCCACTGGACACTGAAGTGACTGACTGCTTAGTTTCACAATCACAGCAGAGCATTAATTGGATATACTCTTGGTTCCTTCTGGCCAGCAAGGAGAAGTTCCAATTTCTGTAGCAGGCTAAGCTGTTGTAACATCAGAATAATCCAATGGAAACTCTTTTAAAGCTGCTGTATCATTCAATATTTAGGGAGAGTTGGTGATGTAGTGATAATTTCTCTAGCTTTCTTTTACTCATTCATGGGATGAAGATGTTACTGGCCAGGCCAGCATTTATTACCCATCCCTAATTGCCCAGAAGGCAGTTAAGAGTCACCCACATTGCTGTGGCTCTGGAGTCACATGTGGGCCAGACCAGGTAAGGATGGCAGTTTCCTTCCCTAAAGGACATTAGTGAACCAGGTAGGTTTTTTCCCAACTATTGACAAAATGGTTTTATGATCAACAATAGACTCTTAATTCTCTATTGGATTCATATTCTACCATCTGCCATTGCGAGATTCGAACATGAGTCCCCAGAACATTACCTGATTAGTGATCCAATGATAATACCACCAGACCATCACCTCCCAATTACCAATCAATAGGTCCGGTCTAATGCTCTGGCATTATGGGGTAAAATCCCACCACAGCAACTGGTGGAATTTGAATTTAATTCATAAACTTGGAATATAAAATTAGTCTCGGTGATGGTGATTATGAAATGATCATCAATTGTTGTAAAAACCCATCTGATCACTAATGTCCTTTGCAACGTAAATCTCCAATCATTGCTCAATCTGATGTACACATGACTCCAGACTTACAACAAAGTGATTAATCATTAACCACCTTCTGAAATGGCCTAACAAGACACACAATTCAAGGATAATTCAGGATGAGCAGTAAATGATGTGATGCCCATATCCTGTGAAAGAATTAAAAAATAACTTGTTTTCCTTCCCATACCGGGTGCAGTTTGGGTTTATATATAACCATTCAAATTAATCTTAATATTTATTAGGTGAAGAATTTTCCTTTTGAATACTTGTTTATAGCTTCCATTTCAATACTCAACAGCCTATGATTAATGTTAGCTCTGACGGTAGAAAATCTCACCTCTGAATCAGACATCTGTATTTGTTTATTCTCAATTCAAGACGTAAGCTCATAATCAAAACCAACACCCCAGTGCAGTAGAGAAGGAGTACTGCATTATCTAGAGGTTCCAGTTTGCAGATTTCAAACTTTATCAGATTTCTTCCCAGTGAACATAATCTTTGACCAACACCTAAAAAACAGAGCCATCATCAAATTAGTTTTGGTGTTTGATTATAAATTTGCAGCCGTGCTTCCTTATATTAAAACAGTGCCTCTGTTTCAAAAGGACGACATTGGTTGTAAAACCCTTTGTGATGTCCTGGGGCGATAAAAGATGCCACATCAACAAGAGAGGGAGGACAGAAGAGTAAGGAGGAAATTTGCTTTCTCATCAAATTGAATTTCAAGGGCAGAAGATGAGACATTCAGTACAGAGGCAGAAAGCTGAGGTCAGTAAATGAAAGAGAGAAATTCATTATTGTAGCAAAGAGCAATTACTGACAAAATATTCCTGCCACAAACATCAAAACTGTGTAGGAACTGACTAATTTGCAGCACTGTATATGGTTGTGGAGCACAGTGTATGAGTAGACTGTTAATTGACATGCAACGTCTCTCTCAAATTTTGATAACAACGTAATGTATAATTATGCCATCTAAATTCTATCCACAATAAGTTTAAAAACATTGCCTCTTTTCCATAATCTGTGCTGTGTATTTTTCTTTTCAATTGCTTGATAAATTAAGTCTCACCTCTTCAATGAATCGGTTTGAATGATCTCCTGTGATTTATTTCTGTTGATTCATTCTTTCTGCATGGTTTTCAGTTTTCAAATTTGTGTAGAGCTGTGTTTAAAACCTCATTTGGTCCAGGTACAAGCACAATTGTCCCACTGTTGCTTTGATTGTTTAAATGTATTAAAAATAGAATATTCACCTTTCCTCTTTCCTGCAAATGATTTTTACATCTTGTTGGTAGTATTGGGTGTTTTGGTTACTCAGTGTTGGTCCCACGATATCACACATGAATTTCCTTGTGCTCTCTGAGGATAAAATTGAATAAAGGCTAGATCTCACAGAAGCGGAGGGAAGAAATGGACCATGCATGATAGGCTCTGAATCATTTAGTTGTCATATGTGTCAATTCAATTGGGACTTCACAGAATTGTTATAGTATAGAAGGAAGTGTTTGGCCCATTGTGCTTACGAAGGTCCTATAGATGAGACTGTCATAGGAAGTATGGTCCTTCATCTCTAATTGTCAACTAAACTCATGTTGTCAATACTTTTGCCTCCAAGTCGTATGATTGCGTGTTCAGTTTCAACAAAACATTCTAGTTTGATGCTTCATTGCACAGTGAAATATTGCGTTGTGAAATGAGCCACACTTTTGTTGAGGAACTAAACTGGGAGCTATTTGCTTATTTAGATGGATATTAAAATATTTAGATGGACATTATTTAAAAGGAATAAGCTGTATGAATAAAGATCATATTGATAGTTTGTAAATAGAGTGGAGTGTGGAGTACCAAAACAAGTCAGGCTCACGTTTATAAGTCTTAGGTAAGGCCTGAATTGAAATGTTATGTCCAACTCTGGGCTCTATACTTTAGGGAGGATGTCAAGGCCTTGAAGATGGCACAAAGGAGATTATTAGAATTGGTACCAGAAATATGGAGCATCGATGATGTGGAAAGTTTCAAAAACCTTAGGTCGGAGAATATTATAGGGAGATTTAATCTTAAAATTATGAGGGGTCTGGAGACAAAAAAAGGGCAAAATTTTTCATTCAGCAAAGTTTCTTATGTAGCAAGTTGTGATCTGCAGAATCAGATTCAACGAAAACTTTGAATTCGATAAATACTTGAGCAGGAAATAAGGGAAAGAGCGAGAGAGTGAAACTATTTAAATCGCTCTTTTGAACAAATATAAAAGGTCAAACTGCTGCCTTCTCTGCTGTCGCATTTAAGGAGAGAGGAGGGAATTTTGAATTCCAGGAATAGTTGAATTTTTGGGAAGGAGGCATTATATCGGTTGATAGTTAAAATAATGGGGATTTTAGATCATGACTATAATCCAGTTTCGATACATTCAGTTCAGATTTAATGGAGAGCAATTCAACAACTGCCAGGAACACACTCTCTCCATCAAGTTTGTAATCAGTACAGGTGAACAGGAAGTCAACACGGCAATTAATGTGCTTAGAAAGCAAGGTGAGATTTTTGTGAAATAAATTCCACTGACTTTAAATCCAACATTTACAGTCAATTTTCCCTGCAATCAGAAAACCCTGCAGATGAAGGGAAACTGTTGAGATCATTATTCCTCCCTCTGCCTCCCCATTACTTTTCCCTGTCAATTGAAGTCTCTCCTCCCTCCATTTGTACAGCAACACAGACTCTTGTGGGATCGCAGTTATATTATGATAATATATATATATGATAATGGAATAGTGTAGGTTAGATGGGCTTCAGATTGGTTTCACAGGTCGGCACAACATCGAGGGCCAAAGGGCCTGTACTGCGCTGTAATGTTCTATGTTCTATGTTCTATTCAAAGCTGTACTATAGATATAATAGGAATGAGTGTCACAATACCAAATAAAGTGTTAAAATAACAATTTTGTTAAATAATAATAAACAATACAATTTAAAAAATGAAAGAAAAAAGAAAGATAGCTGGAAGGAAGGAAGGAAAGAAAGAAACTCATTGTATGAATATGTGCGCATATCAAAAGAAAGAAAGAAATACAAGTTTATTACAGTAAAAACAGTAGCCTCAAATTAGTCTGCTCACGATAGCTGCCTGAAATGGTACTGTCCCTCTTGGTCCATTCATCACCAAGTCTCCCAATAACTGTATACAGGGAGACTCTCCTGTAATCAATGTCAATGACCTTTCCTCTCTAGACTTTAGTGTTGACCTCAACTGCTCCAGCTACAGCACCAAACTCTGGAGGCTGCATACCATTAAGTCTGATTTTTGGCTCCTTTCCTGACATTCGAGGGCTTTTCCAGATTTTGCCAAAGCAAGGGTCCGACAGACAAGAAGAAAGGTTTACAGGAGTTAAGTGTTTTTTTTCTTTATCCTTTCACAGGATGTGGGATCACTGACAAGGCCAGATTGTGTCTAATCACTCTGGATTAGATAACACAGTGTGGAGCTGGAGGAACACAGCAGACCAGGCAACATCGGTGGAGCAGGAAAGCTTACATTTCGGGTCGGGACCCTTCTTCAGAAATGGGGGAGGGGAAGGGGGCTGTGAAATAAATAGAGAGTGGGGGGGGGTCAGGCTGGGGAAGGTAGGTGGAATGGTGATAGGTGAGTGCAGGTAGGTAGTGGTGGGGATTGGTCAGTGAGGTGGGAGGAGAGGATAGGTGGGAGAGAAGATGGACAGGTCTGGGAGGCGGGGATGAGAGGGAGGGTTGGTCTTGGGATGAGGCCGGGGGTGGGGAGATTTTGAAGCTTGTAAAGTCTACATTGAGACCATTGAGTTGTATGCTCCCAAGGCAGAATATGGGGCGCTGTTCCTCCAGTTTCTGGGTGGTGACGTTGTGACACTGGAGGAGGCCCAGGATGGACATGTCATCCAGGGAGTGGGAGGGGGAGTTGAAGTGATTCGTGACCGGGAGGTGTTGTCGTTTGTCGTGAACTAAGCGCAGGTGCTCTACAAAGTGGTCTCCGAGCCTCCGCTTGGTCTCACCGATGTAGAGGAGGCCACATGGGGAACAGCGAATACAATAGGCCACATTAGCAGATGTGCAGATGAACATCTGTTTGATGTGGAACTCACTCTGGATTAGGTAGCTTGCTATCATTTGATGGTGTGTTTCATCTGCCATCAATTAGTTGTCCAAAATAGTCATAAAATTATACAGTATAGAAGAGGCCCTTTAGCCCATCATGTCTGTGCTGACCTATCCACACAGATCCCACTTTCTGACACTTGGCCCTATTCCTCGAATGTTAAGCCATTTCCAGTGCTCAACCACATACTTCTTAAAGTTTGTGAGTTTCCTGCCTCCACTGTCCTCCAAGGCAGTGCATTCCAGATTCCCACCACCCTCTGGCTGAGAAGCTTTCTCCTCAAATCTAAACCACATGCCTTTCACCTTAGAATTATGTGCCCTCATCAAATCAACTTCATCTGTTGGTTCTACACTATAGTTGACCATTTCATGTGCAAGGCAATTCATTGTTCCAGATCAAACAAAAACAGAAATTGTTGGAGAAACTCAGCAAGTTGGGCAAAATCTGTGGAGGGAGAAGCAGAGTTAACATTTCAAGCCCTGTGAATTGAAAACAGCTTTTATTTTTAACCATCAATGGAGAAAATCAGTAGTTTAACTAAATAACTGCCAGAAAAACATGGTCAGCTTTGACCAGAATAAAATCAAACAATGGGCAACTTTAGAGAAAGGCAAGTGCACATTTAATAATGTTACCGCTGATTACATATTAAGGACTTGACTTAACCAAAGCATATTCAAATTTGAGATATCCCTCACTGGAGGCAACAAGAAAGTGGTGAGAAGGGGAAATAATTGGGCAAGTAGGCACGGGACAGAAATTTGCCCCCTTCTCACAATGAGGGGTGAGATTGTCAATTAATTGCCTCAACATGCAAGTTGCTTGCCATATTGTGAAGGGGAGAGGATGGTCTGATGATTCATTTGCAAAATTAGGGCCAACTAGGGACAAGGATGGGGGCAGATGAACTGTTCTCTATAGCCTGCTTTACTTTGTTGGTCTGGTTGGACACCACAGTATGACTCATGAGTGTCGTATCGTTTTATATCAGAATCATTTATTTGGATGATGAGTAATAAAAGATCTGGCAGACAGTTAGGCCAAAAATAAGAAAAACCCTGACGTGTTTATCTGTAGCTGATCATCCGGACAATTAACTTTTTCCGGATGAACACTCTGTTCGTGGACACTGTGATTTATCCTTAATGATCTTAAATTTCAAGTTGATCCCCTGCTTCCTTTTAGAGAAGAGCATGTATCTGAATCGCTTACTGCAATGGTAGCTCTGTATCTGATCTGTCCATTCTTTTTCTACCATCAAGTGAGAGTTCAAGGATGTCTGGAAGTCACCAACATTCATCTGAAGAAGAACTCAGAGAACAAAGTCTGAGATATATTCAGCTATCAGCCCATAATTCACTTTGTCACTTGATGAAGAAACAGCTCTCCGAAAGCTTGTGATTTTAAATAAACCTATTGAACAATAACCTGGTGTCGTATGACTTCTGACTTTGTCCGTCCCAGTCCAACACCAGCACCTCTACATCATAATTCACCACAGTGGCTTGGTGGTACATGAAACCGAAACATGAGCAGTGGGCAGGTTCTGCTTTTTTCCTGTTCCAATTCAGAACATTTCTTATTATTTATTTGTCTTTGGCATGTGGGTGACACTGGTAAGGCCACATATTGCTTCCTCTTAATTGCTGAAATTTGTAAATCTACTAATGTAGTGACCTGTACAGATGAAGAAGGGTGCACATTTTGCTCAGTATTTTTTGGAATCTGGTTTTGCAAGTTGGCCAATGTAAAAAGACTTCTATTTTTACAGCATCCTTCAATATTTCAGATTACCTGAAAGCACGTTACACTATTGAAGTATAATTACTGTTCTAATGTCAGACAGACATTAGCCAATATGCACGTATCAGGAGAACAACCTGTTCTTCTTTGAAGTAGTGAAATGAGATTCTTTATGTTAGATGAGAGCAGGTTAGGCCTTGATTTAATACCCAGCCTAGAAGATACCATTTCTGACTGTGTAAAATCCTCAGCACTGCACAGGCATGGTCAATCAAAACTTCATGTTCAAGTTTTGGGGCTTAAAGCTCACCAGCTCCTGACGCAAACCAAGAGTGATACCCATTGAGCTACAATCTGACTACATTGTATAGATTAACAACAGCATTAATGACACGTAAGAATATGGATATGTTCTTACAAGTACTTTATAATGAAACATTATTATGGCTAAATTACAAGAATAAATCAGTGTTCACTTAAACTGTGCTTAAAATCGTAGCCATTGATCGTAGCGACACTGCTGACATAGAAGAACTATGAATTTCAGGGCTGAAAACATATTTTTTAAGAATAGGCACATTTGGCTAATTAAATACAATACACTAATTGGCTTTGCCTCGAAGAAAGTAATATTGAGCTGGGATAAACCACAAAAGCAAAGACACTACACAGTTGGAAGAAACAGACTTTTTAATCACAGCATGGGGCAGCCTTAAAAAGATTTTTGATTGCCATTGCAGCAAAGGAAATGTTTCTTTACAATGAAGATCAGGACACAGCAGGGATGTACATGACAGGCTATAACAACAAACAAACTGAATGGCAGCAGTTACATCAAATGGAGGTGTGATGCCCATATTTGTCCTTCTAATGAAACATACGCTTTCAACTCACAGAGCTCAGACTTCAAGCTAGCTTCAAGGAGAATTGTCATGTAAGATTCTGGATAAGCAGAATTGATGATTCTCAAGTGGTTCTTCACCTGTAGAAGAGGCATGCATGTCTTTCTCTTCGTGTAGTGTTCAGATGAATGTTCTAAATTAGTAATAACAAATATAGTTAATTATCAAACATAGTGAAGTCATTAGTTTTTCAAACCTGTTCTTAAAAATTACAAAGGAATTATCCTTTAATATATACTTTGAAAGGAACACATTGGATATATAACACATGAAATATCCTGAGGAATGAACGATGTCGTATTACTGCAAGTTCATTCTTTCTTCCCTTTATTAGAACTACTACCTGCTCCATTGATAGCATTATTGCCTGAACCACAAGATTGTAGACCTATATCCCACTTAAAGCAGAATTACCATTTTTAATAAATTAGTGCAGGAAGTAGGGAATGTTGCATTGTCAAAGATGATCTTTAACAGTAACAAAAGTCACATAGATAACACCTTTAATGTAGTAAACTGTTTCAAGGAGCTTCACTGCAGCATTTTTTCATGCCTCAACATATGAAAGTTCAGTCAACACTTTTAAAATTGGACACAAATAAATTATGGAAACTCTGACATGCTGAAAGCGGATTTGAGGCTTTGAAGGAGTAGATCCCATTTCCACTCCACATAGCCCTTTCTTGCCTTTTATCGGTGATGAATTATATTTGGAACCAAAGATCTTTGCTATGCAGATAGAGCCATACTAAAACAGATTAACAATTTATGAAACTTACAGTCAGTGATATGTAATAGTACACAGCTTGTGAAGGTGCAGTTTGGCAAAAACACAGAATACAGTAAGCTTATCAAGTAAGTATTCTAAATAAAAGTGTTAATTGGCATAACTTGCATAAGAAACCTACAAGATGATAGCTCACTGAAGCTAATTTAGTATGTTTGTAGATGTGAAAATGGTCCAGGACAGAATAGAACTAACAAAAATGTAGGAAAGAAAATTGAATTATCAATCTTCTCAGGTATTGTACATGAATACTTTAGCCCTGAAATTCCTCCTGCTGAAGCTCTGTAAGATTTTCTTCTTTCACTCTGTGATATTTTCTATCACACGCATACTGAATATTAATACAACACTGTTTCTCTGTGTAAATGACAGACTGAGCAGGAGATACTAAAGGTAGAGTGTTTATTACTGAATAGAGCAATCACTAGTAAATACTTTTCAGTACTTTTCATATCATACTTGTGTGATTACTCCTACACGTCTTTCCAATTCACTCAACTGAAATATTATATTGTCCTATTGTGTGTAAGTATGACATTTTTTAAATGCGTTTGCAAATACAAATCTGGTTAGAATGCTTGGGAGGTTCATTGATATATCAGACAGTGTATAACAGAGACTTGATGTTATTAGGTTTCTTTTTTACCTAATCTTTAATGAATTATCTTGTTCAGGACAGCAGTAAAACCAGTTACAGTGAGTCTTCATGAGCTACAGAATCATGGGGCTGGATTATACGCTCCCATACTATGAATTTAAAATCCAGCAAGTGACCTTTCCCTTTTACCTGTCTGAAATGTTAAAGGTCATGTGGGTAGCCCATTTGCAGTTGGGCCTTTTCAGGCTGTTATATATTCATGTAATTATTCAAGTGGCAATTTTTTTCCTTTATTCATAGGATGAGTGCATCACTTGCAAGACCAGCATTTATTACCCATTAGTAATTGCCCAGAGGGCAGTTAAGAGTCAACCCACATTTCTGTGCGTCTGGAGTCACATGTAGGTCACACCAGGTAAGGATGGCAGTCTCCTCCTCTAAAGGACATTAGTGAACCAAATGGGTTCTTCCCTGAGATCAACAATGAATTCATGGTCTCATTAGACCCTTAATTCCAGGTTTTTATTGAATTCAAATTCCATTAGCTGCTGTAGTGGGATTTGAACCCGGGTCCTGAGGACATTACCTGGGTCTCTGGATTAACAGTCCAGCAATAATACCAGTAGACCATTGCCTCCCCCAGTAAAAGCCACTTAAGGTTCTCATCACTCCCATGCCAGTATATTACCTGCAGTGAGGGCTGTGGTGGTGTAATATCCCTTATCTCTAAGATAGAAGGCCTGGTTTCAAGTCCCACCTGCCCCAGAGGTATGTAATAATATGGAATCGTAGAACCAGACATTACAAAAGAGGCATTTTGGCTCATTGAGTCTGTACTGCCAAAAATAAACTACTACCGAGACTAGTCCCACTTTTCCACACTAGCCTTGAATGTTATGACTCTTCAAGTGTTCATCCAAGTATTGTTTAAAGGTTCTGAAGTTTCCTTCTTCAACTATCCTCCCATGCAGTGCATTCAAGACGTTGCTGAATACGTTGGTTAGAAAATATCTTTCACCCACAGTGAATTCTCTTGTGGTGCAGTAGTAGCACCCCTATCTTTTGGCCAGAAGGGCTCAAGTTCACCTGCCCCAGACATGTGTCATAACCTGTCTGAATAGACTGATTAAAAATGTCCATTACCAACAGCAGGAGATGCCCAAATTATGAATGAAGCCAAACAACTTAGCTGCATGGGCTGATGATGGGGGAAAATCTCAGTTTGTATGTTTCCTGGGTCCATTGGAGGTCCACCTTTAACATTCCTTTTGAATTTGACCTATCACCTTCCCTCAGCTCTCTTACTGAGACACCAATCGTGGACTTACCCGAGCTCCTTAGCCTGATGGGATGGCTTGTGTATCCAGTAGTGACCACCACTCCTATCTGCCCAACAATTTGATTGACTTGCAGGTACCTAAGGTTTCTCCTGAGAAAGGAACAAAAATCTCTTCTTCAAGTATTAAATTGCTGAGGGGCTGTCATTGAGATCATTGGCGAACTCCTCCAACTGACATTTTAGCTGGAAGAGAGAAGAGAATCACATGAAGAGTGAGGTCTTAAATAGGACCTTAAAAAAAACTATATTTGATAGCCTATATACAGATGTAAATACACTAATGTCACTTTAAGCAAGAAGTTCAACAACCTGATGGATATAAGGGAGTAAGCAGCCTCTGGAATAGTATATATGCATTTGCCCACAGCTCAGAGATATTCCAGGTTGATGTCTCAATATGCTGTAGCAGCTTTATCTTGGAGCCCAAACTAAAGCAACAGTTGGTCAATTCTCTTTTGAAGGACTTTATTGAAACTGCTTCCAACATAACATCAGGCACAGCATTCCAGATTGTAACCATATGCTGTGTAGCAAACATTTTTCCTCATGACACTGCTATATTTCTATGCCAATCACCTTAAACCAGTGTCCTCTGTTTCTGGATGCTTCAGGAATAGGTTCTCTCTGTTTACTTTGTACAGATCTCCCATTATTTTACACCCGACTTTGAATTCTTCTCTTCTACAGGGAGAACAGCCCAATTTATCCACTATATCTATGCAATTGAGGTTCCTGAGCCTCAAAATCATTCTCATCAAACTTTTCTGCACCCTGTCTAAAACCTTCATATCCTCCCTAAAGTGGAATGCACAGAACTGTGCATTGTTATGGGGATAAGACCAATCTCAGGTTTTTGGGCTTCAAGGAAGCAAATACTTTATTCAAGCATATGCAAGGGAGCTAATGACTGTCAACTGACAGCCTCATTCAACTATTCAAAGTTTGCAAAACATATTTATCATATTCAAGTTCCTGTCCCCACATAACATAGTTCCAGAATTTCGCAACTCATCAGCAACCTGGCACAACTTATGGTTTTGTGTAGCAATCTGGGACATTCTTTTACATATAGAATATTTACTAAAAAATCACTGACCTTCAAGTGAATTGGGGGCAGAGTTGAGTGTAGTGGCCATCATTAAAGAGAAGGTGCTGGGGAACATGAAAGGTCTGAAGGTAGATAAATCATCCAGACCATTTGGACTACATCCCAGACTTTTGAAGGGGATAGCTAAGGAGTTCATAAAGGCATTGGTGGTGATCTTGCAGGAACCACCGGAGTCAGGGAGAGTCCCAGAGGACTGGAAAATGGCTAGTGTAACACCCCTGTTTAAGGAGGGAAAGAGAAGGCAGGAAACTATAGGCTGGTTAGCCTGACCTCAGTCATTGGCACAATTTTAGAGTCCATTATTAAGGATGCGACTGTGGAGTCCTTGGAAGTGTATGGTAAAATAGGGCTGCATCAGCATGGGTTCGTCAAGGGGAAGTCATGCCTGACAAATCTGTTGGAATTCTTTGAAAAGGTAACAAACAAGTTAGACAAAGGAGAGCCAGAGGATGTGTTCAATTTGGATTTCCAGAAGGCCTTTAACAAAGTGTCGTACAGGAGGCTGCTAAATAAGAATAAGAGCCCTTGATGTTCGGGCCAAGATATGACATGGATACAATGTTGGCTGACTGGCACAAGGCAGAGTGTGGGGATAAAGGGACCTTTTTCAGTCCTGCAGCCAGTGACTAGTGGAGTTCTGCAGGGGTTAGTAGGAACCACTACTATTCATGTTATACATTAAATATCTGGACAAAAGAACTGAGTGCTTTGTTGCTCAGTTTGCAGATGACACAAAGATAGCTGGAGGAGCAGTTAGTTTTGAGAAAGTGGGAGGCTGCAGAAGTTCTTGGACAGGCTAGGAGAGTGGGCAAGGAAGTGGCAGATGGAATACAATGTGAGAAAGTGTAAGGTTATGCACTTTGGTAGGAAGAATAGAGGCATAGGCTATTTTCTAAACAGGAAAGGCTTCAGAAATTTGAAGTGCAAAGGAAGTTAAGAGTCTTAGTTCATCATTCTCTTAAGGTTAACATACAGCTTCGGTAAGGCAGTTGTGAAGGCAAATGCAATGTTAGCTTTCATTTTGATTTTTTTTAGTTCAGTCACAGGATGAGGATCTCGCTACCAAGGTAGCATTTAATGCCCATCCCTAATTGCCCAGAAGGCGGTTAAGAGTCAACCACATTGCTGTGGGTCTGGATTCGCTCATAGGCCAGACAGATAAGGTTTGCAGTTTCCTTCCCTAAAGGACATTAGTGAACCAGATGTGTTCTTCCTGACAATCAACAATGGATTCATGGAAAACATTAGGCTCTTAATTCCAGATTGCTTTTCATTGAATTCAAATTCTACCATGGTGGTATTTGAATGTGGGTCTCCAGAACATTGTCTAGGTCTCTGGATTAACAACACTGCAATAATACCAATAGGCCAAAGCCTCCCTATTCGGCTTGAGTGCAAGAGCAGTGATGTACTGCTGAACCTGTATAAGATTCTGGTCACACTGGAATATAGTGAGCAATTTTCGGCCCTAATCTAAGGAAGGAGGTATTGGCCTTAGAGGAGGTTTACAAGAATGAATCCCGGGATGAAGGGCATGTCAAATGAGGAGTGGTTGAGGACTCTAAGTCTGTTCTCAATGAAATTTATCAGAATGAGGGGGGTCTGATTGAAACTTATAGAATACTGAGAGGCTTGGAGACATTGGATGTGGAGAACATGTTTGCACTAGTAGATGTGACTAGGACCTGAGGGCACAGCCTCAAAGTTAAAGGAGGACCCTATAGAACTGAGATGAAAAGGAATTTCTTCAGACAGAGTGCTATTAATCTGTGGAACTCATTGCCGTACAGAGTTGTTCAGGCTAATATTGAGTGTATTTAAGACAGAGATAGATAGGTTCCTGTCTGGTAAGGAGAACAAGAGTTACAGAGAGAAAGCAGAAGGATGGGGTTGAGAAACATATTGCCATGATCGCATGGCGGAGCATGCACAATGGGCCAAATGGCTTAATTCTGCTCCTATATCTTATGGTCTTATAGACCCCTATTGGACTCTTATAATACACTACTACAGCTGAGTCTGAACCAGTGTTTCATAAAAGTTTACCAGAACCTCCTTGTGTTTGCATCGTGCTCCTGTCACTAAAACCCAAGATCCCATATGTCTCACTAACCACTTTTTCAGTTTTGGTTTTGCAAGGTAAAATCAACTACTATGCCTCTTCATGATTGTTCTTCAGTGACCATTTGTACATTTAGATTGAAATATTGGTGAGTTGCTGACACTCATGGAATAATGCTTCAGCATGAGTTAAGGCCTTCAAGAGTGACTTGATAGGGCAAAGACATGGAACTCAAACATTGTAGCTTAGAAATATTGAAATTTCTTCACAAAAGAGACCAAAGTGCATCCAATATACTGTTCACAACCTTAATTCACAAATGTGTGTACAATAAGAACACAAACATGGGGAGGCAATAGCTTAGTGATATTATCACTGGACTGTTATTCCAGAGACCCAGATAATGTTCTGGGGACCTGACTTTGAATCCCACCATGGCAGATGGTGGAATTTAAATTCAACAAAAATATTTGGATTATGAATTCATTGTCAATTGTTGGGGAAAAGTCTATCTGGAAAAGTCTATCTGGTTCACTAATGAAGTTTAGGGAAGGAAACTGCCATCCTTATCTGGTCTAGCCTACTTGTGACTCCAGAGCCACAGCAATGTGGCTGACTCTGAATTGCCCCATGGGCAATAAATGCTGCCTAGCCAGTGATGCACATGTCCCTTTAATGAATAAAAAGAGAAGTATGCTATGATCTCAGATCAGGCCACCAAATTTACGTTAAAACCTAGCTAGGGTCTAATAAGCTTTCTTTAAAAATGTAAACAAAGTGTGAGGAGATCTATGGGATTTGTTAACAAAATAAAGACACAAGATTCCCCAATTCTGAACAAAGAACAATAAAATTTGGCATACAATGTTAGAATAGTTCTACAATTTACACTACACATATAACTCATTTTTAACACCCAGAACTAATATGTAGTAAGTATAAGTAATACGTGGATTTCATCACACAAACAAGACAATGTGAAACTGATGACAGCGGTCACATATGATGGAATTTCTGAGAAGAAAGGATGGATTAACTGTTCTGGAAAGTGGTTTTACAAAGATCAATATTCTGTACAATAGTTTGAAAATAAAAGTGTTTATTGGCTTTCCAGAGAATGAAACACAATTCACACTGAGGTAAGTCAGTGACAGAGCTGCTGTGTCCTCACAGTACACTGTTCAGTATTGTATACAAGACAGCTCAGCAGTACCTTCTCCAGAGTGATTGGGAATGGGCAATAAACACTGCCCTAGCCAACGGTGCCCACATTCCACAAAAGAGTAATTTTTAAAAAAGAAATTCTAAATAGTGCAGGACCAAAATCCAACACCCAAACCTCATGGTAGGCAGAATCCATGAGGTCTGATCAACAAAACATAGTATCCATGATGGTAGAGTACTTCCTAGTGTCATCGCAAGCTGTGTGATAGTTACTTTAATTGAACTCTTTAGAAATGATATAAGATACCTCTGAGCAAGTGGGAATTGAACCTGGTCCTTCAGGAGGGATACATTCACCATGCCACAGGAGGCCCAGACCAGCATGCTACATTAATGGAGCTGTTGATGAATCAGAGCAAGCAATGTTTGTCATTTACTCAATACCAGATGCAGACATGGGATGAAGTAAACGCAGTCACGGGGAGTTTTAGGAACCAAAGGTCTAAAATCACCTTTGTCTTCCCAAATATTTACCATAAACATTTACGATATGTCATGGCTCAGATACTGTTTCCCAAAATGTTATTGTCTGGAAAGAAATGACTAAATTTGCTTTTGAATAGATAATCACAAACTGCTTTAATCTATTCCAGAGGGAGTCTTCCACTGATCAACCGTTCTGTCAGTGAAATATTGCTTCCATAAATTAGTTTTGAATGTACCCATTGAAAGGTCTTTTCTGATTCCACCATTGTGAACAAGATGAAACAGCTTGTTATGATCTACAATATCTGTCTAGTCTCGTCAACATCCTAAAAGCAGCAACCATATCAGCTCCCACCCCACTTTTTTCCAGTGAAAATGTGACAAATTGCATAATCGCTCCTCATTATCCAACAAATGAATAATTCTAGATGCTCACTTCTGAATTTGCTCAATAATTGTAATATACTTTTCCAGACTGTGGTGATCTATACAAAGGGCAGTCACACGAGTTAGTTTAATATTGACAGGCTTGCCTCATTAGGTCAGCTTAACATTGATCTTTTATCATATTCTGATCTTGATATCTTGGAAAAGGAGGCATGGGATTCAAGGAAAGTTTGCTGTCTGGATACAAAACTGGCTGTCCAATAGAAGACAGAAGGTGGTAGTAGATGGAAAGTATTCAGCCTGGAGCTCAGTGACCAGTGGTGTTCCGCAGGGATCTGTTCTGGGACCTCTGTTCTTTGTGATCTTTATAAATGACTTGGATGAGGAAGTAGAAGGATGGGTTAGGAAGTTTGCTGATGACACAAAGGTTGGTGGATTGTGGACAGCGTGGAGGGCTGTTGTAGGTTTCAACAGGACATTGACAGGATGCAGAGCTGGGCAAAGAAGTGGCAGATGGAATTCAACCCAGAAAAGTGTGAAGTGATTCATTTTGGAAGGTCGAATTTGAATGCAGAGTGCAGGGTTAATGGCAGGATTCTCGGCAGTGTGGAGGAACAGAGGGATCTTGGGGACCATATTCATAGATCCCTCAAAGTTACTACCCAAGTTGATAGGGTTGTAAAGAAGGCGTATGGTGTGTTGGCTTTCCTTGACAGGGGAATTGAGTTTAAGAGCCATGAGGTTATGCTGCAGCTCTATAAAACTCTTGTTAGACCACACTTGGAATACTGTGTTCAGTTCTGGTCACCTCATTATAGGAAAGATGTGGAAGCTTTAGAAGAGGGTGCAGAGGAGATTTACCAAGATGCTGCCTGGACTGGAGGGAAGGTCTTATGAGGAAAGGTTGAGGGAGCTAGGGCTTTTTTCATTGGAGCGAAGAAGGATGAGAAGTGACTTGATAGAGGTATACAAGATGATGAGAGGCATAGAGTGGATAGTCAGAGACTTTTTCCCAGGACGGAAATGACTGTTATGAGGGGGCATAATTTTAAGGTGATTGGAGGAAGGTATAGGGGAGATGTCAGAGGTCGGTTCTTCACACAGAGAATGGTAGGCGTGTGGAATGCGCTGCCAGCAGAGGTAGTGGAGTCAGATACTTTAGAGACTTTTAAGCGACTCTTGGATAGGCACATGGAGGATAGTAAAATGTAGGGTGTGCAGGGTAGATTGATCTTAGTAGGATAATAGGTCGGCACAACATCGTGGGCCGAAGGGCCTGTACTGTTCTATGTTCTATGTCTCTAACTTAATCTGCGTGGGTTTCCTCCGGGTGCTCCAGTTTCCTTCCACAGTCCAAACATGTGCAAGCTAGGTGGATTGGCCATCCTAAATTTCCCTTGGTGTCCAGGGATGTGTAGATTAGGTGGGTTATGAGGGATAGGTCTGGGTGGGATGCTCTGAGGGGCGGCGTGGACTTGTTGGACTGAAGGGCCTGTTTCCACACTGTAAGGATTCTACGATCTATGAACCTAAAGGGGCAGCAACAAAATGAACTATGAGGATTTATCATTAAAAGTGGGTGGACAGGTAAAATATAATGAAAAGGGCATATAAAATGTTGACCTTTATGTCAAGAGGACTGAAATATGAAAGGTGTAGAAGTTATAACATAAATCTTTGATTAGATTGTATCTGGAGTAACTGTGTCCAGTCCTGGGCTCTGCACTTTCGGAAAAATATACAGTCATAGCCTTGGAGAGTGTACAGCACAAATTTACCAGATTGGTAATGGTGGTAAAAGAGTCAAAAGGTGTCAGAACAGGTTGGGTTGACGAGGCTTCTATTCCCTTAAATTTAGAGGATTAACTGGTGATCTAATTGAAGGTTTCAAGATGATTATAGGATATTTTTAGGGTCTGATTTTCTTTGTTGGAGGAGTCCAGGACAAGGCAGCATAACCTGAAAATCAAAACTCACATCTTCATGGGATGTTGCTAGGATGTATTTATTTTTAAAAAGGATAGTGAAAGTTTGAGAATTCATGCCCAGAAAGCTGCTGATGTTGGGGATTAATTGACACTTCCAAAATTGAGAATGATTGACTATTGTTAAACAGTCAGAGAGTTACAAGGTCAAGATGGATTTAAGATACGAATAAGGCATAATCCCATGTGTTGGAAGTAAGATAAACAATGTTTTTAGAAAGATTTAGTCAGTCTTAGTGACTGGACAAGAACATGGCAGATGGAATGTAATGTGGAAAATGCAAGGTTGTCCCCTCTAGTAGGAGGAACCAAAGATGCAAATAAATGCTTGGTAGCGCAGTACTTAAATGTTGCTAAAGAGAGTCCAGATGCCATTTCTGAAGAAGGTCCAGACACGAAACGTGTCCTCTGATGCTGTTGGCCTGCTGAATTCATTCAGCTCTACACCTTGTTATCTCAGATTCTCCAGCATTGGCAGTTTCCACTATCTCCAAATGTTGAAATTTTTCATCATGCACTTGTCAGAACTAGGATGCAGAAAACAGATTTGAAAAAGATTTTGTACAGAATTAGAAAAGTGTGTTGATTGATTGGACCATAATTGGTATGGCGATGCAGCAAGGACAGTTAACTGTCAATCTTAAATACCAGACAAGGGACATAGATTCTGATTGGTTTGGATGTTGTCATTGGAATATAGCGATATTTGGCTGTGTTCATGACCCTGTGCAACGTATGTACATAGCCCTGTTTCAAATGCATCATACTGAGTCCAGATTATTTAATAAATGATTTCCAACTTCATAATCACATCTAAAGGTACATATACTTTTCCATGGCTTGCAGACACAAGCTGGTTGCGCGCTAAGTGGCATACAAATAATTAATGGGATGTATTGTTTGATATAGCCCAGCAGTTGTTGGGACGTGCAGCCTACATACGTGACATCACACTGGCATTAGAACTCAAATATCTTATTTCTCATGTGTGTGGAAGGCAAAATGTCATTTTGGCTTAATGGCAGCATCCATTTAATGGAGAACGAAATTCACGTGGCTTTACTTCATGCATGAGATAGGTAGCTTCACCCATTGTTCAAATTTTTGAGACACTTTCCCCTTCCAAGGTAATCTGAGGTAAACTATGAATGGTTCAGGGCCAAAAGTGATGGATGGAATGCCTTTTCATATGTTTCAGCAATATCTGAAATGATCATTTGATCAGGGTATGCATTATCATGCAAACTATTTTTGATATGACGGGAAGGTGACGGTCAAGTGGTATTAATGCTGAACTGTTCATCCGAAGACCCAAGTAATGTTCTGGGGACCTGGGTTTGAATCCTGCCAAGGCTGATGGGAGATTTTGAATCCAATAAATATCTGGAATTAAATGTTGAATGATGAACAAAAATTGATTGTTGGGAAAAACCCATCTAGTTCCTTTACGTCCTTTAGGGACGGAAGCTGCCATCCTTACCTGGTGTGGCTTCTGTGTGACTCCAGACCCACAGCAATATTATTGACTCTCAACTGCTCACTGGGTAATCCGGACTGGGCAATAAATGTTGATGCCCACATCCCATGAATAAAAAAAATACCCTAACTCAATGTCAAGCTTTCACGTTGAAAAGATGGCTAGGGCCCATTTCACACAGTTGCCAATAAGATTGATGTTGTGTGCAAGGGACTGTAGGAATTCCATGTGTATATTGACCAGTGAATGCAGATCTTTGGTAGACACATCAAGGAAGGAGAGCTCACTTGATTGCTCCAGTGCAATGATAAATTTGAGTACAGCGTGGAGTTTATTAAGCTCTGTAAAGAAATGCATTGAAATGCTGCATAAGTATGAAAGGGATAGGGGCTTAGTGCTCTTCTCATGATAAACAATGAAAATGTTAACGAGAGCTGGGCATAAATGGGGATCTCATGTCAATGCTATCTATTTGGGCATACATGGTGTCCTTAGAACTGAACTAACTGCAGGAGTTGCTAAGTTCATGTGTTCGATAAACTCAGAGTCAGGCATAGATGGTACATTAAGTTTGCCATGATATAGTGACATAGTGCAGATGTCAAAGGTTTCTTTGAATGGCATGCTGATAAATAAGCTGCAACGTTAAAAGAGCACATGGACATTTAAGATCATCAACCAAGCCTACAAAGTGATGGACGTGCTAGAAGCTAGTTACGAAAGTATGTGAAGAACCCTGTTTTCTTAGCCAAAGGAATTTGTACAAATTGCACCTTTTTCAACAAAAAGTTTTGTGGAGACAGCCAAACTCTGCTACATTCCCACAGCAAAGCCCTGACCAATCAGAATCTACCTGTCTGGTTAAGATTCTCAGTTAATTGTTCTTGCTGCATCTTGATGTCAATGATAGCCCAAACATTTAGCACTCTCTTACCATTCTGTAGAAAATGGTGCCTCTGGTAAAAACCACAAAGTCTGAATAAGAGATGGAAAGATCTGCAGATGCTGGAGTCAGAGACAACATAATGTGAAGCTGGAGGGACACAACAGGCCAGGCAGTATCAGAGGAGCAAGAAAGTTGACGTTTCGGGTCAGGACTCTTCTTCAGAAATGGGGAGGGGGAAGGGATCTGGGAAATAGAGGGAGGAGGGGTGGGGCTGGGGTAGGTAGGTGGGATGGTGATAGGTGAGTGCAGGTAGGGAGTGGTGGGGATTGGTCAGTGAGGTGTGAGGGGCGGATAGGTGGGAGAGAAGATAGACAGGTTTTGTCAGGTCAAGGAGGTGGGTCTGAGACAGGGGGTGGGGACATAGGGCTGTAGGCTCCTGAGGTGGAATATGAGGTGATGCTCCTCCAGTTTGGGGGTTGTGTCATTGTGACACTGGAGGAGGCCCAGGACGCACATGTCACCGAGAGAGTGGGAGTGGGAGTGGGAGTGGGAGGGGGACTCAGCCTCTTCATTTCCAACTCCTGTCGTGACATTGATCGCCTCGATCTCTCTACCCCTCTCACTCACTTCAACCGCTCCACGACTAAATGCGCAACCCTCCATTCCCTCCGCTCCAACCTTAACTTCACCATCAAACCTGCGAATAAGGGCGGGGCATAGTGGTATGGCGCACTGACCTTTACATGGGGTGAAATGTCCTTAAGGGTATTATTGTGGGGGTGGTTCCTGTTGGGATGAATGGCCTGGAGAGTATAATTCTGAGGGATGGTTCCTGTTGGGGGGAATGGCCTTGAGAGTATAATTCTGGAAAAGTGGTTGCTGTTGGGAGGAATGGACTTGAGGGTATAATGCTGGGGGTGTGGTTCCTGTTGGGAGGATTGGCCTTGAGGGTATAATGCTGGGGGTGTGGTTCCTGTTGGGAGGAATGGCCTTGAGGGTATAATGCTGGGGGTGTGGTTCCTGTTGGGAGGAATGGCCCTGAGGATATAATGCTGGGGGTGTGGTTCCTGTTGGGAGGAATGGCCCTGAGGGTATAATGCTGGGGGTGTGGTTCCTGTTGGGAGGAATGGCCTTGAGGGTATAATGTTGGGGGTGTGGTTCCTGTTGGGAGGAATGGCCTTGAGGGTATTATTCTGGGGATTATGGGGGGGTTCCCGTTGGATACAGTGCCTGTGGGTATGACGTTAGGCGGGCAGGCCAGAACCCTTTGTGACGTCAGTAACCGGCGACAGCCGCTTGTGATGCCATCAGGCCGCGCCGTGGGGGTTTCTCTCCCGGTTCCCGGTGGTTGGCAGTTATTCGGGTTCCCGGCTCTGGGCGCGTTTCGCTGCCGGCAAGACCATGAGTTCGGGTTACCGGAGGGACTGGAGGGGCGGCAGCGGAGGAGGAGGGTCGTCCTCGGCAGGATGGGAAAACTCGGCGGGCGGCAGAGGCCGGGGCCGGCATCCCGCGCACCTGAAAGGCAAAGACATCGGCCTGTGGTACGCCAAGCGGCAGGGCCAGAAGAGCAAGGAGCAGGAGCGGAGTGAGGTGAGAGCGGGCCGGGCCATACCGGTCCGCCATACTCCCCTTCAACTCCATCTCGCCCTGCCCCATCCCTGACCCATTGTGCCCCCATCCCCGACCCACTCTGCCCTCCCCCATTCCCTCATCCCCAGTCCACTCACCCCCGCAACACCCAATCCATTTATCGCCCCCAAACTTATCCCACTCATCTCTTCACTCCTCAACCCACTTAAACACCACCCCCCCAACTCACATCACCCACACACCCAACTCCCTCCATGAGCCATCCCCATCTATACCTACTCACTCCCTATCCACACTTTCACCCTCCCCCACCAACATCCAGCTCTTCCCACCCCCCCCATCCTGCTTCCATCCTTCTGCTTCCCCTCTCCCAAATCTAACCCTCTCTCAACCCCTCTTGCCTCCACACATCTCGCTTCACCCCAACCCCAACCCACACCTTGTCTCCAGACCCCTCATTAAGAGGTAAAGTATGTAACACAGCATCAATGAGGAAAAGGACTGCTCCCCCGTTACATTGTTACCAATTTTGTGAGAGGAAAGGAAGAGAATTGGCATTGATATTTTCATGAGCCGAGTTCAAAGGCCTGAAACCAATTATTTTTGAGCTGTTATCACTCATGTAAGGAAGCGAGGCAATCAGTTTGTGAAAGTTTGCCATGTACAATATGATAAATTACCTAACAGATCGATCTTAATGGGAAAATGTTGATCAGGACAGTGAGACTTTCCTCCCCTACTTTGTCTAGTTACAATGGGATCGTTTACATTTGTTTGAGATGGGGGATGTGTCCTGGGTTTATCCAGTCATTTGGAAGATCTCTGTCTGAAACCAGAATTTTATGACAAAAACACAGACAGTATTCTTTGACAATTTTTAGAAAAGATTTCTCTTGTTGACCAACTGTATCTGTCACTGATTGCCTTTGAACTGTAGAAATATTATAATTCATTGCATTATGAAATTTAGGTGCTGAAGGAGGAGATTTAGCCTCTTGAACCCTCTTTGCAATTCATTATATTGTGACTGAGCTGTTCCCAACATCTGTTTGCCCGTCCATGCTCCATCAACCTTGACAACTTTGTCTAACAATATCTACTACACACCTGAACGATACAGTTGCTCCCCTGAATTCACAACCTTTTGTAGGAGTGTGTTCCACGTTTGTGCATTTGACCAAGTTTGGCATCAAAGAACTCTTGCTAAACTGGAGTACATGGGAATGAGAGGTGAAAACTCTCTCATGGCTGAAGTCATATGTGACACTTTGTTGTTGGCAGTCTGTCATCCTAGGACATCTGTGCAGGAGTTCCTGAGGGTAATGTCCCAAGCCAGATCATCTTCAGCTGCTTCATCAATGACCTTCTCTCCAACGTAACATTAGAAGCAGGTTGTTCGCTGATGATTGCATATTGCTCAGCACCATTTGTGACTCCTCAGATTTTGAAGCAATCTATGTCCAAATATGCCAAGATCTGGACAATATCCAAGCTTGGGCTGAAAAGTAGCAAGTAATATCCACGCCACACAAATTCCAGGCAATGACCATCAAGAATAAGACTATTTAACCATCGCCCCTTGACCTTCAATGGCATTGCCATCGACAGCACTCAAGAAACTTGACGTTATCCAGAACAAAGCTCGATTGACACTGCATCCACAAGCATTCAGTCATTCACCAATGCTTAGTAGCAGAAATTGACCAAAGCTTTATGGACAGCACCTTCCAAATCCATAACCACTTGCATCTAGAGGGATAAGGTTAGTAGGTGCATGGGAACATCAGCTGCAAGTTCCTGGCCAAGCCACTCACTATCCTGACTTGGAAATATATTGCTGATTTTTCAGTGTCGCTGTGTCAAAATTGTGGAATTCCTTCCCCAATACCATTGTGTGTCTACCTACAGCACAAAGACTTCAGTGGTTCAAGAAGCCAGCTCACTACCATTTGTTCAAGGGTAACAATGCGAGCAATAAATACTGGCCTGACCGGCAGCATCCACGCCTCACAAATGAATTTTTAACAAAAAAAAGTGACATCTTTTGTGTAAGGAAGTATTTCCTGATTTTGCACCTGAAAGGCCTAGCTGTAATTTTCAAAGTGTGTCTCTTTTTCCTCATTTTCTTCCACCTTTTCCGTACTTACCTCAACAAATAAAAGTCGCCACAGTCCCAGAGACTATTCTAACTCATTTGAAAGATCCGACTGTGGCAAGTTTGATCTGAGGGTCATCACACACACCGCAAGCAAGGGGTGAGGTTGAGAAGGCAGGGGGTTATGGTAATATCAACATCAAACTCATGCTGTTGGTGTCATTCTGCTTCAGAAACTAGCCATTCAGCCAACAGAGCTTACTGATCCCTGAACAAATATTTTATTCATCATTACTGTAGTTAGTGAGTTGATCATTTAGTTGAATTCTAAAACATAAGGAAAATACTGCTACAAGTCTTAAATTAGAACAAAAATGCTGCAGAAAAGTAGCCAGATGGCATCTATGGAGAGGAAAACACAATTGACATGTCAGATCAATGACCATTGCCAGGCCTGGCAATCTTAACAATTGTAATTATTCTTTGCATATTTAAGATACTTCAGTTTAAATGAGCTGACATGTTTTAAAATATTATTCTGCCCTTTCTGCCTTGTAGAGGGCAGTTGTGCAGATGGATGAAGCAAGAGAAGAGCACATCACCCGACTGCTGAATTCTGTCCAGACACGGAGTGATTACAAAGACCAGCGTGCCTCACTGTCAGCCGACTCTAGCAAGAACTGGAGGCAAGTTGGTCAGCTTTTGTTTTGGGAGCGTTTCTCTAAGAAACGCCCATTTTGCATTCACATCCTCTATTACGGTGCACATATTAGTGTAATGCATTTTTGAAAAAAAACAGTTACCTTATTGAGCAGTAAGCTACAGGTTTTTCTAGGAAGCTCATACTGAGATTAGTTAAAGACCAGCATGGCAGTCACACTCGAATCTAATGTAGCCTTTTCCCATGGTAATTCCTGGATTACTGTGGGGCTCCATGCATCCAATCTGGAGGGAATGCTGTGGGCAAGCCACTACTAAAATGAGGAATAAGAATGAAATCGGATGGGTTTCCTGCATCAATCCATGTACTGTATATGACAAAAGATTGGTCAGCACAGACGACTTTACAACGTCCTCCCCACTAACATCTGGGAACTTGTGTCAAAATTGGGAGAGCTATACCACAGATTTCTCAAGCAACAACCTGACAAAACATACTCACCGAATCAGCAACAATAAAAAGTAATGACTATTGGTTGGTAAGCCTAACATGTATCAGAGGGAAATTGTTAGAATCCATTAAGGAAACTATAACAGGTTGCGTAGAAAATCATACTATGCTCAGGCACAGTCACCATGGCTTTGTGAAAGGGAACTCGTGCTTAATAAATTGATTCAAGTTTTTAGAGAGAGTAACACAAAAGGTGATAGAGGGGAACCAGAAAATGTAGTGTACTTTGAATTCTCAAAACACATTTGATGAGGTTCCAAATCTATGGTTGTTGTGCAGTTAAGAGTGTAGGGAGGAATATGCTAGCATGGATGGAGGATTGGCTAGCAAACAGTAGAGGTTAATGGGGCTTTTTCTGGTTTGCAGTTGTAACTAGTGAAATAACAGGGATCAGTTTTGAAGCTTCAACAATTTCTGATCTATGCATCACTATAAAACAATAGAGGGAAGACTGATTGAGACCACAGCCAGATCAATTATGTTCTAAAAGTGCAATTT
Organism: Rhincodon typus; assembly: GCF_021869965.1. Taxonomy (NCBI): domain Eukaryota; kingdom Metazoa; phylum Chordata; class Chondrichthyes; order Orectolobiformes; family Rhincodontidae; genus Rhincodon; species Rhincodon typus. Next base: position 14,379,923 of record NC_063344.1, on the reverse strand, counting down.
ACTCGATGGGCTGAATGGCCTCTTTAATCCTGCTCCTAAATTCTATATTCCTATACCTCTCAGCTAAAGTCCCAAGTAGTACTATCCCAATCCCTGGTTAGGTCCTGCACCATTGGCCGGACAAACCCAGCAGGTCTGGCAGCACGCTGGGATACGGTAGAGAGGAAGTGATCTTGGGAATTCGATATTGATTCCAAGCCTCATGGTCAAGTCACATCAGGGCAAGGAAACCTTCTGTTGATCATCACCTCCTGCCTTCCCTGCTTGAGTGAGCATAGTAAAAGAACAGAAAAGACTCAGTGGGGTGTCTACAAAATCTTGCTTTCACGGTAAGGTTAGTCTCCACCTCGTTGCATCGCCCGACAACTGTGCTAAATGGGATTGATTCATAACACATCCAGCAGTGGGCATCATTATCTCCATAATTAGTAAGTTTATGGCCTAGGATTTTCCTCATTCCACTGTTACCATGCAACTCTTAACCTTATTCAATGAGGAATGCAGGAGAACATGCTAGAAGTAGTACCTAGATTACCTAAAAGTGAGGTATTAGATTGATGCAGCCACAACACAGAACTCCAGTATGCTAAGCTGTGGAAACAGCATGCTATAGACAAAGCTAAACTATCTAAAAGACTTTGTCTGATCAAATCTCTGCTTCATTATTAATGGAGATTGTGCACAAGTCGACCCTTGATTTTTGGCCAAAAATCCTTCATCCGCCTCAGTTCATTACTCACAAAAATAGTACCCATGAGTCCAAACTCAGTAAACCCCCTGCAGCAAGTCAAAGGCGGTGTGATATTTTCCAATGGCATGACCCTACCTTCCCCAAGCCCTGATCAGCATTGCAATCGCAGGCCCAAATAATGTCATTGTTCCCATTTCATGGGTTTGAGGAGGCTCCTTGAGGTAGGAGCATATGAGAGTGGGCTCAAGTTTAACGTGTCAGTTGGATTTTGGTGGTTGCGCTTCGTTGACAGGTCATTTTTTTTGCCTAATGCTCAATGAGTACAGTAAAAACTGATCCGGAACTGAGTACCATGCTCCGTGAAAGAGAGGAAACCTCATGCCCAGTTGAAAATTCATCACACTAGTTAAAGGAATATTTTCAGCTATTGTTCTTGAATGTTTGTACACATTTACCTAATTCATGAGGACACTAAACAAGTTTTTCCACACATCACATTATCTTTTATTTGAAAGTAAGTCCCTCAAATATTACCTGGGTAAAAGTTGATGCTAACTTTTTGCCAAAATGATCACCAAACTTCTTTTACGTTGGCACGAAAATATGTCCTATTCACAAGAAGGTCTACATTCAGTTCAGTTATGAATAGCTCATATTCTGTTTTTGATCATGAACAAAGTGATGAAAAGTGCCATTGACAATGTTGTCAAGTAGCACTGAGACACCAATAAACAGCTCACCTGTGCTCTGTTTGGATTTGGAAAAAATCACTCTGCTCCATATCTCATCTTATGTTTTGGTCCAAACATAAACAAAATGTTGCTATCAACATCCTGGGAGTTAGTGTTGACCAGAAACTGTTTACCACCTGTATGCAAACTGTGCTGATAGCGCAAATCAGAGGCTTGGAATTCTGCAGTGAGTAATCAATGACCTGACTCCATAAATCTTGATGACCATTACAGGCACAAGTCATAGTTAAGGGAATGCTCTTGATTTGTGTGGATGAGTGTCACTTGAACAGCACTCCAGAAGCTCAAACTTCATGTATGACAAAACTCTGCTTCAGCAACAATCCGTCCACCCCTGAAACATTGTCTCCCACTACCATTAGCACACAGTGGCTGCAATCTGTACCATTTGCAAGATGCACTACAGTAACTCATTAAGCGTTCTTCAGAAGCACCTTCCAAACTTGACCTCTACCACCATGAAGCACAAGGTCAGCAGACTTATAAGGTTAACACCGCTTCCTTCAGTGCTGGATTTGAATTTTGGAATTCCTGCCTTACAGCAATAAGGGGAATATTCTCCAGATCAACCACAGTTGTTCAAGAACCCTACTTTCATAAGGGCAGCTGGTGGGCATTAAATGGCGATCTTTCCAGTGAGGTCCACATTTGTGAATGATTTTATGTTTTTTTAAAAAATTGTAGGAACGTATAGAACAATTATTTAACTGTTTGTGCCCATATCTAGTCTTGTCAAAAGCTTTTAAATTTACTGTGTGATTGTTCTTGTTCCACCTTTTTATCTAGTTTAAATATTCACCCTCCTTTCCTGCTTACGATTTCCAGAAGGGTGCACGTGCCACTCCAAATTAATTGAAAGTATATTTTATGCAGTGCAGTGATAAATGACGTTTTGTCTTAACCTGACCTGTTAAAGTTGGGTGAATATAAACTTCTGTTCTATTAATCTTGACCTGAACACGGAGGGATAAAATGGGATTCACTGCAGGCCTGGCTGATAAGAGTTTGTAGACTATGCCCTCCTGGGAAGCAAGGCAGAATATATTTTAGCATCTATTGCATTTTGCCAATGAATCCTCAAGGAGAAGGTGGCTAATATTTGTGAAGGAATATGTAATGAAGGGAGTACCTGTTTTTGGACAGTTGAATAACAGTGAGCATTGTTGATTTTAGTTTTGGCAAAAACTAAGTTTTGTCAAGATGGAAGGCAAGTGCTGAAACTATGAAATTAAACAGCACGTGTTCAAAATACATATCGAAGTGGTTAACAAAAATGAAAAGTGTCTGCCTATGATGTTAACCTACCTTTTCAGGTACTGTTATACATGCCTTGCATTTCCAAATCACCCCACGATGTAGCTTATTAATGGCACTGTTTCCTCTGAGGCTGTTTGGATTTAGCACATATTTCAGCATGGCACACGGGTGCAAAGTAGTTTGAGAACTGCATTATTTGAATTGCTACTTTTTGGCTGAGAAGTTGGCGAGGGTACCCTGGTCCTATTTGTATGTTAAGGTGGATACAAAATATCCCATGGGAGAATTAAAAAAGGACGGAGTTTTGATGTCTTAATTAAGATTTAACCTTAACATCAATAAAGCAGATTATCTGCTTAGTTATCTCATTCACTTTTGTGGGACCTTGATGTTTGCAAATTGTTTAATGTAGGGAAACCTAAGCCAATGAAAAATATTTGATATTCCAGAGTACTTTACAATATATCCTAAGACTATGGAAAGCGCAGAAAAAATGTGCTACTTTATTTTTGTGCCAGCATCACCAAAGCAGATTAGCTGGTTTTCTAACTCACTGCTCACTCTAGCAAACTTCTGACAGGTTTCTGAATGTTATTTTTCCCCCCTCCCCTCCCCACCACCCACAGAAGTGCATGCCCCTCCTCATCAACCAACAAGGAAACTAAACCAGAGACCAGTGCTGACCTAGAGTATCTCTTCGAAACCATTACTCAGGATGTGTTTTTGGATGAGGAGCTAAAGGAAGAACTTATGAAGAAGACATCTAGCTTGAGATATCTTGATATGAAGGTAATGATGCTGGTGTTTTGATCAATCAAGATGATGGTATGTCACAAAGAATAAATGCTGAGAAACAGAATCAATCTATGGTCTAACCTGTGAAGCCCAACCCTTAATCGTTCGTAATTTGTATTTCTTTCCTATCCAAGTAAGTATCACTGATTTGTAACACATTCCATGCTACCTGTTTGATATTACATGTAGAATTACTAGCTGCTTGAAAGAGAATTTGGTATACTTTCTGGTGTAGTTGGTTAAATGCACTGTGCTTTCACCCTTGGACCTGGTTTTAAATTCATCCAAATTCATGAGCAAATGTTGTCTTTCGTCTGCTTGTAGGCATTCTATGTGAACTGAGCTCATGTAGGTTCCTTGGTTGTCATCCACGTCATAAAGCTGTACATAATTCAAAAGCTTCTTTCAGAGCGCAAAGAAGAATCTTATAGGAAATTGAGGAGATAAAAAGTCTCTCTAAGACAATTGAAAGGCAATTTTAAGAGGATCGTCATTGAGCTAGAGTTAGAATCACAATGTAACAAGAGTCCCTTTGGCCCATTGTGCCTGTACTGGTTCTTTAAAGGTATCCAATTAGTCTGACATCACCTGCTGTTTCTGTAGAGCCTGCCAGTGACTTCTTCATGAGTAATTGATCAATAGTACTTTGAAAAATTAGCTTCCAGCTGAAGAGAGAATTCATGTGACGTAGCCCGTTATGTTGTGTCTGTAGAAACATTTGACATAATGTACTATTATTTTAAATAGACAACCAGATGGTCTGAATGATGGGTAGTTTTCAGTAAGATTTATTTTCTTTTCAATGGTTATTTTTTAATATCTTTGAGAAGCTCTCCTGTAGGGGTTCCAGTTGGATCTGAATATATCTTTGTTAATGTCTCAAGAATCTCAAGAAGCTACATGTGCTACCAAGCTGATGTCTCCCACAGAAAATAGTGGGAAAATTGTACCATTCTGTCAACTTCTGGTTAGAGGAAAAAATTGACATTAATGAGTTGAAGAGTCTAAAACTGGACTGTTTAATTTTTCTTCGCAACAGAAACCTCAGTAACAGCTCTCACTTATATGGTTCCTTCAACATAGCCATAAGAAGTCTCAATATACTTCACAGCAATGATTTACCAAGAATAGGATTTGGTTCTGAACCACATTGCTTCGAAGAATGTGGAAGTTTTGGGAGGGAATTCCACAGTTTAAGGCCTAGGCAATGGTCATGAAGGAAATCTGTGATTAGCTAATGAATTGCTTTTATATTTCCAATACATCTCGTTTCTGGGTTTTAATTTTGTTTCTCTTGGTGCTAGGCACAGTCCAATCTTGAATCCAATCAGCCAAAGTAAAACATCACGTTGACATTATAAAAACTACATGCAGACAATTTATTGAACAGCTGTAGGCAAACCTGTGGAGCACTTTAGTCAGAATTGAACTGCCTTGATTTAGTTGTTTATATATGATGACAGTAATATTATAATTTCTTAATCTGTATTATTCTATTTTATTTTCTCCAGAGATTTCGGGAGAAACTTCCTTCTTATGGTATGAAGAAAGTAAGTAATTTATTTTTACATTAATTATCTTAAGTGGTCAGTTTGCTGTTGTATTTTTAGAGAATATGTGCTACATCCATAAAGTAAGCGCCACATCTGTGACTTTCCCCGGGAACCCTCTCAATCTGACTGTAGCACTGAGGTAACTTGGTTCCATAATGTTTATTTTTATATACCTCATAGAATTTTACAGTATGGAAGGAGGCTGTTTGGCCCATTGTGTTTGTACAGCTAGGCCCATTCTCCATAGCTCTCTCTGAATTTATCATTTTCAAATATATATCCAGGTCCAGCTCTTCTTCCTTTTTAAAACCCTTCTACGAAATATGTCTCCATTACTCTCCCATACCAACAAGTGGAAACAGAACATCCTTCTTTACCCCATCAAAATTGTTCATAATTTTGAAACTACAACAAAGCCACTTCTTAATCTTCTCTGCTCCAAGGAGAATGTTGGTCTGCTTTTTCCACTCTTTCAATGTATCTAAAATTATTCATTCCTGCTATTATTCTAGTAAAACTCCTTTTCACTCTTTCGGGCTTTGACATCCTTCCTTAAATAAGGCAGCCAGAATTGTTCCACATACTTGCAGTCAGTGTAAAGGTTATTAATCTGATGACAGTAACTTTGCTAATGATAAGCAATCGACTAGGATTATTTACATTTACAGACAGCCATCTTTATTAGAGCTAATCTCTCCCAGACATTTACAGGTGGGGAGACGGTCATATGGAAATTCGTAAGGAAGTTAGGGAAAAGAAAACCTATAGATGGAAGAGGTATTAGTTTTAGAAAACAAGAGGATGCCGAAATAATAAAGGAGAAATTTTGGAACTCAAGCAGTAATATAAAGCAATTAACATCCATTGTAATAAACTGGACATAGTAAAGCCAACTGCTGGAAGTTAAATGGAAGATTGATTGCGGTCATCGAATCTCCAAGGAATCTTCAGAAAGTGGGACATGAGAAAAGGAAATTGATGTTGAAACTAGCAGTAGTTTAAAGAATGTATTTTGTTTGAATTTGCTAAGAAGGGAGAAATAGTTCAGGGTAGTCATGAAAATTATTCTTCAAATATTGACAAGGAAAATCAGTTTTTTGGAGGGTCTGAGTATTTTATCTCAAAAAGGGGAGGTATTTCCTTTTCAAAACCAATGTTGCTGGAAAAGCCCAGCAGGTCTGGCGGTATCTGTGAAGGAAAAAACAGAGTTAACATTTTGGGTCCAGTGACTCTTCCTCAGAACATTTCCTTTTGCTTTGAATCAAGGTGGTAAACCATTAAAAATATTGAGACACACTTGAACAAGCCAGTCACTGATGACAGCTTTGGGTTTCTAGAGGGTTCAATGAAAGAAGAATATTAGTTGCTGGTATGCACAGAGATTACAAACCACACTATTGGTGAAATATTACTGGGAATTGTGAAGCGCATTCTAATAGAAGCAATTAGCTTTATTTTCAGAAATGACCTGGCAGATTCTAGGAAATTGGTCTCACCAAGGGTGACGGAAGAACCAGCTGTGATAAAAGAAACGGAAGTGCTATAAGAGCAATAGCCTGGATTGTTTTCGGACTCTGTGGCTAGATCTCAGGCCCATACACTCATTCTTTTCATGCTTTCTGTGAAGCAGGGAGATGTTTTGGAAATTTTGTTGTTGGATACATTTTTCAGAAATCTAACTGAAAAGGACAAAAGTAAAGGCCATGAGTGGGATGTATTTAGCCCATCTTCAGTAATAGAAATGCCATAAACTGATTCAGCATTGAAAGAGATGTACCAGAAATTGAATCAGAATCAAAATCTGAGTGTTATTACTTGAAAAGCAAAATATTAATGAGGAAATAAAGATCACTTCAAACACCAGCTGATGGGGAATGGACAGAGGATTGTCAAGTGGTAGTTGCATCTGAGTATTGCAGTTTATATGTGTAGGTTATGAAATTCCAAAGGCTGGATGCTTGGCTATTAGGAAAGCTCAGGCTAAAATATTGAAGCATTTTCATTGGCCAGGATTATGTAGAGACGTGGTAAGTTTGGGATTAAGACAATTTATATCTTTTGCTTATCACACAATTCCAAGATGCATTGGAAAGATGACATCAAATTTTGATCTTGATTAGAGTTCATTGTCAAGAATGTGCTAATGATCGGAATAAGTGATATGGAGGTGTCGGTGTTGGACTGCAGTGGATAAGGTCAGAAATCGCATGACACCAGGTTACAGTCCAACAGGTTCATCTGAAAACACAATAAGGGAATTCTTTTGTTATTGTTCTCCATTGTGGTTGCTCCTAATGAGTCCAGAGGATTAGTCCTTTGAACTACTCCATGGGCAGGAGGTGAGAAGAGTCACCTTTAAATTAAAGAAACATTCTTAAATCAGAGGCGCAGGAACTATGCTTCCAGCCAATGTTTTGAATTTGGGCAATTCTGGCCAAAGGGTGCAATTTGACTAAAAAGCATCAACAATGAAACCTAGAGCAGATAAAAAAGGCTAACGTTTGAAATTTTGTTGCTGCAACCAAGGTATTTGTGATTTTACCTTTCTTTGAAGGATCATTAAAAGCAAGTTAACAAATCAAAAAGAAATAATGTACTGGAGGAGAGCGAATCAGTGAGTGTAATATTAACTTGGTGAAAATGTATGATGACTGAACAAAGAAACCTTGGAATGCAGTTTCATAGTTCCTTGAAATTGAGTCACCAGTAGTTTGGATAGTGAGGAAGGCTTTTGGTATGCTTGCCCTTATTGGTCAGTGCATTGAGTTTAGGTGTTGGGAGGTCATATTGAAGCTGTACAGGACATTGTTTAGGCCATAATTGGAATACTGTGTGCAATTCTGGTCTCCCTGCTATATGAATGTAGTGAAACTTGAAAGGGTTCGGAAAAGGTCTACAAGGATGTTGCTAGGGTTGGTGGGTTTGAGCTATAGGGAGAAGCTGAATAGACTGGGGCAAATTTCTCTGGAGCACAGAGGCTGAAGGGTTACTTTATGGAAGTTCATAAAATCATGAGGGGCATGGATAGGGTAAATAGACAAGTCTTTTCCCTGGGGTTAGGTTTTCGACTCCCTATGCCTTCTAGTTTAAGGTGAGGAGAGAAAGATTTAAAAGGAACCTAAGGGGCAACTTTTTTTATGCAAAGGGTGGTGTGTGTTTGGAATGAGCTGCCAGAGGAAGTGGTGGAGGCTGGTACAATTCTGGATGGGACTAGATATCTGATCGGCATGGACGAGTTGGACCAAAGGGTCTATTTCTGTGCTGTATTTCTCTATGACAGAGGACGCGCTTATGGTTTGCTTTACAAAAGCATTAATGCAGTTACTTACGCAGGTTATTACAAAATTTTAAATCAATTTCTGTGAATAGGCCAGAACATAGTATCATGATGAACCATAATGTTACTAACGTGCAGGATGCGTTAACTGTGAGGCATCTTGATAGACTCAATCCAGAGGGGTTATTTCAAGTGAGAGAAAGGATTAAGTTCATAATGGACAACGATATTATTGAACAAAGTCAAAGTAACTGAAGATCAACTATTGTGATGGATCACAAAGATTGTGCAGCTTCTCGCAATATAAATATGGTACTAAAAATTAGCTCGTATTCAATTCATAAGACTGAAGGACTGCTTTGACCAAATTAGACGTGCATGAATGTCATAAAAATCAACTTAATAAAAGGATACTGGCAGTTCCGTTGACTAATAGAACCAGCAAAATATCGGCTTTTGTGACATTGGGTAGAGTAATTCAGGTGCCAAGTCATGCTGTTTGAAATGAAAACATACTGCAGTGTTCCAGCAATTAACAAGTAATGTTATTGAAGGATTACTTAACTGTTAGTTACATCAACAATTTGGCTGTTCATAACCAAACCTGGAAGGAACATTTACATCATTTGACTGAACTGTTTGGCTACAGAGAGCCAATTTGATTGCATGTCTGCTAAGAGTGCATTTGCCGAGGCAAAAGTGATTTATTTGGGCTACAGTGCGACAAGTAGCACCTAAGAAGGTTAAAGTACAGGCTATTTTGGATTTTCTTGTGCCTAAAACAAAATGCTCGATTTTTGTATAATGTTGGCATGAGTGGATTTTGTTGGAAGATTGTTTTGAACTTCAATGTTGTTGCATGTTTAACAAATTTATTGAAGATAGGTACAAAATTTGAATGGATGTAAGAGTGTCAGTATTTTTGAAACTTGAAAGCTGTACTGACAACCACACTGATTTTAACTGTGCTGAATTACGCAAAACCATTCAAACTGGCAGTTAATACCTGCGACACTGGGGCTGTTTGTTTGCAAGACAATGAGATGAGGATTGAATGGCCTGTTATTTGACTTTTGAATGAAATTGACGACGTGTAAGCAAAACTATTTCACAGCGGAGAATAAAGCATGAGCCATGTCTTGACTCTACATTGTTCATCACCCGTTGTGTGAAAGATTCCCTTATTTACACTGATCACAATCCTTTAATTTTCTTGGAAAAATTGGGGATAAGAACTTAAAATTATTCAGGTGGGGCTTAATTCTCCAACCATATAATTTGAAAGTTGCTCATGAAACTGGAAAAGAAAACTTTATAGGGGACACTTTATCAAAAGAACATATGAGGGATAGAATGATGTAATTTCCATAGACATGAGCAAAATATGGTTGCTGTGTAACTCCTTGCAAGTTTAATGTTACTGCTGTTAGTGTAACATGGAAGTAGTTTTTAAAGGTAGTTTTTGGTGAATAACAAAATATGCCTCTGAAAGATTCATTTTCATTTTTCTTTGGGGGGGTTGTAATGTAGGGTGTGACTTATTTATTTTAAGATCATCTATGTTAGAGATTGGGTTGTGAGGTAGTGGTATGTTGGTTTGGCCTGTGTCTATGAGGAGATTATGGATTAAACTTGTAAGTATTTCTGTAGCCATGACCATTTCTTTTAAAGCGCAGTATGAGGGAGAGGGTGCTAGTGAAGACTAATAAGGTTTTATTTTCATTGGGAGAGAGAATCAGGTCAGGTATTGCTCATTAGGCTTCAAATAGAAGATTCTGGATTTTTTTTGACTTGGGGAGGTAACACCCATAGTTTGAAGAAAGGGATTTCAGCTCAGATTTGTTTTAGATCATGACTAAAACTAGACAGTTGTGCCTGAAGAAGAGAGCTGGTTTAGAACTGTTAAGAAATAACTTGCCTCACTATACAGTTTTTTCTTTGAAAGTTTTTGTTGTCAGACAAAAAGTGGTTGATTTAAAACCCTGAAGGAGTTATTTGAAGTGTAGAAAATCTAAGATCATGTATAGGAAGACTTGAACAGCCCATCAGATTCTTGAAACTGGGAATTTCAGTTGAATTAAACCCTGTAAATGTGGTGGAGAAGAGAATCCCTCTGGTATGAGTTCCTTGAAGGGGTGCTTTTAGGATTAATAGGGTTGTGTTTTACTAATGTTACAAGATCTTTAAATGTGTGTTGTATGTAAAAGTTTGGGTCATTCTATTTTATTCTTTTTTGCTGAATAAATGATTGCTCTATTGTTAAACCCAAATCTGCAGCATGATGTGCTTATGTTTTAGTCAAAGACCACCTTGTTTAAAGCAAAACAAAAGTCAAAAATGTGCAAAATTTTTACAGTGCAGTCCTACAAACAATAGAAATGGCCCCACCATTCTTTAAAGGTGTTGAATTAGGAAAAAATATTTTGTCAGGATACTGGAATGAACTCCCCTCTCTTATATCTGCTAAAGGGACAGGCAGGGCCCCCAGTAGAATGTCTTATCTGAAAGTCAGCACCTATAGACATGGGAATGAAACTTGACAGCAGCACATGTAACATTAACAGGCTTCAGACAGAAGCAAGAAATTGGATCCTGCAATAATTATGTTGAATAATGAGTAATGATAATTGGAATGTGAGTACTGTAGTTTCTAGGATGTACGCCTCGACTAACAGTGTGTTTTTTATAAACCAAATCTGCACTGCAGGAGGTTGTGGACTTGATCAATGAAAATCAGGTGCTTGTCATAAGCGGAGAAACAGGTTGTGGGAAGACCACGCAAGTGACCCAGTTCATTCTGGATGACTACATTGAGAGAGGCAAGGGCTCTCTGTGCAGGGTTGTGTGTACTCAGCCTCGACGAATCAGCGCAATCTCGGTAAGTCTCGCTGGTTATTTTTTGTCTCAAGTACCTGATTTGCCTAGGTGTCCAATCAGTAGACTGTGGCCCACATATTGCATATGAGCCTTGGTTATTCACACTGTACCACTCCAGTGACCGATGCTTTGTGCACTGGTGAACAAAGCAATCATTGGGCAGCACAGAGCAAATGCTGGTATTCAAAACGAGTTCAATTTCCAACCTATGAATGTACGAGCAGCTGTTAGCAGTTTAGCACTTAACTCCTAAATTGGCAGTGCACTTCACAGATTTTAAAAAAAACTTAATTCAAGCAGATAATACATTTTTGAGGAAATATTTTAGTATAATGAGAATAAGTAATGATGCATCTTTAAATGATTTTATGATAATTGAGAACTATCTTTTCTAAACTAAAGCAGTCCTTTAATTTGATGCTTTTGAGTATGTCAAAGTTTATTTGTTTGGGCCCCATAATGTGGGCAAATGTAAGGTCGTGCACTTTAGCAGGGCAAATAGAGGAGCTGATTATTATTTAAATAGGGAAAGGCTGAAAAAACCTACAGCATGGATTTGGAAGTCCACTTGCATAAATCTTGAAGTTCAGGTGATGGGGAACGCAAATGGAATAATTGCATTTATTTCAAAGGGAATGGAATACAAAAATAATTGGCAAGTCTTGCTACAACTGTTCAAGGCACTAGTCAGGCCACAGCTGGAATACCGTGAATAGTTTTGGTTTCCTCATCTAAGGAAAGATATATTGGCATTGGAAGCAATCCAGAGAAGGTTCACTCAGCTGATCGCAGGTTTGAAGAGACTCTGTCTTAGGAGGAGAGGTTGAGTATGTTATGCCTTTACTCATGGGGGTTCAGAGAAATGAGAGGTGACCTCATTTAAACATATAAGCTTCTTAGGGCGCTTGACAGGGTAGATGTGGGAAGGTTATTTTTTTTCTTGTGGGACAATCTAGAATCAGAGGACATAATCTGAGTAAGGGGTCATCCTTTTAAGTCAGGAATGAGGAGGAATTTCTTCAGCCTTAATGTTGATGAATGGCAGAGTAGAGTTGATGAACTGATCAGCCTGCTTCGACATCTATGTTTTATGGTTTTATGATATGCATCTTAAGTGGGGCAGATCCCTGCACATCCTTGGAATATAGTCTGGAGCAGTGTCATTTTCTCTGCTAAATATTGTGTTCAAGTGATGTTAGCTTTGAAGTTGTTTTACTTCTAAGTTTACCATTCTGCAATCACAGCTCCTGTTTCACAAATGAGGTCTGGTCATCTTGTATTTATGTTCTGCTGTAAACTCTTGATATTCAGTAAGAGCTGAATCTGGATTTTCATGATCCAGTTTAAATGGCGGCAGTAAGTAACATTACCCCTTAGTTCAGTTCGTCTTGGGCAGCTCTTTTCCTAGTGGAGAATTAAGATTCAGTGAGGTTTTTAATTTTCTCTGGGAATGTTTGTCTTTCACTGGCAAGGCTAGCATTTGTTGCCTATCCAAAATTGCCCTTGAACTGAGGGGCTTGATAGGTTGTTTTGGACACAATTAAGAGGCATCCAGATTACTGTGACTCTGGAGTCATGTGTAGGCCAGCCCAGATAAGCTTGGCAGGCTTCTTTCTCTAAAGGGCATTGGATGATGGATTCTTGTGACAGGTGATAATAGCTTCATGATTCCAGACTGCATTCATTGAATGGAACTTCTCCAGCTACCGTGATAGGATTTGAACCCATGTCTTCAGAGCATTCGCCTGGGCCTCTGGACTACTGGTCCCATGAAATTACCATCACGTCATTGTATTCCCATGGGTAGATGCAGAGAAATGATCTCCTTTTGAGGAGGGATTCAAACACAAAGAAAAATAATCTTATAATTAAAGCCAAGGCGTACAGGAGTGAAATCGGGAATGATTTCTTTACCAGTAGGTAGTGGAAACCTGGAAAACAAGTCAGCAGTGGATACTAAGAGTTCTTTTGGAGCTTTCAGGACTGAAATCAATGAATTTTTGTTGGGTGAGGACATTGAGAAATAATGGAGCAAAAGGCTGTAAGGTTAGGGCTAAATGACCTACTCTTTTTGTTGCCTGTAAGTTTTTTGTTTTGCTTTTGTACTTTCAGATAGCTGAGAGGGTCGCAGCAGAAAGAGCTGAAGCCTGCGGTGATGGGAACAGTACTGGTTACCAGATCAGGTTACAGAGGTTAGTACCACCCATTTCTTAACTTATGGGAGTTGGAATAAGCAATGATCAGTGCTTGTGAATTGTTCATTAGAATAGGATTTGGCCATTTAGTCTGTTGATCGTGCTCCACCATTCGGTATGATCGTGGCTGATCAATCACTTAAGCTCTTTTACCTCCATGTCCCCAAAGTGGCATTGCACTTAGTTTAAGGGTCCCCTGGTTTCAGACTTCCCAGTCCGGGGAAACATCTGCATCTGCCCTGTCTATCTTATTAAATATTTTGTACATTTTTGTGAATCATTCTTCAAAGCTTTGGAGAATACAAGCCCCGTTTGCCCAACTCTGTTCAACGGACAGTCCCGCCATCCTATAATCAAGTCTGGTGAACCTTTGTTACATTCCCTCAATGACAATAATATCTTCCCTGAGATAAGAAGCCCAAACTGCACATAGTACTTAATCTAACTAAACTTCTATGCAATTGAATCAAGATTTCACTACACCCCAACTCAAATCCTGTTGTGAGAAAGGCTAACATTCCATTAGTCCTCCTAATAGCTTGCTGCACCTGCACGTTAACCTTCATTGACTTACTGACAAGGGCACCCATGTCCCTTTGCACATCCATATTTTCCAACCTCCTACCATTTCAGAAATGCTGTGTACGTCTCTTCCTCTTGGCCAAGTGGATAACCTAATATTTTTCAACCTTATCTTCCACCTGCCACATTACTATCCATTCACTAAGCCTGTCCAAATCCCCTTGAAGCAACTTTTCATCTTCCTTGCAACACGTTCTCCCTTGGTTTTGTATCACCTGCAAATTTTAAACTATTACATTTGGTGCCCACTTCCAAATGATTCATATATATTATGAGCAGCTGGGGTCTCGAGTATGTTGCTTGTGAAACCACACTGCTCTCAACCTGCCAATGCGAGAAAGGCTCATTTATTCTGACACTGTTCCAGTTGTGCCAGAGATGAACTCAGTTACCAGATTCTGTAGTTCAAAGCATCCATGTGCTGCCCAATCATGTGTAAACGTCAAATGATTTGAGTTTGTCCATTGATCAAATAGTTCCTTTGGCCTGTGATTAGAACAGTGGTATAACAGGCAAACTGAATACATACAGCAGTAACACTAGGTGAGATGATTTCCACTCCTCTAGTCACTATTATTATCCAGCCTGTTTTGTAAGTTATAGATGTGTGAACTAAATAAATGGCCCAAAGAGGAGAAAAACTGAATCAGAGATAGTAGGAACTGCAGATGCTGGAGAATCCGAGACAACGAGGTGCAGGGCTGGATGAACACAGCAGGCCAAGCAGCATCATAGGAGCAGAAAGGCTGACGTTTCGGGCCTAGACCCTTCATCAGAAAAGGGGAAGGTGAAGGGGGTTCTGAAATAAATAGGGAGAGAGTGGGAGGCGGATAGAAGATGGATAGAGGAGAGGAAACAGACAGGTCGAAGAGGTGGGGATGGAGCCAGTAAAGGTGAGTGTAGGTGGGGAGTTGGGGAGGGGATAGATCAGTCCAGGGAGGACGGACAGGTCAAGGGGGCGGGATGAGGTTAGTAGGTAGGAGATGGGGGTGCAGCTTGAGGTGGGAGGAGGGGATAGGTGGGAGGAAGAACAGGTTAGGGAGGCGGGGACGAGCTGGACTGGTTTTGGGATGCGGTAGGGGGAGGGGAGATTTTGAAGCTTGTGAAATCCACATTGATACCATTGGGCTGCAGGGTTCCCAAGCGGAATGTGAGTTGCTGTTCCTGCAACCTTCGGGTGGCATCGTTGTGGCACTGCCGGAGGCCCAGGATGGACATGTTGTCTGAGGAATGGGAGGGGGAGTTGAAATGGTTTGCGACTGGGAGATGCAGTTGTTTATTGCGAACCGAGCGTAGGTGTTCTGCAAAGCGGTCCCCGAGCCTCCTCTTGGTTTCCCCGATGTAGAGGAGGCCACACCGGATGCAGTATACCACATTGGCAGATGTGCAGGTGAACATCTGCTTGATGTGGAAAGTCTTCCTGGGGCCTGGGATGGGGGTGAGGGAGGAGGTATGGGGGCAGGTGTAGCACTTCCTGCGGTTGCAGGGAAAAATGCCGGGTGTGGTGGGGCTGGAGGGGAGTGTGGAGCGGACAAGGGAGTCACAGAGAGAGTTGTCCCTCTGGAAAGCAGATAAGGGTGGGGAGGGAAAGATGTCTTTGGTGGTGGGGTCGGATTGCAGATGGCGGAAGTGTTGGAGGATGATGCGTTGGATCTGGAGGTTGGTGGGGTGGTACGTGAGGACGAGGGGGATTCTTTTTTGGTTCTTACTGCGTGGACGGGGTGTGAGGGATGAGTTGCGGGAGATGTGGGAGACACGGTTGAGGGCGTTCTTGACCACTGAGGGGGGGAAGTTACGGTCCTTGAAAAATGAGGACATTCCTCAGACGACATGTCCATCCTGGGCCTCCTGCAGTGCCACAACGATGCCACCCGAAGGTTGCAGGAACAGCAACTCATATTCCGCTTGGGAACCCTGCAGCCCAACGGTATCAATGTGGATTTCACAAGCTTCAAAATCTCCCCTCCCCCTACCGCATCCCAAAACCAGTCCAGCTCATCCCCGCCTCCCTAACCTGTTCTTCCTCCCACCTATCCCCTCCTCCCACCTCAAGCCGCACCCCCATCTCCTACCTACTAACCTCATCCCGCCCCCTTGACCTGTCCGTCCTCCCTGGACTGACCTATTCCCTCCCCAACTCCCCACCCACACTCACCTTTACTGGCTCCAACTCCGCCTCTTCGACCTGTCTGTTTCCTCTCCACCTATCCTCTCCTCTATCCATCTTCTATCCGCCTCCCACTCTCTCCCTATTTATTTCAGAACCCCCTTCCCCTCTCCCTTTTCTGATGAAGGGTCTAGGCCCGAAACGTCAGCCTTTCTGCTCCTATGATGCTGCTTGGCCTGCTGTGTTCATCCACCCCTGCACCTTGTTGTTTGAGGAGAAAAACTGCTTGTGTTTGTTCTGCACTCCAAAAATGTTCCTGTTGGAACATCACTACCTTGAATTGTACACTCTGTGCCTGATGTGCATGCACAGTACTCTCAGTGGCTATCTTTGATGGCATCCTGCTTTGGGAAAACATTGATTGTGCACAGTGAGAAAGAACTCACATTGAAATCGTGGATGATCTGATGACTCTACTTGCATTCTCTCCCACTCTGTCTCCCTCTCTTCTTTCCCCATGCTGCCATTACTTTTCACCCACTTTCTTATCAAGAATCTATTGACCTCTACCTTAATTATTCAAAGACTTCCTTCCTCAGTGGAAGCAGAGTTCCAAAGACACTCGATCCTCAAAGACTCCTCATCTGTCTGTATTAAATGTATGACCTGTTATTTTTAAACGGTAACTCTGTGTTCCAGATTCTTCCGAAAGGAAAATTTGTTCATCCGACCTGTCAAGGCCTCTCAGGATCTTTTATGTTTCAATCCAGTTGCTTCTTGATCACAATGCTAAACAATAACCTGATACAGTAATATTCACGGAATCATACCTTAAAAACAATGTTCCAGACAGCACTGTCAGCATCAGTGGATATGCCCTGTCCCACTATCAGTACAGATGTGGTGGCTGAGTGATACTTGGTCAAGCAGGAATCATCCTTGAAGTCCTCAGCACTAACTCTGGAATCCATGAGGTCTCATGGCACCAGGTCAAAACGTAGTCAAAGAAATGTCCTACTGATTACTATGTAATTGTGCATCAGGACCACTTGGAGGAAACACTGAGGGTGGCAGGGGCACAGGATTTACTATGGATGGGGGACCTCATTTTCCATCCCCAAGATTGGCTCAGCCGCATTGCTACAGACTGTGGCTTGGTGAGTCTTAAAGGACACACCTACTGGATCTGCCCTGTCTTTGGAAATTAGGGAAGAAATCAACAAGAAAAAAATACTTGAACCTCATCCTATCAATTCAGCCTGTCACAGATGTATTTGTCCATGACATTATCAGAAGAAGTGACCACTGCATAGTCCTTTTGGAGGCAAAGTCCCGTTTTCACGGTGAAGATATCCTCTGTGTAGTGTGACACTGCTGCCAATCTAAATGAGATAGACTTTAAAAAGATCTGTCACCTCGGTACTGCGCATTTATGAGATGCTATGAGCCATCAGCAGCAGCAGAATTGTACTCTGATATCTGTAACTTCAAGTCTTGACATATTTTCCATTCCTCCACACCATTGAACCAGGGATCAACACTGGTTCAATGAATATTGCAAGATGGTATGCTAGAAGCAGCACCAAGCATATGTAACAATGAAGAGCCACCATAGTGAAGCTACAACACAAAGTAAGCAACAAGTGATAGATAGGACTAAGCAATCTTACAGCCAACTGATCAGGTCTAAGCTTTCCAGTCCTGCCACATCCGGTCATGAATGGTGCTGGAAAGTTAAATTGCTCGTTGGTGGAGGAGGCTCCATAAACAACCCCATTACCCTCGATGGGCGAGCCCAACACATTGGTGTATCTGCAACAAATTTCAGCCAGAAGTGCCAAGTGGCTGATCCATTTTGGTTTATTCCAGAAGTCTGCAGCAACAGGTGCAGGTTTTTGACCAATTTGATTCACTCCACATGATATCAAGAAATGGCTGAAGGTACTAGATACTACAAAGGCTATTGGCCCTGACCGCATTCTAGGGAAAGTATTGAAGACGTGCTGCAGTCTTGCAGCTCTAGCCATTGTGTATCAGTATGGCCACAACACTGTGGAAAATGGCCTAGGCTTCTACTTGTGACCATGTAGAGTACTGGAAAGAGTCATCAACATTGTTGTACAGCAGCACTTGGTCAGTTTAGGTTATGCCAGGGCCCCTCAGCCCGTGACCTTGTTGCAGTCTTTGTTGAAACGTGGACCAAAGAGCTGAACTCCAGAAGTGAAATGAGAGTGAATGACCTTGACATCAAAAACAACATCAAGCATCCCTAGCAAAAGTGGAAACGGGAAAGGCCTCTGCTGCTTGTAGTCATACCAGTGTGAAGGAAGAATGGTTGTGGCTTGTTGGAGGTCGGTTATCTCCGCTCCATGACGTCTCTGCAGGGGTTGGTCAAGAGAGTGTCTTAGCCCCAAACATCTTAAGATGCTTCAATGACTTTGTGTCTCTTATGGTCAGAGGTGGGGATATTCGCCGATGATTGCATAATGTTGAGCACCGTTTATGACCCCTCAGGTATTGAAGCAGTTCATGCCCAAATGCAGCAAGAAATGGACAATATTCTGTTTTAGGCTGACAAGTAATATTCATCCCACACAGGCAATGACTATTTATGGCACAGAGTCATAGAAATGTACAGCACAGAAACAAGCCCTTCCATCCAACTTGTCCATGCCAACTATACTCTTAATTAATCTAGTCTCATTTGCCAGCATTTGGCCTATGGCCCTCTTAAACCCTTTCTATTCATGTACTTATCCAGAAGCCTTTTAAATGGTGTAATTGCCCCAGCCTCCTCTTCCACTTCTGGCAGCTCATTCCATGCACACAACGCCCTCTGCGTGGAAAAGTTGCCGCTAGGTCCTTTTAAATCTTTCCGCTCTAACCTTAAAGTTATGCCCTCTAGTTTTGGATTTCCCCTACCCTGGGGAAAAGACCTTAGCTATTCACCCTACCCCTTCCCCTCATGATTTGATAACCTCTATATGGTCACCCCTCAGCCTCTGATGCTGCGCAGAAAATAACCACAGCCTCTCCGTATAGCTGAAATCCTCCAACCCTGGCAACATCCTTGTAAATCTTTTCTGAGCCCTTTCAAGTTTCACAACAACTTTCTTAAAGCAGGGAGACCAGAATTGCACTCAGTATTCTAAAAGTGGCCTAACGAATGTCCTGTACAGTACAATGTGATCTCCCTACTCATATACTCCATGCACTGAACAATAAAAGATGGCTTACCAAACGTGTTCTTCTCCACCCTGTCTACCTGCGACTCCACTTTCAAGGAACTATGAACCTGTACCCCAAGGCCTCTTTGTTTGGCAACACTCCCCACGAATTTACTGTTAAGTACATAAGTTCTGTCCTGATTTGCCCTGATTAGCAAAAGTGAACCTAACCATCATCCCATTACATTCAGTGGCATTACCTTCACTGAATCCCCACTGTCAGTATCCTGGGTGTTACGACTAATCAGAAACTGAGTTGGGATAGTCACGTAAATACTGTGGCGACAAAAGCAGGTCCGAGGCTAACATCTCTGCAGTAAGTAGCTCATCACCTGAACCCCAAATCTTACCCACCATCAACGTGGCACAGGACAGGAGTGTCAGTGAATATTTACCACTTGAATGGATGAATGTAAGTCCAACAACACTCAAGAAGCTTGATACCCTCCAGAATAAAGTAGCCTGTATGATTGGCATTATATCCACAAACATTCATTCCTTTCACCATCTATCAGTGACAGCAGTGTGTACTATATACACACTATATTCACCTTGGAAATTCACCAAGGATCATTAGATAACACCTTCCAAATCCATGATGACTGCTATCTAGAAGAACAAGGGCAGCAAATACATGGCAACACCTCCATCTGCAAGTGTCCCTTGAAACTCAACATCTTGACTTGGAAATGCATTGCTGTCCAATCACTGTTGCTGGGTCACAATTCTGCAACTCCCTCCCAAACACATCAAATGTACCTACATCAAAAAATCTTAAAAAATCAGTTGAAGAAACTCATCACCCCACTTTTGAAGGGCAATTAGGCATGGACAATAACCCAGCCAGCGATATCCACAACTCATGAATGAATAAAAATCCCCTGAACTCCAATGGGTACTAGTCGAGCCTGTCTGAGCTTTTCTCATAAAACATCCCGTCCATTACAGGTATTAGTTTAGCTGCTCATAATCTCAAATTGTTCTAAAGTGCTTTACAAATAATCAAGTACTTTTTTTTTTTAAATGTAGCCACTGTTGTCCTGTAGGAAAAGCCGCATCTAGTTTGCATACAGCCAGTTCCTGCAAACAGCAAATGCGATAATGATTAGATAATCCATCGTCTTAATGTCATTTGTGGGAAATGTATTGATCAAGACACTGCAAATAAGACCGATCAGAAGGTTGATTCCGTGAATGGAATGATTAAAGCTCAACCTAGCATCCAATGTCATTTCAAATATTGAAGCTAATATTAGATTTTGAACACTGCTTCCTTTTCACTGCTCTTCCTGTATAATGATGACACCTTGCATTAATTAATGAAACTATATTTGGCCTTTCATTATCTCCTGAGTGTGACTGAGACACTCGGTTCAATTGTGTAAACGAACTAAAAATACTTGTTCTGCATATAAAATAGTTGATTTCTTGTGAACTTTTTTGTGGATTTGATCAGGATTACTCCAGATTTTCTTAGAGTTGCATTTAATCAGCTCATTCAGTCTTTTTCAGCTGTAACAGTCTGTATCAACTGGTAGCACTCCTGCGTCTGAGGAAGTTGTTGGTTCAAGTCCCACTGGAGCATTAAGTATAAGCTGACATTCCACAGCAATATTGGAGATGTGTTCCACTGTATGAAATGCTATCTCACAAGATATCAAATCAAGGCCCTATTTGCATGCTCAGGTGAACATAAAAGATCCATGCACTATTTTGAAGGAGAATAAGGGAGTTTTCTCGAGTGTCTTCCTTCATCCATTCTTGCATTGAATTTGCTGTCTCTCAGGACCTGAGCCCATCCATTTATTTTCACTTCGGCTCTTTTTAAAATTTCTTTATCTCTAGACTCTAATTGTCGAGCCTTCTTGCCTCTATGCCACTGCATAGTGAAATGTCACTGGGCTAGCAATCCAGAATCCAGAGACAGGGTTCAAATCTGTGGCAGATGGTGAAATTTGGATTTAATGAAGTCTCGAATTGAGAGCTGACCTAATGGTGACCTGTAACCACTGTCAGCTGTCAGAAAAAAACTCATCTGGTTCACTAATGTCCCTTGGGAGAGGAAATTTGCTGTCCTCTTGGCCTGAAACATGTGCAACACCAGACTCTCGGTAATATGATTCTTGCTTAACTGCCTTTTGGGCAATTAGGGATGGGTAATAATGTTGGCTTAGCCAGAATTGCCCACATTCTGGGAATGAATAACTTTTGAAAAAAGTTCACAGGATGTGGAACGATCAGTTTCGTCACTCCTGGCTTTCAAAGAAACTTATATACTCGGCCCTCCCAATTCCTCATTCTGTGCTTCTGAAACATGAAGTGTTGTCCCGTCAGCAGCATTATGATAATCTGTTTTTTGTACTGTTGGTTGGAAGATAAAAGTTAAACTGAATTTCCTTCTTCCTGTTCAAAATGATAGCTTGAAATCTTGTATGTGCTGTCGATAGGGCAGACAGGGCCTGGGTTTAACATCTCATCTGTAAGAGGGCTTATCCAAATTTTCAGGGCACTATTGATATTGCACTGGAGTGTCAGCCTAAATTTTGAAGACATGAAGTGACACCCTAACCTATAAGATTCTGAGATTGAAGTGGGTAGTGCCCACTGAGCACTGCTGCTACTGAATTTCCACTTCTGAACAAGTTGACTTAGAGGGGAGCTGGTTGATGGAAAGTATGTTTCCCAATGTTTTTATAAAACATTTTCTGTCTTGCTTAACAGCCGCCTGCCACGGAAACAGGGTTCCATCTTATACTGCACTACTGGAATCATTCTCCAGTGGCTTCAGTCAGACTCGTGAGTACAGAACTAATAATTATGGTGTATAGTTCATTTTATTCAGGATATATTCTTAATTATGTATTGCCCAACTCCAAACACTACCTGCTTACTCTCAAATTCCAATTTCTTTCTCAAAATGATATAGTTGGCACAGTCTCATAACACGAAAAACACATCTCTTTCCACAGTCTTCTGTCTACTGTCAGTCACCTTGTTTTGGATGAAGTTCATGAGAGAAGTTTGCAGTCAGATGTCCTGATGACAATTGTGAAGGACATTCTGCCTTTCAGGCCAGATCTGAAGGTGATATTGATGAGTGCAACTCTAAATGCCAACAAGTTTTCAGAATATTTTGGTAAGTAGGATTGGCAAATTCATGTTGTAACTTCAGTGAGTTCAGGCTATTGGCTTCTTAAAATTAACTGAAGTATTCAGCACTGAAGGAAACCTACATTGGCGCTTTGAGAGAGCAACGCAATTAATTTCTCTACTCTTCCTCCAGAGACCTGAAAATTTCTCTTTTTGTTTGTTTCTCCTCATTCTTCCCAATGATTTTTGGCTTGTGTTTAATGTTTGTGCTGTCTTTCTGCCTGGTGACCAGGGTGTCTGATTTTAGGGCATAACCAATGAACCTTAATAACCCTTGATGCAAAGTATTTGCAGTCTGTCTTTACATTGGTTACGCAGGTTAACTCTTAATAGCAGTGTGGAGTGGTTTAGCAAGCCACTTGGCCACATCTTTCCTGCCTCTTCAAAAAGAAAGCTCATGGGGCATGAATATGTGTAGGATGTGTAACAAAGGTCAACCTTGCCAGCAATGTCTACATCCTGAGAATGAATGCAATACTAATGCAACGAAGATGTGGAAAGAAGTAGATACTCTGATCTCTGGCTGTGTTTTCCCAAAATCTGGAAAGTGCAATAAAATGGTTCACCACTCTGTGCTTGATATTGAATTTAAATTTAAATTTAAATTTACAGCAAGAGATTGATACTGTAATTTTCTTTCCTTTTGATTAGATTGAAGATATCCTAGTGGAAAAGCCTTTAGTTTTCTTTAAAAATGTGCAAGTCATTTGCTTGTGATTCTGACTTCCTGGACTTTTAAAGGATGCAGATCAGAAAGATTAAACTGTGTTTTGGTTAAATTGTGAATTTACAAATGGAGGATTTTTTGTTGCAGTTGCTGAGGATTGAGACACTTCCAGGGTCAAGAACCAGCACTGCTGCTATTCGTTTCAACGCACATGCTGACCAGTGGTTAATAATTGTCTTTCATTGTGCCTTTGGAATAAGAGATGTTAACAGCAGCTTGTAAAATCTGACCCAGAGAGGTTGTCTATTAGTATGGATAGAAGAGTGTCCATCTAATAGAAGAGACAGAGTGGGATAAGGGGCCATTTTCAGGATGGAGTGGAGTGCCATGGTTATTTACAATATATATTCATGACTTGGATGAAGAAAGTGAATGTAGGTAGCCAAATTTGCATACGAATCAAAAGTGGGTTGGAAAACAAGGGGTGAGGAAGAGTGGCCAGATGAATATAGATAGGTTAAACAAGTAGTCAAAAACTTGGCAGATGGAATATAATGTGGGGAAAATGTGAGGTTATGCACTTGCAAGAAGAATAGAGTAACTGAACATTATTTAAATGGAGAAAGACTGCAAAAAGCTACAGCACAAAGGGATTTGGGAGTCCTCGTCCATGAATCATAAAAAGTTAGCATCCAGGCTCAGCAGCCAATTGGGAAGATAAATGGAATGCTGGCCTTTATTTCAAAGGAAATGGAGTATAATAGTAGGGAGGTTTTGTTCAAATTATACAAGACACTAGTCGGACCACAACTGGAACATAGTGAACGGTTTCAGGCCCCTTATCTAAGGAAAGTTATACTGGGATTGGATGCAGTCCAGAGAAGGTTCATTCAGCTGATACCTGGTATGAGGTACCCTCTTACGAAGAGAGGTTGGGCCTGTAGTCAATGAAATTTAGATAGCAACCTTATTGAAACATACGAGATTTTTTGAAGACTTGAAAGAAGATGCGGGGAGGTTGGTTTCTCTTGTGGGAGAGTCTCAGACCAGAGGACATAATTTCAGAATCAGAGTTTGTACATATAAGATAGATGGGGAGTTTCTCCACCAAGGGTTGTGAATCTGTGGAATTCTTATACAGAGGGCTATTGAGACTTGGCCATTGAGCATATTCAAGGCTGAGATATGGACAAATTTTTAATCATGGAATTTAAGGTTATAGGGAAAAACCAGGAAAGTGGAGTTGGGAATTATCAGATGGACGATGATCTCATTGAGTGACATGCATGATGTGGAGGCCCCTGTGTCGGACTGGAGCTGACAAAGTCAGAAGTCACATGACACCAGATTATAGTTGAATTGGTTTATTTGAAATCACAAGCTTTCAAAGCGTTCCTCCTTTGTCAGGTGAAGTGTCAGACTTCACCTGATGAAGGAGCAGTGCTATGAAAGCTTCTGATTTCAAATAAACCTGTTGGACTATAACCTGGTGTCATGTGATTTCTGACTTCATTGAATGACAAAGCAGACTTGATGGGCTGACTGCCTATTTCTACTGCTACGTCTTGTGGTCTGTAGTCTAAATAAATGCCTCTTCACAGGAGCTTTAAATCCCTCACCAAAAAATTTGAGAAAACACTGTAGCCTCTGCTTTTTGAACGAGTGAGTTAGGAACCAAATAAACATGTATATAAACAACTATAATTTACTAATGTTCATCAAGTTTATTAACAGTGTGAAACAGGTGCAATTCGTGGAATCTTGCCATTCCAATCTGAGTGTGGTTATATTTTAGGGCAGTAAGTGGTTGTGCAGACCTTTGAACAAGTGGAAAAGGTCATGAATACTCCAGTCTAAACTATAACTCACTTGCATTTAAAATTCTGCAGTGTTTAAGACAAACCAATTTGATTTGGCCCAGGTTACACTGGCGTCTGGGGGGCAATCCTGTAAAGTTCTGAGGAAGGGTCACTGGACCTGAAATGTTAACTCTGATTTCTGTCCACAGATGTTGCCAGACCTACTGAGTTCTTCCAGCAAATTTTTTTGATTTACAGCAACGGCGATTTTTTTCTCTTTTTATCCTGTAGAAATCTTGAAACGGAGTGTTCTGCTCCAGTTTTTCACTTCTGAACATAATGGCTCCTGATAATTTGTGACAAATAATTACCGGGATTAAAATAAATTTCTCTTCATTGTTCAGGAAAGTGACGGTCTGCTCCATTTTCTTACAGACAGCTGTCCCATGTTGCATATTCCAGGATTCACATATCCAGTAAAGGAATACATCTTGGAAGATGTCATTGAGTTGCTCCAGTAAGTCACTTTGTCAATGATCTGGATGGGCTTTCACTTGAAGTCATCACTATAAAGTGAATGCAGGGTGTTCTGTTCTCTCTGCTGTGTGTGTAGATGAGATGAGTTAGAGACAGTTATCTTGAGGCAGTTGCGCAGTGTAAACGTTTGGCATTGAATTTTTTCAATTTATTAAAGCACACAACTTGGTGAAAAACACATAAAATGGGTGTGCAGTTGTAAAGTTGTTAATAAACATTATCATTACTAGTAGCAGTTTCTTTAATGCCCATTTGCATTTTGACTTAGGTATCGTCCACAAACTCAAGAAATTCGGAGACCGTCCTCCAAGAGGAGATTCATGCAAGGTTGCATGTTTCGACCAGAGAAAGAGCGAGTGGAGGAAGAATACCAGCAGCAATGGCCAGAATATATGAGAGAGTTGCAAGGAAGGTATGCAATGACAATGGAGACATTGGTCAAATCATTTCTATTTGACATCAAGGATCCTTACCAGGCCCCATTTCAGAAAAAAGTAGGCAATCATTTTCATTCTAGTTGAATTGCTAGAACCAGAGTAGGATACAGATGTGTGTGATCTTTATGCATTTTCCTGGGGGTTTCATTGACAGGGGAAACTGATTTAAGTCAATTTCATAACAGTTTGCATGAACAATGAAGGCTGATCTACTCACTGTGGGGGTTGAGCAGCTCATCTGTGAAAGAGTCAAGTCAAATTTCCATTATCAAAGGAGGACCCATTCACCTGTTAGCTTCTAAACTGGCTCCCAAGGTGTTTCCAGAAGAATTGTACGTATTGGATGCCACTTTGTATCAGAGTTCCTTTAATGTGCCCCAGATGGATTTTGCTGATTTGGCCACCTGCAAGATTGACCTATAATTTTTGGGGCTCTTGAGTACTGATTCTTCCAAGCTCTACCCCCATCCCAATCTACAAAGTAAAATTGTATCTATGGATACAGCAACTGGGTTGGACTTAACCAAATGTTCTTTGCCACCTTCTAGAACAAGAAAACTGAAAAGGCCCAAAGTGACTGACCTTTTATTTGTTGGTGACATCGTTGTTCAATGACATGGCTAATGAGGAGTTGTCCATGTACCATATTATGGTTGTTCATCTCTATCTGCGCTTTTTTTTTTGTCAAGATCCGAACTGATGTACCTGCTGCATAACAATGATAACAGAAAATGCTGGAGAAATTTAGCTGGTTTGGCAGCATCTGTGGAGAGAGAAATTGTTAATGTTTTGAATCTGAAAGGACTCCTATTATGACTGTAAAATTCTTGAAGATAGTTTGAACATCATTCTTGTGTTATATCCTGGTTTGTGGCTGACAGCTGAATAGTGCGTCACTTTTTTTAAAAAACCTTTCAAAGGACAAGTAACAGGAAAATATCCTCAAAAAACATAGAAAATAGAATCGGTGTAGGCCATTAGTAACTTTGAGCCTGATTTGTCATTCAGTATGATCGTGGCTGATCATTGAATTCAGTATCCTCTCTTGCTTTCTCCCCATACTTTGATCCCTTTAGCCCTAAGCACTATATCTAACTCCTCCTTGAAAGCATTCATTGTTTTGTCCTCAACTACCTTCTGTGACAGAATTCCACGAGTTCAGCTGTGTGGATGAAATAATTTCTCTTCATCTTAGTCCCAAATGGCCTCCTCATATCCTTGAACTGTGACTCCTGGTTCTGGATTCCCTGGTCATTGGGAAGCTTTAAAATAAACTTTAAAGTGTCTCTGTGTCTCTGTGTCTCTGTGTCTCTGTGTCTCTGTGTCTC
>NC_063344.1:14350805-14352682 GCF_021869965.1 Rhincodon typus | reverse complement strand
GCGCGCTCTCCCTCGCCCTCGCGCGCTCTCCCTCGCCCTCGCGCGCTCTCCCTCGCCCTCGCTCTCCTCTTCCCCATGTGTTGATCTATCAATGTATCTGATGTGGCTGGTGGTGCCCACATCTGTTGTTGATGCACAATAGCTGCTGACATACAATCCTATCACATTCATCAGCTCAATCTCTCAGTTGTTGCTTTGACTGTAAGGTACTTGGTGTAGTTTAGCCTCATCCCTTTTTGGAGTGACGAATGAAGATTCGCCAGGAGACTGACTAGCTTGGAAAATTAGATTTCTCTGCAGTGAATTTGTGCATTGGTACTTTTTCCATTTGAGAAGAGAAGAATGAGATAAAGAAAAATGAAGGGTTTTTAGAGTTTGGTATGATGTAGTAAGGGTGGTTGGGAGTCATCAGTTAGAAATGATCACTGATTAAACAAGTAGCGTGGTCAGGAGGAATTTCTTTACATGGAGGGAAGGTGGTTGGATCAAGGTACACTGTCAGAAGAAATGGTTGTGATAAAGACAGCCAAATTTATTTTAAAAAGATGAGTTATAGGCCTGTGGGAAGGGAACATGACAGGGGTTATTATGGAGCATTCTAACAAGGAGACAGATGAATGGCCTCATTCTATACAAGAAACTTGTGTAGTTTTAGATGCTTTTCACAGGTCCATTGGGCACATGACACTTGCCATTACGGAACTTCTGGTAACAGCGCTGAGAATTGAGTTAGCTGTAATTTCTTTATCTTCCTTCCTGTTGATGCTGTTCTGTTTTCCACCCCATCTACAGGGAGACATTTGGTTTTTCAGTAAATGATTTAAACTGTTAATCAGTGCATGATGTAAGAATATCAAAATTATCAGTCACTTATCTATCAGAAATATAAACCTTTCATGTAAATAGATTTCAGAAGTGTGCTTAATGCATATGTGGCAACAACCATGAGCACTGATGGCCTGATTAAAAGGAAATCCAATGTTCCTCTTCCCTTCTAGGTATTCTGACAGTACGATTGAAGCCTTGGAAATTCTGCATGACGATGACAAAATAGACCTCAATCTGATAGTAGCTCTCATAAAACACATTGTTCTTCATGGAGAGGTATTTCTTTTTAAGTGAGCAAATCTATGAAATGTATTTTGAGCTGTAATCTGTTCACAGTTTAGTGGCACATGTTAAGACATAAGTGAACCTGTACTGAGGCAAAAGGACAACTATTGACCAATTATCTGCCTACCCAACTGCAGCAAGTTTTAATTTTATTTGACCTGCTGTCAGCAGTTACAGTATTCAGATTGCCAAACCCCTAGCTTTAGTTCTAACATGTTTAAATACTGACAATAAATAATTTGCTTTTGATGCTGTGCAAAAGAGCTACTGCTGACATAAACCTGGGACTTCATTTGCAACTGTTTCACTTCTTGAGATTAGCATTGAAATTCTAGGAGGGCAGCATCCATTGGAGGTCCGACACTTCCACCATTTTATCTCACAATGGCTATCTGTGATCCTGTGCAACTCTTTGTATTTACTTATCTCATTCTGTTATATAGCCTTTGGTGAGTGTATTACAAGGCAAACCCTTCGCTGAATGCTTCACAGAATGCAGACCATCAATCATTGAACTAAAGATTTTCTCAATCAATATGTCAGTCCTTCCCTGTCAATACAACAACATGACCTGAAGTTAATCTTAACACCCTGTAAAGCAAGATGCGTATTTCATGCCCTGCATACTCGTGCATATGCCTTCATCCTCACACATACTATAACTCACATTCATTTGTTGTCTAAAACTAAAGGTGCACTTTGGACATTGAGAGACCATCAAATTAAATTATGAATCATTCTCATCAGTTATTTGATACCACAAT
>NC_063344.1:14330963-14350305 GCF_021869965.1 Rhincodon typus | reverse complement strand
CGAAGTAGGGCATATTGTAGACCCTCTTATGACACAGTGATAGTGTCCCTACCTCTGGACTGGGAGGCCTGGATTCAAGTCCCTCTTGCACCAGAGGTGAGTAATAACATACCTCAACAGGTTGATTCGAAAGATAGGTTAATTTTTTTTTAAAATGCACAAGAGAGGGCTCTTGTGGCACAGTGGTGGTGTCTCTATTCCGAACCAAGTGGCCTGGATTCATGTCCCACCTGCTCCAGAGGTGTGTAATAACATTTCTGAATGGGTTAGTTCAGAAAATAGAAACTCTGGAGATATTAGGCCAGGCTACAAACAGGAGTAACTAAAGGTTGGGATTAAAATATTAAAGGTTCTGAGAGAACTGAAGGAAGGTGAGACGGATGAAATGGGTTCTAAGGAACATAATTTCCGTAGTTGCTAGCTTTCTGTTGAGTATCAACGCTGTCAGATCAGTTATGAGGAACTGAATGGCCTCTTCCTAATGTGACTATTCAACTTTTGGCTGTACCATATGTATGATTGACTGAAGATTTTTGGTCATGCTCCAGTTGCTATTGTGTGTGGGATCCTCTCACGGCAGTTATGAGGTCTTGAAAATGTTGGAGAATTGTTTGCAAAATAACCTTTTGCTTATTGTGTCACTGCAGATGCTTCATAACATGAAAGGTCAATTTGCTGAACACCTGCTAGTGGCTGGCTTTGTCAGCAGCAAAAATCCCCGAGATCCCAAGGCAAACATAAATTCAGGTAACTGACAGAAGAAAAAGCTGTAATAAAATCTCAGTGAGAATGAAATTTTTTTTGTGTTCAGTCTTCTGAAATAGTATATATTCTGTTTCAACAGACAACGAGAAGCTAATTAAAGCTGTGGTTTGTGCGGGCTTGTATCCGAAAGTGGCAAAAATACGACCAAGTTTCAGCAAGAAGAGAAAAATGTGAGAAAATTAAGCTTTCATACGCAGTGCAACCTGAGTCAGAAAGAAAAAAGTTTCAACTGAATCCAGCAGGAAATTCAGCTGAATTTTTTTTTCTTCAGCGCGTGGTTAAAATGAGGAACTCGCAGTCATAGGGTATAGTTGATGTGAAAAGTTTTGAGTGCCTTTAGAGGAAAGGTAGTTACATACATGAGAGAGAATAGAAAATAATATGCTGATTGATTGGGAGGTGGTTTGTGTGGGTCACAAATATAAGCAGAGTACTTTTGGGCTGAATGCCTTATTTCTGTACTGCAAATTTTGTTAATATTAAGAGAATGGCACTGGGAAACCCTTTCTGAACCATAAACTGACATCTACGCCAATAAAGGACTTAGGATTTTGATGTAGGCCAGTTGATCCTTTGTTCTTCCAGACTTATGACCCCTTTTAGCCTTCCCATTGTAGTTTTACAATTATCCTGGAAAAATGGGTGGGGGAGTTTGGTTTAGCATCTGTTCTGCAGTATAGCATCCTCAACTATGTAACACTGCGCTTAGCCATGGGATGAATTATCAGTCTCAATTGTCTGTGGCTCTGACTGCCTGACCCAGATCTGACAGTGTGACTTGTTGAGCTAACAGTTTGCAGCCAGATGATGCTTACTGGATCTGATTTATTTATCCCAATCAAGTCATGTCTTCATTATTAAAACAAAATTTGGCACTCCTTGTACCCTCTACAAAGGAGGTAGGATTACTGCCGTGGAACTATTATGCCCAACTCAATATAGAGTGTGTTAGATTACTGCACAAATTCGTGCATTTAGGATGTTACATTGCCTCTGGCTGTGTAACAAATATTATACAATATTCAAGCTTTCTTTGTTTAAATTTCTAATTCCAAAATCATTCAACATGTTTTAATTTTCAGATATTTGTCAGTGTTTAGGTAATCTGCTTGTCATGTTTAGGTTCATTCCAAAGAAATACAGAAGTGCTATGAGTGCAGTAAATACAACTTGAGCTACTTTGTCTTTTGGTGTGTTAGTTTCCAGTGAGGCCTTCCCAGGTTGTTTGTTGGCCAGTTCTGCCTGTTGTTACATTTCCTTCAGTTCTCAGATGCTGCTCTAGGTAGAGTAGAGGTCAAAAAATATGTACTTGTCCCTCTCACTTTTCCTGTGAAATGATCGCTGAAGAAGATAGGTGAAGAAAGGTGCGATCCTCACAATCCTGTTTTCCTGTTGGAGAGACCTTCCCTGAATACCAGATTTCCTATCTCCTCATGAAGTCTGCTCTTGAGGCTCCTGCAGGGATTAGAGACACTGATAACCTTCAGGTAACTTGCACAAAGTGTCCAATTATAGAGAGATTATCAACATCCCGTTTGAGTATGATGAGAAAAGAGATGTAAAGATTCTGCCTCTACTTTTACTTTCATGAACTCTTAGCACTCAGACTCTGTTTTTCTCGCATTCAAGCATGTGAGTGCACATTCACATAGCCCCACATTCACATGCAGTCATATCCTGTCATTCCAGCTGTGGTCATTGAATAGCACTCAGGAACCCTGCCTATTTTTCCCTCTCTCCCTAGCCTAGGTCAGCTGTTAGAGACTAGCACTTGCTCTCAGATCAACACACTCAACAGAGATGGGGAACAGAACCCAAGGTCTCCTGGCCATAAAGACTTAGTGATAGCCTGCATAGTGTCTTTTCTCACATGATCAGACCACTTACTCTTTATTCATGTAACATTGGGATGTAAAGGCAGTAATCCATCTAATTCCTCTTCAGTATTTTGAGGATGATAACTGACAGGAAGTAAATACTTTTTTTTGGAATGCATAGAAGATGCTGACTAAATAGATAAAATGTTAAGGATTTAGTGATGGATTTCAATGATCATCTTGCTCTCCACTAAACTTACAGGTGAAGTGCTCACTTTCTTGTAGAACTGTAAGCTTTCTGTGTGTTGACAATTCTTCAGCAAGGCTTTGGCTGATAATCTGGTTGAGACACCTTCCCATCCCAGAGAAAATTCAGCCCCGTTGTCAGGAATTCATCTGCTATTGCTGCCATAAGAACGTTACCTAAACTCCCAGCATCTGGTGATGAATAGTCCTTTCTTTTGTGCTTTTAGGGCTAAGGTCTTTACCAAGTCAGATGGAAGAGTCAACATTCACCCAAAGTCTGTCAATGCTGAAGAAGGTGAATTTGAGCACAACTGGCTGATCTATCATTTGAAGATGCGGACAACCAGCGTGAGTGTTCCTATAAAAGACAGCTCCACTGTCTGGCCGTCCCCTTCTGCCTGTCCTGAGTCAGTCAGAATTGTTAGAATATAATTATTCAATGCGTATAAGGGGCAGTTCCACAGTCTGCTGCTCCTTTTAGGTGTGGCCCCTCTTGAAACCTGAGCTTGTGATATTGCCCTCTGCTTGTTTCAGTTGACCCATGAGGAACACTCCCCCTTGGTGCTGGATTGCGATATCACAGCGATGGGTTAAGGTTTTAGTGAAATACATCCAAATGTAGTTTTTGTATCATGACTGCAACAATTCTGATCCCTGCTTTCCTTTTGGGTAGTGTCATTTATGTTTTGCCATGTGTCTTATTTATCTCTCTCCCGTGGCCCTTGGCTGTTCTCAAAGGGGACACTAACATCAACTAAATGGTAAGAACTCTTTGGCCTTCTAATGTGCGATCTTGATGGTCCCGTGCTCGTCTCTAAGTCAGGAGGGTGTAAGTTCAATCTGAGTAGATGGATTTGAATACAAAATGTACTTGCATTCCCAGTGTGGGAGCAGTACCGGCACTGTTGGAGTTGAGCTATCTTTCGGTGCGATAGTAGACATGAGACCAGACTGGGCTTTCAGTTGCACTACTTCGAAGAAGGATAAGGGAGTCCTCCCCTGTTTCCAGGCCAATATTTATCTCTCAACAATCTCACTATAACAGATTATCTAGTCACTGTCAACATCCTGTTCAAGTATGATGAGAAAAAAGATATTAATATTCTGCCTCAGCTCCCTGACACTTACTTACATGAATTCCTTCCATTATGGGTGTTTACTGTGCACAGATCGAGTGCCCCCCCCCCGTTTCCTTTTATTACAGCAGTGAACTTCAAATGTACTACTTTGTCAGTAAATTGCTTTGGGACATCCTGAGGTTGTACATACATTTATAAATTATAATTATCATCACTTTTTAATCGCTTAATTAAAATATGTATAAATGGAAGTTGCTGTTTCTTGAGTTGGAGGGAAGGGTTCCAGGTCTTTGAAGGACAATTTGCATTGTTCTTGAAGCACGTCATGACTGATCAGGCCTAGCCAAGCTTACTCTACTAATGTTTTGAGAGAGCTTGAGTGTCTGACATCCATTTGCCTTCTAGGGGCATGTGTTGCACCCTCCATGTGCATTATGCATTTTTAAAAAAATGAGTGTATAAAATGTGAATAATCAAAGTGTTTATTGCTAACTTAGTTTTAACATGCATCTCATCATTAAGGTTTTCTGAACAAAGGGAAGATCACATTTGAAAGTTAAAATGTTCCTTTGTATTAAGTCAGTCTTGGGCTATAAAGGGAAACTGGTGATAGTGAATCAGCTGCTTGTTTCACACTCTGCCAAATTTTCTAAAACTTGATAGGTTTCACAGAGGGAAGTTGCGCATGTATTAGAATGGGCTGATTCACCAGCACCCACTTTCTGCTATCCTACCATCCCACACAAAGCTGATTTTTTTTTTTTTTCTTATCCTCGTTATTGGTGTTTAAAAGAAAACATTAAGAACATTCAACTTTGAAGTTCAAAATGGCAGTGCTGCCATGGTGGATTCTATCCAAGATGAGTTATGTCTTCTGTAGATTTTGCAAATTGTTTTTGAAACTCTTGGCTGCCTGGGGCACAGTGGGGTATACTGACACTAGATTTTGCTCCTATCATTACCCGCCCTCATTTGGAACTAGAATGTATTCTGATGTTTGGCTCTCAGTTACAGCGCCTCTGCAACATTTGAGTAGCTGCTGTGTGTTGCATGGGTCTGTTTATGTAATTGCTGGCTTATACTTAGGATGTTCCTTTTTTTGCAGATCTACCTGTATGATTGCACAGAGGTCTCACCATACTCCTTGCTGTTCTTTGGAGGAGACATCTCTATACAGAAGGAACAGAGCCAGGAGACCATCTCTGTGGATGAATGGATTGTGTTTCAGTCACCGTCCAGAATTGCTCATTTAGTAAAGGTAAAAAAAAAATGGAGAATTATATTGTGTCAGTAGATTGAAGTTCAAACTGATCTTTCTCTTTCAGCAATTGATGCTACCCTGCTGTGCATTTTCAGCTTGTGTATTTATTTGAAAATGTATTATTTTTATTCTTTGAACTGGATCAAGATAGTTATTCTGAACCTCGAGGAGAACTGCTTGTAAAATCTCTAATTGTTTATTTTTAAAAAGTTGTGAGGAAGTTTGACTGATTAACCGATGAGAACCTGCTTCCACTGGCAGGAGGGTCAGTGAGAAGAGGGCATTGATTCATAATAATTAGCAAAGCCCCACCAAGGAGATGCTGCCAATTTTATTTCAACATGGTGAGTTGCTCCAATCTGGAACATGTTGCCGGAAAGTATGGTGGAAATAAATTCAGTAGTAACCTCTGATAGGGAATTTGGTAAGTACTTGGGAAGGAAGCAAATGGTAATCCAGTGGTGAAAGAGTCCTGTCAAAGAGCTGGCGCAAGCACAATGCACTGAAGGGCCATTACCGTAAAACTCTAAAATTTATCAACAAATTTTTGAGATAGACAGGAAGTCTGTGATTGCTCAAGCCCTTAAGTTTGCAGACAACTGAGTAAATCAGGCTTTTGTTTTCCAAAATCAGTGTTGGAATGTAATTATTGTTGGCAGGACTGGCATTTATTGCCCTTGTCCAACATTGTTCATTATATCGCTTCAGAGCACCGTTAAGACTCAACTGTGTTGGCATGTGACTGGAGTCACCTGTAGGCCCAGACCAAGTAAAGACCGTAGATTACCTTCTATAAAGGCCATGAGCTGAGTTATTTAAGATGATCTGGCGTCATTTTTATGAATAACATTTTACTTCCAGATTGCTTTAAACAGAAGTCAGATTTTTAAATCACCATGGGTGTGATTTGATGCAGACCTCAGATTGAGCAGGCAGAAGCTGCTCTCTAGAGAAATGATCTGTTATTTGGCCACTGAAGATTATAGAAGTGATCCGATCAATGGATCTAAAGATGATTATATTTCCATTTGTGGATGAGGCCAGTTGTGGGTTTAAAAATGCAGGATAGTGATGGTGCCCAGATATTTTTCCCTTGTGTGACAGACAAAAGACAGGGACCCAACTCAGAATTTAATCAACAAACCCTTCTTTATTTGATCCTTTAAGTAACAGTACCTAATATAAAACATAGATGCTTTGCACCATTTACTTCTTATTTGATCTAACTTAACTTCAGCTTTAACTCACTTCATTTAACTTCACTTTACTTAATCCCCATTTAACCCTAACTCTAACTTTGACTCAAGAAGTCTCGCTTGAAACAAATACTACCCCGATTTTAGTGAAGTGGCCAACAGTGTTCTCCATGTAGATCTCGCTTCATGGATCCTTGATTTCTCTGAAGGCGACTTCAGGGCACGTGCTTCTCAAATGTCGTCTCGAAGGCTTGTCCTGAGAAAAAATCCTGTGTTCTGCAAACTTATCTGAAAATGTGCTCCATTTCCAAAAACTTCTCTAGCACTTGGCCAATGAATTGATCAAAACCTGATCACATTGTTTGATCTCAGCCAATGGAGTTTGCTGGTAAACAATTCCCAAATGTTTACACAAAGTAGTAAACAGCAACATTCCATGCTGCATATAAGGCAGTATGGTGCCAGTATGTTCAGGTACAACCATAAAACTTGCCTTATTTGGTCAACACAGGAAACTGCAGGTCTCAGCAGGTCCTGAATGCAATTTTAACTGTGGTTAGAGTTTAAACTAGCTTGACCAGAATTCCTAGCATCCTTGATTGCAGCTCATAACCAGTCTAGTAGCCAGTTCTGCTGATGGCCACCTGACTGCAGTGACTGATAAGACAATAGTAATTTCAGGAAAAGCATCTCTTCTCAGAAAGTGGTTAAAGGATTACAAGAATTAAGAATTTGTCATTTGTTGAGCCTGCACTGCTATTTAATAGGATCTTGATGGACCTAGTTGAGGTCTCTAATCCATCTTCCTGTCTGCATTCCATAGCCCTGGCTTCCTTGAAAATCAGAAATCTGTTGGATTAGAATCAATGACCATTATGCTTAGGGTGAGAGACATCCACAGACTAATGAACTTCTAAATAATTCTCCTCATTTCAGAAAACTGTTGAATTCTATACCATGTAGAGCGCTTGATGGGAATGTGGGAAAGGCAATGAGAGGGAGAAGGGAATAGATTGGCATATATATTAGTGATTGCAAATCCCTGAAGCCAAGCAATATCTTCCTCATTCATTGGATTCAAAGCATTAAGTCTTCCACTTAGTCGGTAGACAGGACGGTTCTCAGCAACGAGTAGCCTTGTTCATATCTCTTCATGTGTGTTAGAGGTTTGTACTGAGGTTCCAGCAGTGAAGGTTGACAATATAGGGGTCCTATCTTTTATTGAACCTGTTTAGCAAAGACCATTCTCATTGTGGTAGTTTAAAGCTTGCAATTCGAAGCCGGGGTTTGCTACGAGGAACTTGTTTGTGATTTCCTGTGTACCCGTTCCTTGATGCAGTGGATGTCTGCTGGTAGATCTTGTTCAGATGGTCGCTCCAAATGGCGGCACCAAGGTGAAGGTGGACAGTAGAACATGGCATCATGGAGTGACAGTGAGGGACAGAGCAGATGGTTTCAACCAGCTTGTGGGATTTCATTAGTTGAAGGGAGGTGTGTATGGGGAGTGATATTTGTGAGAGCAGGAAACCAGACGCATGGTGTTGACCAGAAGGTTCCAATTGTGATGCACATGATTACATTCATTTGAGTGTCAGCAGAATGTGTGTGTGATACACTATGCTGGACAGGTGCATAGTTGTCTGTTGCAAAGTGTGGTAGAACAAGTGCTGAAGGAGGAGTGTTGTGACAGTAATGTGCCAAGCTGACCCAGCAAGTTTGGCTGGTGGCTTGTTTCTGGTTTTGCCATTTGCTATTTTCTGCAGACATTCCTGGAAGGACAGAGTCCTATTTGGCATCACTCCCAGTCATGGTGGCCAAAATGGCTAGGGTTAGCTGAAGAGGAGATTTGAGGGAAAGTTTTTTTTCACTCAAAGGATGGTGGGAATGCTGTGCATGGGAGGGTATTTGAGGTGGAAAATTTCACAACATTTAAAAAGTGCATGGATGAGCACTTGAAGTGCCATAACATTCAAGGCTCTGGTTCTGGTGTGGGTAAGTGGGACTTGTGTTGGTAGTATATTTTTTCATGGTACAGGCTTGATGGACCAAAAGGCCTCTTCTGTACCATATGATTCTACGAATAGGAGAAACTTAAACACTACCATGGACCTAATAAAAACCAAAAGGACTGCGGATGCTGTAAATCAGGAACAAAAACAAAGTTACTGGAAAAGCTGAGCAGGTCTGGCAGCATCTGTGAAGGAGAAAACGGAGTTAACGTTTCGGGTCCGGTGACCCTTCCTGAGAATGGACCTGTTGAGTCAAATGACCATGCTAAAATATTTTGTAATGCTGTCTAAAAGGTGAAAATCCAGTAGCTTTCTGCTCCAGATCAAAAGCCAGTGAATCCCCTCGGTGTTTGAGTGTTAGACATTGTGAAAATAGATCAAGCTCAGTCCGTGATGCTCATTTTCCTCAGCTCAAGAGGAATGCTGTGGTATCTGACTGGACCTTGTAGAACCAAGAACAGGGAAGGATGTTTGGAGAAAGTCACTACTCCCCTCACCTGAAGTTCCCTGACTGGGCATCAGTCACTGTGAACAGGGTTTGTTTAGATGCACAATCTAAACATATGTCAGAAACTAAATGCGAATAACGATAACTGTAAACAATTATGCTTTAATAATAGAATCATTAGATTGTAGTACAGCAGCTTTCAATGGACTTGTCTTTTATTTGCGTTCAGTTTGGACATGGGAATAGAAGGAGGCCATTCAGCCACTTAAGCAGATGCTGTGTCTCCATGCATCTGATTTTGGTTCCCTTTAGTTTGTTTGCCTAACCAAAAACTCATCAATGCTAGTTTTGACATTTTCAGTTGACTCTCACCCTCAACAGCTTTCTGAAGAAGAATGTTTCAGATTTCCACTGCCTTCAGTGAGGAATTGTTTATTGACATCATTCCCAAATGGCTTCGGTCTAACTTTTAAGCTTTACTTCCTTTGTTCTGTGTTCCTTGCACTAGAGAATATAGCTTTCTAATGCTGGAAACACTTCAACTAAAACCTTTGCTGTACTATAATCTCATGTAAAAACAAATCTTGTCCATACTACGTGTCATTCTAAATTGGCGCTTTTAGCTAGTGAATCTGTTCTGTGCAATTTCTAAGGGCAGTATATCCTTCCTGAGGTGCAGTGTCTACAACTTGAATGTATTGATTGATTGATGTGACAGTCACAGAAAAAACACTTTTATTTCAATTAAATTTTACTTATCTCTTAAGTGTAAAACAATGAGAATTATGGTTGCATCGTACAGATGGGTAATCGTAGCCCTCATTAAGTTTTCAAAGTCCCATTTGAGTTGATTTGTTCTCATCAGCATAATTTTAGCTTTTGCAATCTGATCACTAATTGTGGACCATCAGTCTGATGTATGAATTCTCAAGCCAGATGCTAGTTTAGAGTTAACACTGTCTCAATTTGACTTTGCAGTTTATAGGTTCTCATTGGAGCTGTGTGTTATAGCCAGGGCCATGGTGACTACACTTGTCACATTCTGTCTTTATATGGCATACTGGGGGTTTCCTTGGGTTTTTTTTTAGGAACTCCATTACGACTCTTATTATGGAAAATCCTGCAGGATTCAAGAGAAGAACAGAATTCCAAATCACTGCTGTTGGCACTGAACAGATAATGTTCAGGAAACCCAACTGATCACAGCAATGATCCTATATTTATTCAAACTGTTTGCCTCCCCCTCCCCCCCACTTCAGCTCCTGAAACCAGGTATTCTTTGATATGCGGTTCTTCAAATGCTGTGTCTCACCCCAATTATTCATGCTTCACAACTTGGTGTCAGAGACCATGCAGGGTGCTATATCCAAATTCATTTCTGTCCTGTCATTAAATTCACATGCATGTGCTTGCCTGCATGGGTCACTGGGTAGCGATGAGGAGCTGAGTTCTCGGTGGGTACTTTTGTTTTCACACTATCCCTTGCCCTGGTGTCAGGATGACTGATTGCAGTATTCACAAAGCATTGCTTTGAGAACCTAATTTCACTACCCTCAGTCTGATCTGATTTGTTTGACTCAGAGCAGAGCAGAAGCTCACTTCAACACTGAAACACTGGGGAAACTTGGCATAATCTCAGTAAAAAGCATTTGGGCAGAATCACACGAGCTTTCCCAATACTCCATAACAACCGTTATTCAATGTTGCTCCTCGAGTTAGCAATTTTGATTTTTTTTATGGAAGAAAGGTAGGTCCAATGTGACTTCTTCTGGCCAAATGCATTTGTTTTAATTAGATTTTAAGGGAAAGCTGTACTGGTCATTGTTGGCTTGAGATGATTAATGCGCACTTGTATTGATGCTGAGGTCTTTCCCTCACCACAGGATCTAAAACGGGAGCTCGATGCTCTTCTGCAAGACAAGATTAAGAAGCCACAACCTGTGGATTGGAATAATCGATCGAAAGACTGTGCTGTCTTGTCAGCAATCATAGACTTGATAACCACACAAGACAACGCTAACGCAAAGAACTACACTCCCCGATTCCAGAGCTGCTGAAGCTGCAGTACCTGCAGTTGATTCTCCGGAGGGGTTCACACTGAGCCTAAAATGCTTTTATCGTAGCTCACCAGTACAAAGTTGTTTTGTGTCATTAATGTTTTTTGGCTAATGGAGCAGAGGTTTCGGAGGATATGCCCAAGAATCTCATTGGTCAAGCAGCATTGGCCTATGCACATTGAATAAAATGCCTGGTGTTTTAAAAAGTGTAACTACGTTCTGCTA
The DNA here is from genome assembly GCF_021869965.1 of Rhincodon typus. Classification (NCBI taxonomy): domain Eukaryota; kingdom Metazoa; phylum Chordata; class Chondrichthyes; order Orectolobiformes; family Rhincodontidae; genus Rhincodon; species Rhincodon typus. The sequence continues at coordinate 14,339,202 of NC_063344.1, read as the reverse complement.
TCAAGTGTAAATCCTACTGAGAAGGGGGGTCAGTGACAGATTACTGACATGTCACACCTTGATGATCTGAAGCAACTCCACGAGATAGCTTCATTCTTCATTTGTCATTTTCCTAAGTTAATAAAATTTGTTTTCCAATTTTATCTTGGAATGGAGAGCACGCCCATCCCAGAACAAATCAGAGGATGAACTTTTGTGAATACTGAAATTAAGGATAAGTAAGTCAGAGTAAAAACAGAAAATATACAGCAAATTTAAGTGTTGAGGGTAATATTTGATATAGGCACTTAATCACAACCCTTACGTGAAATTAACCTTTCTTTTCTTACAGATTTTGCATGTGCTGTTTACATACAGCATGTGCATTCCTTTTCATATTCTGACATGATTACAATCTATCAGTTTTATAATTGGAGATATTTCCTCTAAAACTTTTTTTTAACATTATTCAAAAATAATAGAAGGGATGGCTTCATGCTACCTGTGCATTTAACACTGATCTGGGGTGAGATAGCATAGTTCTGCATTGTTTTATTTTTGTATTCAATTTAGCCATTATTGTAAAAACTAAATGACAGAAAGCACTGATGGTTTGGAAAAATGGATGAACAGATGTCGATTGCACCCAAAAATCCAAAAGACAAGTTAGATCATCTATTTGAAAGACTGTTGAGTTATCCTAAGCTACCTTCGTTAAATCACCCAGAGGCTCCTCTCTCTAGCATCTCCACTTTAAAGTTGCCATTAACAGAAACTGAGGTAATTTTAATGCTCTTGAATCACAAGGAATCCAGTGGAATGTCAGTCTTGTGCCCAGGCCCACCCTCCTGAATAAAGGGATCACCACTCCTAATGTTGCTGTTCTTTTGGTTCAGGTGGGTGTGAAACTGGGTACGCTGTGTAAAACCAGCCTGATGCTGTCAGCTCCACTGTGGCTGGTTTAGGTTTAACCAACCCCCACCATGGTCCAAATACTTGAGTTCAGTGAGATCTATTTTTGATTATGTGCCTAAAGATAGGAACAGGACTATTTAGGCCCTTGAGCCTGTTCTACCATTCTGCAAGATCATGGCTGATTTTGACACATGTCCATGTCCATTTTTGGATTCTGTAAAACAAAATCATTCTCATTTAAAATTGACAAATGATTTAACTTTTGACATCTGTAGAGTTGAAGTGTTTCCCAATTTTACTCCTGGTCCTAATCTTTAGACTGTTACCTTTTGCTGGATTCTCCAGTCAGTGAAAAACAGTTTCTCTCTGTCTCGATTTTATCAGTTTCCCTTAATTTCTTAGAACCTTTGAAATTTCCCCTGGACCATTGAAATTCCAAGGGATACAACCCTAATTTCTGCAATCTCTCCTCATAATTTTATCCTTTTCAAGTTTAAAGGATTAATTTTTTGTTTAGTTCCGGTTGGATTTAGCCGTTTTCAAAGTGCTAGGTTTTACCTTGGGGGTGACCTGTCTTGCCTGTAGATGGGTCGTAACTTGCCTTGGTTGAGGGTGTACTAAGTACTTGAGATCATTGTAACCTTAACAGCCCTCATTTCAGAGCTCTAGCATTGCCAGAGATCATCGCTGAAGCCACAGATCCAGTAGCCTCCATCGAGTGCCATAATGTGTGGGATTTGGCCCCACAATATAACAGTTTGATCATGGTTCCCTGCTGTTAGTGATGCTTTTTAACCACCAATGTATATCTTGGACTGTGAGTAAATGCTATGTGAGATTCTTCCTCAATAAATTCCCAAACTCCTGCACAAGACACCAGTGCACAATAAAGGCTGGCTGTGCAGTATTTTTGTGGGGGTGGATCATCATCAGAGATTAGGTGCTAATCTGCCTATGGTTTTAACAACATTAAAATACTGCAGATGCTGGAAATGTAAATCAAAAACAATGTACTGGAAAAAACCCAGCAGGATTGTCAGCATCTGTGGAGAGAGAAACATAGAGTTAATATTTGATATGACTTCTTCAGAATAGCTGCAGAGAAGAGTCATATCGGACTCAAGGCTAACTCTGTTTCTGTCTCCATGGATGCTGCCAGACCTGCTGAGTTTCTTCATTCTCTGGTTTCATTCCTATGGTTCAGGTGGATGTTTGAGATCCCACTATTCAAAAAATATTAGGGTTTCCCAGTATCCTGGTCAATATCTGCACCTGAACTAATGTTGCCAGAAGCAGATTTAACTGGTTGCTCAACTCATTGTCACTTATGTGATCTTGGTGTCCACAAAATAGCTGATGAGCATATGCTAAGTAAGTGATTTGCTCGCATAATGCATGTAGCAAAACAAGTCTCCAAATGCTTCTGAGAGAAATGGCATTACAGAAAAACAAGTCTTACATTTGGTTGACTTCTATGGATTTGTTATATCTTGATGCACTGAATGTGCTTGCCTGAATCTTGTGCAGAGATTTATATTGCCTTTACGTTTCAGCCAGTCAGGGCCTAACTGGGGATAGATCCCAACCACCAATGCTGTCATTTCTGATGCACTGATGACAGATCACTGCTTCAAGTCAGCTACCTGACAAGTAGTCTATACAGTGACATACAGTAAGGACTGTTGACTCACAGCTCTGATATCAGGCAACGGGCAGATCATTAATGGCTTTGGTCTCATTCCCCAATTTATCATGAAATGTTGGCCAATCATTGTTTTCCGAAAATACATGTGTAACTCCAAGTGGCTTTTGACCACATATTCCAAAAAAAGACACAACTTTGGGCTTCTCCCCTTCAGTCTTTTGGTAAACTTAATGGCCGAGTAGGAAGCTCACCTTTCAAAGAAGCAAGGTTTAGTTTGATCCTTGAGGTTTCCATGAGAATTCTGATTTCTGGATATTTAGTACACATCAGTAACTCTGCCCTTTGTACTGGTTCAGCTGGTGTATCAACACTTGTACTAGTAGATCAATAATGTACTGCCAACAAAATAATTGAATTTCCCAAGCCCCTCTCTTTTAAGGAAATGCCAGATATTAGGTCAAAAGACAAAAGAACAGCAAGTGCAATGTCGTCTTGTTTGTATATATTTAAGGCCCCCAAAAGAAATTAAGAGCAAAACTAATATTGAGGGTGATTATTAAGCAAAAAAAAGGGTCCTTACATTAAAGGCAAATCTACTCCTTTACCTGTGCTAATGAAATGTTAAGACCAATGAGGTTACAGTCTGCTACGCAGTGTTGTGTTTGGGTGCTGTCAGAATGCCCAGTGCCCTCTGTCATGTTGTAGTCATAATCATTCCTGGTAAGTGAATAAGATACAAAATGCTTTTTGTTTCAGATGCTGTTCTCTAGACTGTATTTATTTGTGACCGTTATTATGATGTAATGGCTGTTCTTTTTACATAGTCCAAGCATTTGTATTGTTTTCCCCATTAAAGTCCTTACCATATACCTAAACTCCCTTCTGTTCCTTGCCTACATTCACCACAAGCTGCCTGCCACATTTGAAATAATTTAAAGAAAGCGTTGATGGAACATCACCAATGTTTTGAGGTCAGTGGAGTGGAAGGTTTGAATTGGTTTCCTTGAGTCATTAAAATAAGAAACCCAATTTTTTTTTTTGTGAATTGCAAGGAGGAAATGCACTATAATGTTGGATGGTGAGAGTGAGACTGCATGATTTCAGGAGATAAAATAGTACAGATAGAAGAAATCTATGAAGACTATGATAAATTTGTTAACACCAAGTAGCAGGACAAGTGATGTGTTGCAGTATTCGGGAATTGATGGGCAGCTGTGTTATCCACAGCAACAATTGGGGATTGCAACTCGAGGATCTTTGGCTCAGGACTAATGAGCTAAATCAAAGAGCATGCTGGAGAAACTCAGCTGGTCTGGAAGCATCTGTGGAGAGAGAAGCAGATTTAAAGGTTCAAGTCCTATATGACTGCCTCAGAACAATGAGCTGGAGTTACAGTAAAAGATACATCAACTTATTATCAGTAAGCTACTTGGATGCTTCATTCCAGGACATGGTCTGCCCCTTAAACTGGGTCTTTTGAACAACGCAAGGCCTGCATAGTGTAGACTATACCCTCATGACTAGAATTCTCTCCTTTACACCTCTCCCACCTATTTCTCTTCCTTTAGGACTCCTTAAAATGCATCGCTTTGACAAGCTTTTGGTCACCTGACCTAATATCACCTGTGCCTTTTGTTTTTTTTCCTCATGCTTTTGTCATGTATCTTGGAGTCTCGAAGATAATATAAATGCTGTGAGTTATTATAGCTGCAATATTGCAACTTCCTTGTGAAGAGTTGGTAGAAATCGGAAAACCTCAAGTTCTGGAAGATTTCAAGACTGAGATACCCAAATTGTAATGAGTGAGGGTATTACCGGATGCAGCAGTAAGGAAAATATAAATCAAGTACAGACTGGTCAAGAATGGCCAGCAGGTTTGAGGGAACACAGACTGAGTAAATCATTTCAACCACTCTAACTTGTTCCATCATGCAACTAGATCACAAGTCAGTATTTTAAATTTATCTGCCTATCACAGGATTTTGGAATGATTCAACATAAAAAGGAACATTCCATCCATCTTGGCTTAACTCTGATGGTCTTTATACTCTTGCCTAACTGAAATCTATTGATATCTGTCTTGAAATTTTTCAATGACCCCAGTCTCAACAGCTTCTCGGGTGACCATTCCATATTTCAATTACCGTATGTTAGTAAATGCTTCCTGACATCACTTCTAAGCGACCTAACTCTAATTTTAAGGCTTTAAGTCTGCAGACTGAGGATGCTACGTTTTTCTCTGCAAACCTTTTAATCATCCAAGCAGTATTTTTTAATCTTCTATATTCAACGAGATGGAACCCTGGACCACTCATTTGGCTTTATAATTGAACCCTTTTAGCATCAGTATCATTCTTGTTGACCTGTGCTGATGTTTCTGAAAGGCTCATATGGCCTTTCTGCAGTGCAATGTGCAAACTACCTACAATGCAGAAAGAGGCCATTCAGCCCGTCAAGATTGCACTAACCCTGTGAAGAGCATCTCACCCATTCTCAGCCCCGCAACCCCCCCCCCCCCCCCCCCCCCCCTGTAGCCCTGCATTTCCCATGGCTAATCTACCTACCCTGCACATTTCTGCACACTAAGTGGCAATTTAACATGGCTAATCCACCTAACTTGCATGTCTTTGCAAGGCTGGAACTGAACCTGGATCCCTAGCAGGGTGAAGGCGACAGTGCTAACCACTGAACCCCTGTGCAGCCCAGTATGTATGACATCTAACTGCAACTCAGACACCTGCGATATAACTTTCAATTATCTTGAAATCCACCCCATTTATCAATGCTACATTAGACTTCTATTTGGAAAAGCACAGTTTGATTGGAAATAGTCAGCATAGCTTTGTGAGGAGCAGGTCGTGCTCACAAGCCTTAGTTAATTCTTTGAGAATGTGACAAAACACATCAATGAAGGTAGAGCAGTGGATGTGGTGTATATGGATTTTAACAAGGCTAAATTTGATAAGGTTCTACATGGTAGATTCATTCAGAAAGTAAGGAGGCATGAGATTCAGGGAAATTTGGCTGTCTGGATACAAAACTGGCTGTTCAATAGAAGACAGAGGGTGATAGTAGATGGAAAGTATTCAGCCTGGAGCTCGGTGACCAGTGGTGTGCCGCAGGGATCGGTTCCGGGATCTCTGCTCTTTGTGATCTTTATAAGTGACTTGGATGAGGAAGTGGTGGGGTGGGCTAGGAAGTCTGGCGATGACACGAAGGTTGGTGGAGTTGTGGACAGCGTGGAGGGCTGTTGTAGGTTGCAACGGGACATTGACAGGATGCAGAGCTGGGCAAAGAAGTGGCAGATGGAATTCAACCCAGAAAAGTGTGAAGTGATTTATTTTGGAAGGTCTTATTTGAATGCAGAATACAGGGTTAATGGCAGGATTCTCGGCAGTGTGGAGGAACAGAGGGATCTTGGGGTCCACATCCATAGATCCCTCAAAGTTGTGACCCAAGTTGATAGGGTTGTAAAAAAGGTATATGGTGTGTTGGCTTTCATTGGCAGGGGAATTGAGTTTGAGCTGTGAGGTTATGCTGCAGCTTTATAAAACTCTGGTTAGACCACACTTGGAATATTGTGTTCAGTTCTGGTTGCCTCATTACAGGAAAGTTGTGGAAGCTTTAGAGAGGGTGCAGAGGAGATTTACCAGGATGCTGCCTGGACTGGAGGACAGGTCTTATGAGGAAAGGTTGAGGGAGCTAGAGTTTTTCTCATTGGAGCGAAGAAGGATGAGAGGTGACTTGACAGAGGGGTACAAGATGATGAGAGGCAGAGATAGAGTGGATTGTCAGAGACTTTTTCCCAGGGCAGAAATGACTGTTACAAGGGGGCATAATTTTAAGGTGATTGGAGGACGGTATAGAGGAGATGTCAGAGGTAGGTTCTTCACACAGAGAGTAATGGCGTGTGGAATGCGCTGCTGGCAGTGGTAGCGGAGTCAGATACTTTAGAGACTTTTAAACGACTCTTTGATAGGCACATGGCGGATAGTAAAATGTAGGGTATGCAGGGTAAATTGACCTTAGTAGGATAATAGGTCGGCACAACATCATGGGCCGAAGGGCCTGTACTGTGCTGTACTGTTCTATGTTCTAAATTTTTCAGTATCTGATCAGGAGCTGATTGGCCTACCCTTGACCCATCATTTTCTGTTATATAATCCCTGTGCATTTTGAATAATGTATCCTGTCTATCTGGAGATGTAAAGGTGACAATAAAACAAGTTCTCTGTGGCATGTGTAGTAATGGATGTAGTAAATCATCCACATCCATTTACAGGTAAGGAATGCCAACGCTGCTTATATAAGCTGACTGAAATGGCAGTTCTCAAATTGATTAGAGAGTTACTCCTGGTATTGGTAGAATTGCAAGTGAACATGTTGAATGTTGCAATCTCTGCAATGCAATAAACTTTCAAGAGGCGTTACTTGGCGGACCTGATTCGAGGGTAAAAAAAAATTCAACTTTGTTTGGTGAGGATGCGAGTCAATGTGGTGACTCATTAGTATAATTGAAACTCGTCAGTGCTACATTGTGTTCTGTTTTCCCTAACACTGGTTAGATGTAAAGAGGTCTATTTTTTAAAAGAATGCCTTTATTAAAAGTAAATCGAGTTTGATCTTGGGTCTGGAGGAAACAAAAAGCATGAACCTATTTTGAGAAGCCCAATGGAGTTCTGGTGTTCTGGCCAACATTCATCCCACTGCCAATATAATGAAAGAAGATTATCTGGCCATTTATTTAAATCCTATCTATGGGGCCTGACTCAGCACAAGTTAGAAACATAGAAAATGGGAGGAGTAGGCCATTTGGCCCTTTAAGCCTGCTCTGCCATTTGGTGTGACCATGGCTGATCAACTCAGTACCCCATTCCCACTTTCTTCCCATACCCTTTGATTCCTTTAACTCTAAGAACTGTACCTAACTCCTCCTTGCAAATGTTCACTGTTTTGGCCTCAACTGCTTTCGGTGGGAGACATTGTCTTGTTTGTTGCATTATGTCAGTGACAATTTATTAATATTTTATTTTGTAAAGCATTTTAATACGTGCTGAGATTATGAACAGTGCTACATGAATGCAAATCTTTCTTTCATTACTATCGAGGCTGAAGTTCAAGTCAGCTTTTTCAAAATTAGTCTAACTTTTGTGGTTTAGGGAGTCGTGTATTTTCATTGCTAAAATTTATTTAATCTTTCCAATGTCTGCGTATGTGACCTCAACTTGCTGCACCTTCAAAAGCTGTCATCTGACTGAAATTTTAGCCACTGAAAGTTACTAACTTGCTACGGTTTGAATAGCTGTCCAAACGTATTTCACTTGCTATGAGGACACAAACTTTTAAACTAAATTAACAGTTTCTGCAATTTGCTTTGCTTGTAAGATTATAATCAAGTGTATCATTCTAATAGTTAACTACGTTTAGGCCCATAATCTTCTCTCCCCACACCTTCCAGACTTCACTTCACAGTTAGCAGAGCGCTTGGACAGTAGATTATCTCTGAATTTTTTTTTAAGTATTCTACTGTTTTTATAAAATGCTTTGGAAATCAATTAGAGTCGTTATGATACTTTCAGGTGACTGCAAAAGAGCTAAATGGGAAGGGAGATAACAAGGTGTAGAGCTGGATGAACACAGCAGGCCAAGCAGCATCAGAGGAGCAGGAAAGCTGACGTTTCGGGTCTAGGCTCTTCTTCA
>NC_063344.1:14269871-14330563 GCF_021869965.1 Rhincodon typus | reverse complement strand
TGAAGAAGAGCCTAGACCCGAAACGTCAGCTTTCCTGCTCCTCTGATGCTGCTTGGCCTGCTGTGTTCATCCAGCTCTACACCTTGTTATCTCAGATTCTCCAGCATCTGCAGTTCCTACTATCTCTCGATGGGAAGGGAGACAGCTTTCTTTTTCTGTGCAGCAGGTTGTGAACTGGGATCTCCCTCTTCAAAAGGAAGTGGATGCAAATTCATTTGCATTGTCTAGATATTTGAAAGGGAGAAAACTGCAATGCCATGGGCAAAAAGCTGCAAAGTGGGACCAATTGGATTGCTCTTTCAAAGAGTCTGAGCAGACTCTGTGGGCCAAATTTATAATCTCCTGTGCTGTGAATACAAGATAATAAAACATAATAACAAGTGACAGTAACACTGCAACTAACTAAATTATTCTCCCATATCCAACAATGGTCAGTTGTACTGCTGATCCAGAACATTGATATCGAAGAAATAAATATATACAGCAGTGAAATGCTTTGAGTTGGTGGGAAGAAAACAGCATGGTAGAAATTTAACTATATGTAACAAAGTGGTGAGAGGTGGTCCCAATAAGAAAAACAACAGATTACAGTGGCCAGCGGGCTCAGAGTGAAGACAGCTACTGGTTGGGAACTTGTAGAGCCCAGTCGGACCACTTGGAAGCCCTTATAGAAAGATTGTAATGTCTATCTTTTTAGATTTATTTCTTATTTTCCTAACTTATATATGTAATCTTATGTAACATTTTTCTTTGTTTTCTCTTATTTTTTGTACCCAAGATGACACCGTGTTGGTAACGTTGTACACTTTTTCACTATACTCGTGACAATAAATGTAATTCTAATTCTAAAAGAATGGATTCACAGCTACAGTGTTACTGCCACCTATTGGTAAGATTTATTACATTATTTCTTACAGATTGACTGCAAGAAACCATTTGGCCCATTGTGCCAGTGTCAGCTCTTTCAAAGACCCATTCAGTTAGTTCCACTCTTTTCTCCCCATTGATCTTCATTTGTCTCCCTTCAAAGTATTTCAAGGTCATCATTGAATTTCGAACACACCTTCAAACAGTGTATTCCAGATCATAATAACAGTTTATAAAAAATCTCAACTTCAAATTCTTAAGAGTTATAGAATCACACAATATAGAAACAAGCCTTTCAACCCACCATGTCAATGCTGACCAATAAACATCAAACTACACTAAGCCCATGTTTAACTGCACTTGGTTCATAGCCTACAACACCCATATTCACATCCAGATACTACTGAAATGTTCAGAGTACCTGCCTCCACCAGTTTTCAGGCAGTGCATTTCATATTTCTACCATCCTCTTGTGATTTAAACAAAAAAGTCCTCCAATCCCCTCTAAACCATTTAACCTTCATCTTAAAGTTATAGCCTTTGGTCTTACACATGGCTCCAATGGGAAAAAGATTCTTACAGTCTGCCCTGTCTATGCGTCAATCATGTTCCCTCTTACAGTCTCCTCTGCTCCAAGGAAAACAAACCCAGTCTCTCCTGATAACTGAGACTTTCCATCCCAGACAGGGGCGGTGGGAAATGAACCTTCAAAGCTCCGATCCAATTGATTCCCATTCAGTTCAGGATATCAAGCATGTAAAGACCGACAATTAGAGTAAAAAGACTTCCATTTGATTACAAACATATAAATTAATCCAAGTTACTGAGTAGGACAGGAACATTGGCTGAAATTCTTTCTCCCAAGCCCAGGAATATTGAAGACTTCCAATTATTGGCCAAGTTGAAATTGATGAACTCAACATAGATCAAGGAGCTAAGCCAGGATCTTCCCAATCTATGTGCCTTTGTCCACAATAGCTTTTTCCACCATTCAGCTACTCAAACCTGCTGTGCTATTGGATGAGATCTTAAAGGCTTCAACTCCATTCTCTTGTCGGTTAAGAATCACCATAACTCATTCTGGGGTGAGACTTTGAACCTGGAGCCTTTGAATGTCAGTGTTATACAGGAACAGGAGTAGGCCATTCAGCACCTAGAGCCTTGCTGTACCATTCAATGAGATCATGGCTGATCTGCGGCCTAACTCCATATGCCTGCTTTTGGCCCATACCTCTTAAACCTTAGCTTAACAAAAATGTATCTATTTCAGCTTTAGGATTAACAACTGGTCATGCATCCACTGCTGTTTGTGGAAGAGAGTTCCAAATATCTACCACCCTTTGTGTGTAGAAGTGCTTCCTGTCATCTTCTCTGGCCCTAATTCTCAGACTATGTCCCCAGTTCTAGAATCTCCAACCAGTGGCAGTAGTTTATCTACCAGCTGATAGGTGCAGATCCACCATTGTAGATAGAGGCACATGCATTAGGAAGGCAATGCTTGTTGGTTCATATTGAGCTCAACCACCTAAATGTGAGCAATAATTGAAGGGCTTCAATACCTTCAGGTTGGAAGAAGGAACCTCAAAGTTCCTGGCCTGAGCAGTTCATCTTGTCTTTAGTGGGAGACTTTTTGTTTAGAAAAAGCAGGAAGTCCTCTCAAAAGTGCTCCGGAGTTTTGAAGTACACGAGGAGATCTGACTGAGGTGTACAAGATACCAAAGGAGATTGACAAAGCAGATGTAGAGGGGATGTTTCCTGTTGTGGGGCAATGTGAATGAGAGATCAACGTTTTAGAATAAGGGATAGCTGATATGAACAGACAAGAAATTGCTTCCTGAAAGGGTCGTGAATGGAATTCACTACCCAGAGTGTGATGAATGCAAAGATATCGAGTATGTTTATGGAGGAGATAGACATTTTTAATAAGTAATTGGCTAAAGGGTTACGGACATCAGGCAGGAAAGTGGAGTTGAGGCCGAGACGAGATCAGCCATGATACCAAATGGCAGAGCAGGCTCAAGCAGCTGAATTACCTACTTCTGCTCCTAATTTTATGTTCTAATGAGAAACTCAGCAGGTCTAGCAGCATCTCTCGAGCGAGAAACAAAGTTAACATTGTGAATCTTATCAGACTCCAAAGTTAACTTTATTTTTCTCTCCACAGATACTATCAGACCTGCTGAGTTTATCTAGCACTTTCTGTTTTTATTTTGGAGTTCCAGCATCACAGAATTGTGCTTTCATTTGGTCCGTCTTTATAAACTCCAAACCCCCCACCCCATCAAGTTCTAGCTTGTTATTAAGAAAACATTCCATAAGCAACTATCCTGTCAAGACCCCTAATGATCTCTTTGTCTCAGTAATACCACCACTCAGTCTTCTAAATTCCATTTGGCCCAGCATTCACTCAAATTTAGCATTCAGAGGGATTTGATTAAAACATAAAATTCTGACAAGATTGGGTAGAATGAAAGCTGGGATGTTTCTCCTTGCTGGAGGATGCATTACAAGGGGTCATAGTCCCAAGATTTCGAGTAAACTATTTTTCACACTGAGAGGTAGACTTAGAGGCTGCTGAATCTATGAAATTCTCTACTACTGTTTTCTTTGGAGTAGAGAAGGTGAGGGGGTGACCTGATTGAGGTGTATAAGATTATGAGGGGATGGACAGAATGAATAGAAAGTAGCTGTTCCCCTTGGTTGAAAGGTCAAGAATAAGGGGACACATGTTGAAAGTAAAAGGCAGGAGGTTCGGAGGGAATTAAGGAAAAAAAAATCACCCAGAGTTTGCTGGGAGGATCATCAAGGCAAGAAGCACCAAAACGTTTTAAAAAGTACTTGGATGAGCACCTGAAGTATCACAACATTCAAGGCAGGAAAGTGGGGCTACTGTAGATAGTGGTGTATTTTTGGTTGTACAGATTTGTTGGGCTGAAGAGCCTGTACTGTATGACTCTGTGAAGGCCAACAATCCAAGCATCTCTCATCTTTCCACTTGGTAGAACTTGTTCTTTCAGAAGGCTAAAAGATACAGACCTGATGAAAAACATTATTACAAGGGAATTCTCCAAATGGGCGTTGAGATTGAATTTGTGAATTACTATAAATTACAAACAAAATGTGCTTTTCCCCCACTACTTTATTGAACAATGGAAATCAATGTATCTGTTTGTCATGTGGTTAGAGTGTACTACTGTTTCATACACCTTTGTTTACTCAGTGTGAGCAATGGGTAACGCTCTTGCCTTTGTATCAGATGATTCAGAGTTCAGGATTTGTGTTAGAAATTTGATCGTAAACCTCCCCTCAGTGCAAAACTGAGTGTGTGCTACACAGTCAGAGATGCAGTCTTTCGAAACTGAGATCCTGAGTGCCTTTTCAGGTGGACTCTTAGAAGATATCATGGAAGTATGTTGAAGTAAAGGTATGGAGTTCTTCTAAAGCCATGGCCATCGTTTATTCCTCAACTAATAATTAAGAAAGAAATTTTCTGTTTCTGAACTCAAATATAAGATAAAAGATGTGTGATAAATATTTTTAGAGATTGGATTCCAAATTGGTGGCATATGGGTGTTGCTTATTTTTGTGATGCATTTTAAAAACGTTCGGAGAGTCCTTGCTGGAACAGTGATCTAATCCATTGTGTGTCACAGCAAGTGAGTGTAAGCCTCCCGGAGTGCTAATGCTGAAAAATTGTTTAGGGCAGGGGAGTGAAAATTAAAAGGCATTGCTTAATTTTGGTTTAGAATAATGAAGGATTGATTGCAGTTAAAGAAAATTCAGATTGAAAACTTTGTGGTCAGAAGCAAATACAGTTTCTCTCGGAGAAAGGATTATAGGACAATGCAGGAAAAAGTCAGTTACCTTGGTATAAAAGTTTAAACTCGTGACACTTCTGGACAATAAATGGTTGGTTAGAAATTGGCAGATTATTAAAAGACTGAGAATGTCTAAGCTTTCAGCGTTGAGAGTATTCCTGGAGGAAGATTTCACAGGATAAGAACGAGGGAAAAACTGTTAAGTCAAACCTAAAGATCTGATATAGAAGGATAATTTCTCTGTATTTGGGCTGCTGTAAAATGGTGTTGGAGGATAAATGAGACTTTTTGCTGTACCTTTTATGACCTCCCAAACTGCTCTATATTCAGCCATATTCACCCCCTCCCTATTTTCTGCATATAAGCCGACATTTTCCGCATATAAGCCGACATTTTCCCAGCTACCATCAGTTCCGAGGAAGGGTCACCAGACCTGGAACGTTAACTCTGATTTTTTCTTCACAGATGCTGCCAGACCTGCTGAGCTTTTCCAGCAACTTCTGTTTTTGTTCCTATATTCAGCTTGGTTTGATTTGATTTTCTGTTATGCAATAATAGTCCATTTTACTGCCAAAGAAAGTCTGTAGACTTGTTAGACTTGTGTATTTATGTTTGTGATAGATAATTATACTAAACTTTTAAGGATAATCTTTCAAGCTACATTTTATGTTGGGATCTGATTTGTCCATCGGTAAGATCAGCTGGGATCATAACAATTGTACAAGGTATAAATTGGCTGCTGTGACTTACAGCAATAATTACACTTTAAAAGGTACTACTTTGGTACTGCTGAGAAAAAAATTGTTAAAACGTTTTGTCTTGCACTCATCAGGACAATTCACAAGAATATCAATTCATTACATTACATGAGAGAAGAGTGCTGATTGGTTGACAAGTGGAATCTGGTAGAAGCATTGCCATGGAGAATGCACTAGTTAATAATGGTTGACTGTTAACTGCCAAGTTTTGTTTAGATTTTATATCAGGTAGGTTAACTCCGGCTAGTTAAGACAGTGCCAGCGAATGGCTGCCACCTATTTTGTTAAGTTGAAACAGGCACAGTGTGTATGTACATTTTCTGTCTGCAAATAACAGCATCCTTTATATTAATGTATGTAATTTCCAGTACATACAATTGTGCGGCACTATGATCCTGCCTGACCATCCTAAATTAGTTGTCATCATAATTGTTTGTGCACTCTGGATTGTCCAGAAAACATTCTCCAATTGCAGGTTCACATTTTATGTTGGATATTGTTACAAGTTTTGCAAACACAGTATCATTTTGCCATCTTTCAGATGAAACATAAAAGCCGAGACCTTATCTGTCCTGCTAAGGTAGGTGCAAAAAAATCCCACATCACTATTTGGATGAGGAACAGAGGAGATTTTCTGGTGCCCTTCCTTGCCAGTCTTGATCCCTCAACCAATACTGATCTGGTAAATATCAGATTGCAGTATGTGAGAATTAACTGTACACAAATTGGTTGCCATGTTTCCTGCATTATAGCAGCATTGACACTTTGGAAGTCCTACACTGGCTGTATAGTTCTTTGTCCTGAGGCTGTGAAAATGCTATGAGGATGTAAGTTGTTTTTTACTTTGAATTGATTTTTTTTTATAATACAACAAACCCCAGATGATGAAATATTTGAAATCGGCAAGTTCAAACTTAATTTACTCCCCTTGCAGAACTAATTGAGTATTAAAGCAGCTTAAAAGGTGGCAATCGATGTGGTAGTTGGCTGTAAGTTAAACATCAATCATCTTCCTCTTTCCTCACTCTTACTGGAACTTGTTTTTATAATAAGCTGCATCTTTATTCAGTGCATTGTAATCACATTAACAAGACCACAGAGAAACACAGTGGAGATATCCCTGTAGTTGACTTCATTGTTTTGAGTATTTGATAAATGGTCCAGCAGCAATACCTTTGCTTAAAATATGTCCATTATTTACATGAAGAAATTACAATACCTGTCCAATTGGTAACTGCTGCTTTCAATTAAAAACAAACTTCTGGATTTGCTGCTCTGTCCAATGTTCTTTCCTTGTCCGTCCACTTAAACAATATAATCCAGCCTCCACTTCACTGGGTGGTGGTAAAGATGATTTGCAGATGTCCAAGTGCAACATTAGACAAGGCGTTCAGCCTAGGACTTTCTTGACTGCATTACAATTAATGATCTGCGACTCCCACCTCTGCCCCCTGCGACACCCCAATGGTCCTTTCAAGTGGTGGAAGTCCACGTCACAGAGAATTCTCTTGGGCGACTTTCTCCCAGGAAGACGATGCAAAGACCCAGGATCGACCCTTGGTGAGGCCACGAGCTCGTCGTCCTCAGTGAATGGCGGAGCAGAGAATTCCGAGCCCCTCGTAACCTGTGCAGGCTCCTACCCTCTCTTACACATTTGTCTCCAGTCCCAGCAAGCGGCCCATACGTTGCATGTTCTTGCTGATCGTGGCTTGGCAAGTGATGACCTTGGCACACTCCATCGGAAACCAACCTATCTCACCGTCTCGCAGACGTTCACCTTCGTACCAGCCTGTAAAAAGTCAGGAGGGTTTTCACTGTCCTGTTTAATCATTTCTTTTTCAAATTAATTCATCATCCATTAATGGCCGCCACCAGGCTTAGCCAGCATTTGTTGCTCATCCCTCATTGTCCAGAGAGCGGTTAAGAATTAATCACATTGCTGTGGGACTGGAGTCATATATAGGTGACTTCCTTACAGACCATTGGTGAACCAGATGGCTTTTTATGACTGTTGACAATGGTTTCATGGTCATTGTTAGACTTGAATTCCAAAACAATCTGCAATTCAAATTCTACCAACTGGTATGGTAGGATTTAAACCCAGGTCCCCAGGACATTACCTGGATCTCAGGAGTCATTATCTACTGACAATACCACTAGGCCATTGCTTCCCCCTTAAGAAGGATAACACCTCTAAGGATTGAAAATCAGCACTGTGATAAGCCTTCAGATGCACAGTCTCTCCTCCAAGGGATGGAACATAGATTGCGGGGGCTTGGAGAGCAGAGGGCCAAAGGAAGATTTGATAGAAGTTTTCAAAATCCTGAGGCATCTGGACAATACCGGCAGGGAGAAACTGTTGCTGCTCATAAAAGCATTGAGAATGAGAGGACACAGATATAAGATAATATGAAAAGAAAGCAGTCATGAGATAAGAAAAAGGTGCGTGGTTAGGGTCTGGAATACACTGCCAGGAACTGTGGTGGAGGCATTTCAAGTGGGCATCAGAATGCTATTTAGTTGGAAACAATATCCAGGGTAATGGGGAAAGGGCAAGAGAATGGCAACGAGTCATAACGCTCATTTGGAGAACCAGTGCAGAGATGATGGGCTGAATGAACTCCTTTTGCATGGTCACAATTCTATGATTCTTCTCATAACACAAGGGGGCGATTTGATCCATCAAATCTATGCCAGCTCTATGCAACAAGTTGAGCTAGTGACACACCCCCATCCCTTCCCTGCAGCCCTGCCTTTATTTGTCTCTTCACGTGTTAGCCAATTTCTTTTCGAAAGCCAGGATTGAATATGTTTCTTTTCCATGCTCTCAGATAATGCTTTCCAGATCGTAACCACTTGTTATATTTTGGATATTGGCAAACACCTCAAACCTATTCTCAATCTTGCTGTTGTTATACCGTTCTTTCACTACATCCCTGCACTATTTTCCTTATCGAGTGCATGTATAATTCTCCACTGGAAATCCTTATGTAGTCCAACTTCATGCTGGCTACCAGCATTTAGACTTTGATCTATTCAATAGATAGGCAACATTAGTTTGTCACCTATCATAGCCGTCTAACCTTAACCAACCTCAAAAATTTACATCAATCTCAGACACTGTGCCAACTGCACATTTATAATTGGGGAGCAGTTATTGAACTATTGTGGTATAACTGTAGCCTCTTATTTATTCAATCAGTTAACTCTATCTGATAATTATGCTGTCATTCAACTTTGTGCTACTAACCATTATACTATAAAGAATAAGCACTCGTCAGCTCACAACTTTGTCATTTGACTTTCCCCTTTGATAACTGGCTGTGAGGGTTAATTTGTTGAATTGATTACAGGTGCGATGGAGGTCGGTTACATAACTGCACTTCCAATCTGAACTGGTTGATGTAACTACAGATCCATTACATTTAGGCATTATCATCCCCTGGACACAGACTGATGGAACACCATAGGAGGTTCCTTAACACGGCGTTGTGACTGAAGGTTACATATTCCTTTGATGCTCTTGATAAACGTTCTGTTCAGGGTTATCACTCTGTGTTCACACTGAGGGTAGTTTGGGTTAGGTACGTCTACTAAGAACATAAGAAATAGGAGCAGGAGTATGCCATTCAGCATTCTAAGTGTGCACCACCAGTCAATATGATCTTTGCTGATCTGATGTGACATTAACTCCACTTTGCAACTTGCCTTCACAAGCCTTGATTCCCTTGTCAATCAAGAGTCAGGCTGACTCAATCTTGAATATATTCAATGATCCAGCCTCTAGTGCTGTCTTGGGGACAGAATGCTAAACAATGATGACCTTCTGAGAGAAGAAATGGAGGGGTTTAACTGCTTTATTTCCCCATTTATTTGCAGGATCTGGTTGAAACCTACACTAGCTGTCCCTTGTTTCAATTTGCAGGTCAATGTTCATCTTGAATTGATGGAATTTAGGGGTGAAGGTAGACAATGGCTGTTTTTAGTGGTGACTGGCTTACCAGAAAACATCTCACATAACAGCTCATGGAAACCTGGAACTCTCTGTTGAGGCTCTGTATCTCACACAATTACATCCTTTCAGGACCGTTATTTAGAGATGTGTGAGTGGATCATCAGACATTAAGGGGAAGTTAGGCAGCGTGATCTCACCACTGCTGGATGCTCTGGGCTCCAACTTTTGGGCACCGTAACTCGAAAACCCACAGATGGCACTTCACTCTCTGAGAGCCAGGACCATCACCCATCCATTGTTGGTTGCCCGCAGATATCAGACTTGACAGAAAGTGGCCATGTTTTTTCAGTGATGCGTCCCAGAAGTTCTGCTGCTGGCTGCTTGGGAGAGAAGAGATGCTTTCTTTCCCAGGTGTGGCATTACAAGGCCCTCCTCACTGCTGCCACCTCTGTCCAGGCTAGCTTTGCCAGAGGTCAGTGGCCATGGGAGTGGCACAAGAGCACCTGGTTCAAGTACTACAAGGGATGACTGACCAGCTTCACTCCATGGGGTATGTATCATTGTCTATTCACTGTGAAACCAGACTTGTAACGGCATGAAACATTGCAGAGGTCTATCGCACAGAATGTCTAGTATCTCCTCGTGTACTCTGAGTCTCATGCTCTACCAACTGAGTTAACTGACTGTTCCTCATGATCTGAATGCATCTTGCTTAATTAAAGCTACCAATATTGCACTGCTTGTGGGAATGGCTTTCACGTATGCAAGAATTCATAGTAAATCCTCAAACAGAAAACTAGAAGATTGAGCAGGTGATGTACCTGTGATTGTGATTTAGAATCATTTTCTTTCCTGTTCAGTATAGGTGTTTAGTCATTATTGCTTGTGCTTGTTTTGGTCAAATTTGTATGGTAACAAATGTTGGCATTTTTTATATGACCCTAGAATTCAGTCGCTTACTTTCTCACCCTTCGTTCATTCCATTTTTTAACGATTATGGTTGATCAAGCCAGAGCAGAATAAAGACCCTACTCACCAAGTATCCTCATAACTGGGGTCATAAACCTCTCCAGATCATCTACACTCTCTCATCTCCTTTAAGAAGCATTGGTCTCCCAGTGAACCAAGGATTATGGGGCATGGGTGGGAAATTGAAGTGGAGGCTGAAGACCAGCTCTGTTTGTAGTGATTGGTGGAGCAGGCTTGATGTGCTGAATGATCTACAGCTGGGTCAATTTCATGTTCTTGTGATGCTTCTTAAAGCCTACTTCATTGACAAAGATTTTGGACCTATTCTTCTGCCAGTTAGTGCGAACGTTTGCTTGATAAACATCCTGCAAAGCCCATTGGTGTATTTTACAATTGCTGATAAGAGAAATGCTACCAAAACTTATCAGGATAGACATGAGGATGCCAAATTTCAAAGGGATTAACAATTCATATGAGAAAAGGGTGCAGGATAAACTGTTGGTGCTTTTACATTTTGCATTCTCATGTCTGTTCCGATGAATGCAAAATGAAATGTTTTGATAAGAAGTCTCAATCTTGAGCAATAGCATTGCCAAGGCAACTACACTTTAATTTGTTAAAGATACCAAATGGCAGAAAGTGAGGAACTCCAAACCAACCATATGCCTCACTCCCCTCCCCCAGAAAGGCATTACCTGCCCTGTTCAATAACCTTTATCGATCTGTAAGCAGACAGAGCACAATACTCACCATCCTCTATGGTCTGATACAGCAGGACCACGTCAGCTACCTGGAGGGATAGCTCATCAGGCTGTTTGGCTGGGTATGTTCTGGTGATCTCCACCTGGGTCAAGGCTGTCAGGAAGAGAAAGAACAGGATCAGGGACTATAGAAACGGCCAACTGTTTAACCCTTCAAACACTCGATGATTGTGCCGCAGTTTGGAAGAAACAGAATCTGGTCAGAGTTCAAAAGAAGAGAGGCTGTGTTAAACTCGATACTTCATTAGCCCACAATAGATTGTAATTGTACACAATTCTGATTTTGTTTAGCAAGGGCAGACAGAAAGGAAAAGGACCAGTACAGCTTTGATCACAAAGGTAGAGATCAATGCTGCAGGTGAGAAATGATTTTGACACTAGAGATCGAGACATAGAATGACTACGAAGAGAAATAAGAAAGGGCAAGGGAAAGTGCAGTGACTGATACCAAAAATGGCACCTCCAAACCAGATCACTCAGTGTTAATTGGACATAGCATTAAGCATTTGCTGGAGAGCGGAAAAGTGCATGAGAACAGGCTGTTTTTCAAGAATACGGCCCAGGTGTGAGAACAGGCTGTTTTCCAGAAATATCTCGACTTGCTTTTGATCATGCACAGAGGAATATTACTTGGAAGGGGGCAATTCAGCACATAACATCAAATCAGCATACTATTGATATTGGGGACTGTTCAAAATTCTTTGGGTTTCACTATCAGACTGGTTTAACCACTGGTGCTGTTGAAATGGAGATCGAGCTCCCAGTCTTTGTTGAGTGGTCCCCAATAGGCAAAAGGATGGGAGACTCAGTTGTTTGACTATATCTAGCTAGATTCATAAAGATATACAGCACGAAAAGAGACCCTTTGGTCCAACTCGTCCATGCCAACCAGATATCCTATATAAATCTAGTCTCATCTGCCAGCATTTGGCCCATATCCCTCTAAACCCTTCCTATTCATATACCCATCCAGAGGTTTATAAAATCATGAGGGCATGAATAGGATAAATAGCCAAGGTCTTTTCCCTGGGGTGAGGGAGTCCAAAACTAGAGGGCATAGGTTAAAGGTAAAAGGGGAAAGATATAAAAAGGGCCTAAGGGGCAACTTTTTCACACAGAGGGTGGTGTGTGTATGGAATGAGCTGCCAGAAGAAGTGCAGGAAGCTGATACAATTACAACATTTAAAAGAAATAGTTTAAGCTAGTAATTAGTTCCATTATTTTGACATAGTATAAGCTGATAATTAATTCCAATCTAAATAGATTAAGTAATTTAAGCTAATAAACTTGCATTATATTAAAGCATTGCAATTAAAAAAAGTACAAGGGTAATATTC
This sequence comes from Rhincodon typus, assembly GCF_021869965.1. Taxonomy (NCBI): domain Eukaryota; kingdom Metazoa; phylum Chordata; class Chondrichthyes; order Orectolobiformes; family Rhincodontidae; genus Rhincodon; species Rhincodon typus. Next base: position 14,318,098 of record NC_063344.1, on the reverse strand, counting down.
AAACTCTGAGCATGGAGTAGGACTAAACAGACTGGAGCTCATTTCTGTCATGAGGAGAAGGCTGAAGTTTTACCTATTAAGAGTTCCTAAATATTTACAAATAGGTTTGATGAGGTAAGTAAAGAGGTGTTGCTACTTGTCAGAGAGGCCAAAACAGGGCTATTAAAAATAATATCCCCAAGCCCGTCCCTCATCAGAAATCGGGACTGTGATGGAATACTCCCCAGATGGCTGGATGAGTGCAACCCCAACTACACTCCAGAACAAACAGCCTACTCGATTGGTATCCCTTTTTACAATTCACTCCTTTCCACACTGATGCACAACAGCAGTACTGAGCAACCATCTGAAAGATGCACTGCAGCAACTCACCAAGGTCTCTTTGACATGATTTCCCCAGTCCCAGAGCTCAACCATGTAGATGGATAAGAGCAGCAGAAGCATGGGAACACCATCAACTGCAGTATCCCTTCAAGCCATGCAACATCCTGATTGGAGCTGTATTGCTGTCCCTTCATTATTTTTGTGTGTGAAGATCCTGGAACTGCCTTTCTAAAAGCACTGTGGCTGTGACCATTTACCGCATGCGCTGCAAGAAACGGCTCACTTCCACCAACTCCAGGGCAATTGGAGATGGATCGTCAACAGGGGCTGAGGCAATGAAGCTCAAGTCCCATGAAAGAATAAAAAAAAAGTTGTGAATAAAATCAATTTGAAATTCAGAAGAAACTGCTTTTCACAAAACAAGACGTGATGGGTGCTGGATTTTTGAAAGAAAAAGGACCATAAATTTGCTGGCAGTTATCCCTGCATCAGTGGAGACAGCAATAGTTAACACAGTGAAGATTACCTCTGGCTTTCAAATGCTGATGTTGAGAAAATAAGAGGTCTGAAGCCTGGATGTGGCAGCAGCAAGACCTGCCTGGTGGCTTTCTGGCCGCCTCCCTCCACCATCAACAGGTCTGAAACCTCAGTAACGCCATGGGCTGGTTACCATGCAGGTTCAGTTGGTGGTTAGGAAGGCAAATGCAATGTTGGCATGCAAGTGGACTAGAATACAAGAGCAAGGATGTATAAGGCTCTGGTCAGACTGCATTTGAAATACTGCGAGCAACGTTGGATGCCATATCTAAAGAAGGATATGCTGGCATCGGAGGGGGTCCAGAGGAGGTTCACAAGAATGATCCCGGGGGTGAAGGGCTTGCCATTTGAGGAGCAGTTGAGGACTCTGGGTCTGCACTCGGAGTTTAGACGAATGACGGGGGATGTGATTGAAACTTACAGAATACTGACAGGCCTGGATTGAGTGGAGGTGGAGAAGATGTTTCCATTAGTAGGACAGTCTAAGACCCGAGTGCACAGCCTCAAAGTGAAAGGACAACCTTTTAGAACTGATATGAGGACATATTTCTTCAACCAGAGGATGATTAATCTGAGGAACTCATTGCTGCAGAGGGCTGTGGAGGCCAAGTCATTGAGTGTATTCAAGACAAAGATAGATAGGTTCTTGATTGTTAAAAGTTGGCTTACAGGAGAATGTGGGAAAATGGGGTTAAGTAAAATATCAGCCATTTTTTGAATGGTAGAGCAGACTTGATGGGCTGAATGGCCTAGTTCTGCTCCTATATCTTATGGCCTTATGATTAAGGAAGGTAGGAGACTGAAGAGCCGCACAGATGTAACCTCAGTATATAATGAGGGGCACCAAGGGCGTCAGAAGTGGATAAATTTAGGGATTGTACGGGTTTTGAAAAAAGTGGAGGATCTGGGGATGGGAGACGGGTGTTAGATTAGAAGCAAAAAGCAAGAATTATGAAAGGATGCAAGGCAGAAATGACAAATGGAATACTGGTGTGAGGTAAAAGAGAACAGTGATGGGAACACATGATATACCTAGAAGAGGTGTGAGTGGCACAATGATGAACAACTGCCAAACCAACAGGAAATTGGAGAAACCCAAACTGAAATGGAAGTAGGTCGTTCAGGGGCAGCATAAACATCGGCACAGACCTGACTTGCCTATTTTTGTGTTTTGCTTGTTTGAAGAGCTCCAGGATTGCACAGCCCTTCTGGTTCGCTCTCTGATTGCAGTTGTTCCTGTTGAATAAATGGCAACTCTGACAGGTCCCAGCAGTACGGTTCACCCAATACAGTGTGAGCCTGGTAGAAATGCAGAGGCTGCAGTTCTCCTTGATGTCCAGCTGGTGGCAGTACATGAGCAGGAATTGCAGTCTCCTTGGCTGCAATCAATTCTCCTTTATCCCCTGCAGCTGTCCCCTCCCCTCCCCCCGAACCCTCTGCCCACGCTCCTGCCCACACACTTACTTGTCCTGTCTGGGCGTTGTCTTTCAGCGCCCTTTTGCCCCAAGGCCGTGAACCAACGCGCTCGGTCGCTCCTGCACAAGAACCAATAAAAAAAAATGAAATTTCACTCCTCCTCAATTGACCTTTCAGTTGCTTCAGTTTGCAACCTTTATCCGGTCTGTGCAAACTCTTTTGACATTGTCAGAGAATACTATGTAAAACAACAATGCAAAGTTTAAACTTGCTCAGACAGACCTGACTGAGAGGGCAGCATGGTGGCTCAGTGGTTAGCACTGCTGCTTCACAGCGCCAGGGACCCAGGTTTGATTCTACCCTCAGGTGTCTGTGTAGTTTCCACCGGGTGCTCCGGTTTCCTCCCACAATGCAAAGATGCGCAAGTTAGATGGACTAGCCATGCTAAATTACCCATAGTGTCCAGGGATGTATAGGTTAGGTGTGTTAGCCATGGGAAATGCAGGGTTACAGCAATAGGGTAGAGGGATGGGTCTGGGGTAGGATGCTGTTCAGGAGGTCATTGGACCGAATGGCCTGTTTCCACACTGTAGAGATTCTATGGAGATACCTGTTAAGCACATTGTACTGACACTGTGCGCAATACTTTGTGCGTGATCAGCCTTTACCCTCTTTCCTACAATCCTTCCTTGCTCTCCATTTCTTCAATTCATTCTTTCTTTAGATGTGGACATTGCTGGCTAGGCCAGTATTTGCTTCCCATCTGCTGTATCTGAATAAATTCCAGAGGCAACTGAGAGTCAGTCACACACTGCTGTGGGATCTTGAGTCACATATAGGCCAGATCAGGTAAAAGATGTTTTTCCAAAAGGGCATTAGTGAACTAAAGAGATAGTAGGAACTGCCGATGCTGGAGTCTGAGATAACAAGGTGTAGAGCTGGATGAACACAGCCGGCCAAGCAGCATCAGAGGAGCAGGAAATCTGACATTTCGGGTCTGGACCCTTCTTCAGAAAATTCAGAAAATATATTAGTGAACTAAAGTTTTATTTATGACCCTTTTCTCCCAGTCACCATGCCTGAAACTAATTTTCAATTCCTGAATGACTAATTGAATTCACATTTCTATTGTAGGATTTGTACCTACAGTAGCAGCCTGAGTCCCTGAGTTAGTAAACAAAAATAATTAAAGAACTGCTGATACTGGAAATCAGAAACAGAATCAGAAATTACTAGAAAAATTCAGCAGGTCTGGCAGCATCTGTGCAGTGAAAGTGGAGTTGATGTTTCAGGTCCAGTGACCCTTCTTCAGAACTCGAAGGTTGAGTCAAGAAGGTTCTGAAAAAGGGTCACTGGACCAAAAACATCAACTTCGCTTTCTCTCCACAGACGCTGCTAAACCTACTGCATCTTTCTCTAGGCTAGTGATTCAGAGACAAAGTCAGAAATTACTGGAAAGATGCAGTGGTTTTTGTCGAGGTTCGTCTAAGTAGCACCATGATGCAGGACTCTGCTCTACAGTCTGTTCCCTGGGACCCACACTGAGACAAACATCGACAGTGTCTGGAGTTCCATCCCTCTGGTGAAAGACTCTCTTTGGCCTGCTTGACACTTGTTGGTCTTCCAGAGCAAAGAGCTGACCTCAACCGAGTGTTACAGACTGACACATTCCAAGTTCCAGGATTACGTGCACAGGGATGTGCGAAAGTTTGGAGTAGCTCCTGTCAAAGTGCAGAGAGGAAAGACCACTGTATGAGGTCTTTCTGCTGACCTATAATAGGGGTCTGTTCAGTTATCAGACCCTCGCGTTGCCTCAATGTATGTAAATAGTGTCCTGTATGGTTAAGAAATGCCTTTGATTCTTGCAACTACAGGGAAGGTCAAACTTCAATATTTGTACTTTCTTGATATCCAAAGACTATACAGAACTGCTTTAGTACCAGTGAATGTTGGTAAAGATTTTTTATGAAGAAATTATATTTTTGCAAAAAGGAATTACTAGCCCAGTAACTCTATGATAAGATCATCATCTCTCTAAAGCTCTTGTAAGCACTGGACTCATGCTGGGATACAGGTGTAACATCGATCATCCTGAGAGACCTATGTCAGCCTTCTAACCCAGAACTATCCATTCAAACTAGGGACATTATAGCTAAGATGGATACAAAATAGTCTGGAATGTTCTGCCTGAAACAGTCATGGCAGCAGATTCAGTAGTGACTTCCAGAATAAATTGAATAATTACTAAAAAGTGTAAGTATTTTGCAAAATAGCAAAGGGGCAATGGGACTAACTGGATAGCTCTTTCAAATGGATAGCACAGTAATGATGGACCAAATGGCCTTATATTCCAGTAATGAAATGTTTCCCAGAAGAAAATCAGAATGACGTAAAAATACATTCATTTTTCAGGAAAACTGAGTTCTCATCAGTAAACTGCATTATTATTTATTCCTAAAATTATTTAGACACAGAATTGTTTCCAGGAACTCACTTTTCTTTATCATTTCAAAGGATGTTGGCATCACTGGCAAAGCCAGCATTGATGGCTTGTCCCTACTTTTTATGGGATAGACAATTTGGCCCCTTGAGTCTGCTCTGCCATTTAGTAGGATCATGGCTGATCTGACACTCCTCAAAACCATTTTCCTGCCCTTTCCCATAACCTTTGATTTCCCTACTGAGAATCTATCTCAGCCTTAAATATACACAAGGACTCTGCCCTCATAGCTCTCTGTGGCAAGGAGTTCCAAAGACAACCAACCCTCTGAGAGAACAAATTCCTCCTCATCTGTCTTAAATTAATGCCCCTTAATTTTGGTCGTCTAGTAATCCCTTAAGGGGCTTGGGTTCAAATGCAGTGGCAATAAAATCAGGAATTGGGCGCTAGTCTTATTAATGGCAATCATGACAAATATCTTCGATTGTCATAAACATCCAGCTGGTTCGCTAACCTGCTGACCTACATGTGACTGCATGCCATTCTGCGGTATATGGCAAATATATTCATTAACATGACACCCAAGCATCCCAAAACGCGTTACTGTTGATATCATCTGGATAATTACTTTTTTTGAGTAATTATTCAACTTACCAGATATCCTCTGGTCTTAGTCTCTCCCGTGAGGGGAAACGTCTTTTCAAAATTTACCCTATCAAGCTCCTTGAGAAAATCCCCTTGTACTGGGTAGTTTGCTCAGCCATTTCAGGGAGACATTACGAAGGGCATGCAGTCACATGTAGCTCAGCTTCATGTTAGTGAACCAGGTGGGTGTTTATGACAATTGATGATAGTTGTCATGATTGCTATTATTAAGACTAGCTCCCAATTCCTGACTTTATTGCCACTGCTTTTGAACCCAAGTCCCGTAAGGGATTTCTAGACCAGCAACATTACCTTGTACACCATTCCCTCTCACAATCTGGCTACATATTTCCTTTCAACAGAAGTGACTACCCTTCAACAAGTACTTAATTGGTCAGAAAGCACTTTAGGAGACTCTGATGTTGTGAATGGCATTGTAGAAATTTGTGGGGGAGTTTTTGTGATCTTACTAAGGTTTTATAAAGATTTGCCATTATACTTAAAAGTTGTAGGGACACGAGTAGCAGCAGGTTAGAAATTTGACACTCATTTCTCAAGTTGTTCCCGGTTTTTTTACAAAAGTATCACAGGCACAGGATGAAATGTTGGACTCCTACAGTTTCAACTCAGTTTACAAGAAGGCCTTGTACATTTTATACAGGTAAATGTGGGAACATTAGATTTGTTAGCTCACTACCCAAGACCTGTGCTATACTGTGCCAACACAAGAATGCAAGTATACATAGGTACAAAGGAAAATTTTCTGACAGCATCTCAGTTACTGTTTTGTGCTAGGTAAGAAGGAAAGCTGATTGTGTTAGCATGTGCCTTAATCACATGAAGGTTCAGTGCTAAATAACAGAAAGCAGACTGTGATGCCAGGGATTGTACTCGAGATTGCTGAATGAATTATTTTGAACTCTCCTGTCATTTCTGGGCTTCAAGCCATTTTTCATTCATTTATTTATTTCCACAGGAGATACTCATTGCTGCAGGACATTCTTTCACAGTACGTATCAAAAGAAAAAGGCTTGGTTCTTGGTGCCTGCTGGGAAACTGTAGGCATCTTCTGCATCTTGCATCTCCTCGCTCCCAGTCTCTCCATTAATTACTAACAGCACTGTTGTGCTGAAGCTTTTTTTCAGAAAGTCCCTGTTGTTTTTGTCCAGGGTTCTGCATTAAATTTCACGACCCTCCTATCCTTCCCTCCTCTCGCCTACAAAGAGCTTTCACTTTTGCAGTATACGGTAAATATATTCATTAACGTGACACCCGAGCATCCCAAGCCGTTGATGACTCATGCAGCAAATGTGGCAGCCCAATTTCAGCAGAGCAAGATCCCAGGCTCTCTGGGGAGATTAGATGAGCTTCACCTGCCCATCTTTGTGACAGTGCCTTGGAATCTTTAACATCCATCTGAGGGGGAGAAACGGCCTGGGCTTCAAACTTTGCTTCTAACAGATCCGTCCATGTTATGCTGGATTTTAATGCTGACTTGTTGGCAAAAGCCTTGAGAAGCGTTTTGAGCTCAAAATCAAGTGGAAGAGCAGCAACTGACTAGCTTGTTTTTCTGGGCAATGACTTCAATTGTAATATAAATGGGATTGCTAAATTATTACATTGGTTATGTTGTAGCTGGCACAGAAGCTGGAACTAAAGGGTGGCACGGTGGCACTGTGGTTAGCTTGCAGCCTCAGGGACCTGGGTTTAATTCCACCCTCGGGTGACTGTCTGTGTGGAGGCTGCATGTTCTCCCTGTGTCTGTATGGATTTCCACCGGGTTCTCCCGTTTCCTCCCACAGTCCAAAGATGTGCAGGTTGGTTGGATTGGCCATGCTAAATTAGAATGTTAGAGCATCCCACAGTGTCCAGGGATGTGCAAGTTAGGTGGTTTAGCTATGAGAAATGTAGAGTTATAGGATAGGGTGGGATGCTCTTCAGAGGGTCGCTGCTGATTTGATGGGCTGAATGGCCTCTTTCCATACTGTAGAGATTTATGATTCTAAAATACCAACAGAATAGGAGGTAGAATATAGGAGAAGGATACTATGTTTTCAGTAAGACATTTTAGGCCACACACTGATTACATCATTTTCATTATCGTGTGAAGTTTTATGGATTTTGAAGGTTTTTGATCAAGTCCAACACGAGAAACTCACAGAATTATGGAACAACTGCAGTGCAGAAAGACGCTACTCAGTCTGTTCTATTTGTCTTGGCTTTCCAAATGTGCAATTCTGTCCATGTCCATATTGCTACTGTTACTCTACAATGCCTTCACAATTTCCACTCTCACTCCCCTCAATATTCTTAGATGCCTTTCTCCCTGGTCCTTTCAAACCATCCCTTCAAAGTATAGACAGCCTCCTGATTCATTTTAAACCCTTTGAGGGTCCATATTTTCCCCCTCTTTCACCAAAAACAAACTCAATGTTTCAACTGCCAGGAGTGCTGGCAAACAGGGGACACAGATTTATGTGAATATGCAAAAGAATCAGAACAAGAGATGAGGATCATTGTATCTTTGCCTGGAAGGAAGTTTGCAGTAGATTCAATAGCAATGTTCCAAAGGGAAGTGGTTAATATGCAATGGGAAAAAAAATACGAAGGGAGGAGCAAGGGCGTGGGACTAATTGGATAGCTCTTTCAATGAGCTGGCTTGGTTTGATGGGCCAAATGGCCAATGTCTGTGCTAAATCATTCCGTGATCTGATATGTAGGAAGAAATGGGTTTGATTTTTGACATCCAGTACATATGGTTTCCAAGCTGACAACACTAAGCCCCTGGCATGGATGCAAAGTGCTAATATGTGAGAAGCATCCAACATTCTCTCTGCTGGTGTGAGTCAAAAGCTTGCGCAACCTCACAGAAATATAGCAATCATTCCTTGTCAGGTCACATCTGTGCTTGTGCAATTTGGAAACAATTCTGCTGCCCTGAGAGACCATTCTATTTAGACGATTGGAAACATAGAATATACATGAGGGTTTAACGAATTACAAAACTATAAAGAACATGCGGAAAGAGGCCAGACCAGAAAAGATAGAGGGTGACAAGTCTTTAAAGATCATGAAAGTGTCTGATAGGGTGAATGTTTCTACTTCTGAGATGAGAACAAAACTAGAGTCATAAATAGGAGGGAGTCACCAATACGTTTCTTCATCAAGAGAGAGTTTAGAATCTGGGACTTGCTGTTGCAAGAATCACCTGAGGCAAATTACATAGAATCATTTAAGAGGAAGCAAGGTAAGTACATGAGGGAGAGGGGAATAGAGGGATATGATGATTTGGTGAGGTGAAGTAGGAAGGGAGGAGGTTTCCTCAATAATGGCACAGACCATTGAGCTGAATGGCTAGTTTCATGTGGGCTTTGCTGGTTAGGCCAGCATATATTACCACTCCCTTACCACCTTTGCAAGTATAGTGAGTTGCCTTTTTGAACCATGCAGTTCTTGGTGTGTGGGAATGTCCACAGTGCTGTTGGGGGTAGTGTGGATAGAGAAAGGAGAGGAGGTCCAGTCATACCACTGAATGCCAAGGGATGATAACTGGTTTGCTGGAGATGGTCACTGCGTGATACTTATGTGACACAGGTTTGCCACTTGTCAGCCCAAGGCTGAATATTGTTCTGGTCTTGCTGCATTTGGACGCAGGCAGCCTCAGTATCTGAGGAGTCATGACTGGTGATGAACAATGTGATTCTGTGGATTGCTTTGGCCGCTAAGGATAGAAATTCCTCCTCAGAGCACAGTGACGCTAATTGCTGACACGAAGAGGACGGTAACTTGGCACCTGCCCCATCAAACTCCAATCTGCCAGCACATGATAACATCAAAATGCAGAAAAAAAAAATCTTCACCAACTAACCTGCCAACAATTCTTTCCTTGGCTTAACTGCCAAAGCCTGTTTATTAATCTCCAAGCTCCTGGATTCCAGACTAGCCCAGGTTGCACGGACTTGGCTTCTGCTTGGTCATTTGCCAGGAAAGCCCACAGGATTGGGCAGGATTTCATCCCTCAATCCTTTGCTGGAAACTGCAGCCTGGATTTTTGAGTTGTGATTCAGAAATGAGAGAAGCAGATATCCACTGCAGCTGGCAGGATAGTGTACACCAGATGGTGCAGCCTTTACCAGTTAGCCTGACATTTAGTAATGAGAAATACAAACCAGGTTTAAGAGCACGCTGTCAGAGCCCAAGACAAACAGGGAGAAGCCTGTTTGTGTTACATGAGAATTTACAGACGGAAATAGTACAATAGGTTACGAATTCTGGGCTGTAAGGTCCTTTGCCTCTGGTTTGGCTGTCACCGTAGTGTTTTATTTTACTGTTTCCAGGTGTCCCTGGCAGCTGCCTGAGCATGGGACAATAAAGAATCCTGTACCAGATTGGGGCCTCCTCTTCAATATTCATCAGAAACTAGGTGGAGATTGTGTGGGCACAAAGGTCTTTGTTAAGAAATGTGTTATGTCTCACGCTTAGTGTCACGGTAAATCTTTTAAATCACACTGCGCGTCAGTACATCCTCAGGTCACATGCGGGCATCATATCGTGAGCATATCTCTTAAAGGCATGAGATATAACACAAGAAGCCGAATTATAAGCTCAAAGGGACCACTAGAGACCAAATTAACAGGCAAGTAAGTTCATTTTAATTTATCATTAACATGGAGCTGCAGGAAACAACTGCAGGCCTTAACTCTGCAAGGTGTGTGATGACCTGCCTCCAAAGACTGGGCATTTTCTAAAATCAGGCCACACACTGAGATAGAGTCATAGAGCTGTACAGCAACTCGGTCCAACTCTTCCATGCCAACCAGATATCCTAAATTAATCTAGTTCCATTTACCAGCATTTAGCCCATATCCTTCTAGACCTTTCCTAGTCAAAACGTTTTGAGAAGATTTGTACCTTGGGTTGTGGATGAGGTTGTAGACTTGCTCGCCGAGCCGGTGTGTTTGATTGCAGACGTTTCGTCACCCTGCTAGGTAACATCGTCAGCGCGCCTCCAGTGAAGCATCGGTGTTCTGTCCTGCTTGTTATTTATATGTCTTGGTTTATTGGGGTGTTTGGTACCACTGCCGGATCTGTTTCTCAGTTTTTTGTATATCAGGTCCAGTTCAATATATTTGTTGATGCAGTTTTGGTTGGAATGCCAGACCTCCAGGAATTCCCTGGTATGTCTCTGTTTGACTTGTGCCGTCATGGATGTGTTGTCCCAGTCGAATTCGTGTCCTTCTTTGTCCCTGTGTATTGAGACCAGTGAGAATTGGTCATGTCTCTTGGTGGCTGGTTGGTATTCATGTATCCTTATTGTCAGTTTTCTTCCAGCTTGGCCAATGTAATGTTTTATAGAGTCCTTGCATGGTACTTTGTATATTATGTTGGTTTTATTGGTTGTGGGTATGGGATCCTTTAGGTTCATTGGCAGCTGTTGAAGGGTGGTTGTTGGTTTGTGGGCTACCCTGATACCTAAGGGTCTGAGTGGTCTTGGGGTCATCTCTGATATATGATAGGGTGACTAGCGTGTCTGGCCATGTTGTGTCTTGTTGTGGTATGTCACGGAAGTAACGGCAGATTGTGCTTTTTGACTATCTATTCCTTTTAAAAACTCCGTATAAGTGCTCCTGTTCTGCTTTGCATAGTTCTGGGTTGCTGTAGTGTGTTGTGGCCCGTTTGAATAACATTCTGATGCAGCTCTGTTTATGTGTGCAGGGGTGGTTGCTGGTATAATTAATTATCTGGTCCGTATGGGTGGTCTTTCTGTATACGTTGGTCTGGAGTTCCCTGTTGTTCTTATGTTCCACCATTACATCTAGGAAGGGCAGTCGGTTATTGTTCTCTTCTCCTTTTGTGAATTTTATTCCGGTGAGGATGTTGTTTATGTGTCATTGGATTTCTTCTAGTCTTGTGAGTTTGATAACCACAAAGATGCTATCTGCATAACGGACCCAGAGTTTGGGTTGGATAGTGGGGAGCACTGTCTGTTCTAATATCTGCATTACCATTTCTGCTATCAGTCCTGATATCGGGGATCCCATTGGTGTTCTGTTGATTTATTTGAATATACAATCATTGAAGGTGAAGTGGGTTGTGAGGTACAGATCCAGTAGTTTCACGGTGCTGTCCTTGTTGATGCTGTTGGTGTCATGGGGTGTCTGCCTTCCTGATTCATCCAGCGGTGTGGGAATTGTCTCTTTGACTAGGTCGATGTTTATGGATGTAAATAGTGCAGTTATGTCAAAGGATATCATTCTCTTCTATTCTCGTCTCCTTGATGACGTTCAGGAATTCTTGGGAGGAGGGGATGGAGTGGGTAGTGTTGTTAACTGAGTATTTCAGCTTCCATTGTAGTTCTTTGGATAGTCTATATGTTGGTGTGCCTTGGTAGTGAGACAATGAGTCTAAGGGGGACCCCTGGCTTATGTACCTTAGAAAGTCCATAGAAGTCTGCAATCAAACACATCGGCTCGGCAAGCAAGTCTACAACCTCACCCATCCAAATGCCTTCTAAATGTTGTAACTGTACCATCCTCCACCCCTTCCTCTGGCAGCTCATTCCATACATGCACCACCCTCCATGTGAAAAAGTAGCCCCTTAGATCCGTTTTAAATCTTTCCTCTCTCATCTTAAATCTATGCCCTCTAGTTTTGGAATCCCCTACCCTGGACAAAAGACCTTGGCTATTCACCCTATCCATGCTTCTCATGATCTTATAAACCTATATAAGGTCACCCCTCAGCCTCTGACACTCCAGAAAAATAGCCCCAGCCTATTGAGACTGTCTCTATAGCTCAAACCCTCCCACCCTAGCAACATCCTTGTAAATCTTTTCTGAACCCTTTCAAGTTTCACAACATCCTTCCTATAGCAGTGAGACTAAATTGCATGCAGTATTCCAAGAGTGGCTTAACCAATGTCCTGTACAGCAGCAAAATGATCTCCTAATTCCTATACTCAATGCACTGACCAATAAAGGCAAGCATACTAAATGCCTTCTTCACTATCCTATCTACCTGCAGCTCCACTTTCAAGGAACTATGAAGCTGTATTCCAAGGTCTCTTTGTTCAGCAACACTCCCCAAGACCCTACCATTAAGTGTATAAGTCCTGCCCTGATTTGTCTTTCCAAAGTGCAGCACCACACATTTATCTAAGTTAAACTCCATCTGCCACTCCTCAGCCCATCGGCCCATCTGATCAATGTCCCGTTGTTCTCTGATGTAACCTTCGCTGTCCACTACACCACTGATGATCAATTTCAGGGGAGCCCCTGTTCACACCTCTTCGGGTATGAGCCAGAGAGGCCAAGTAGAGTATGAGGGAGGGACCTCCTTTCAACCTACATCGCCTTCAAGCCAAAACCAATGTCACCCCATCCACAGTCATCGAGCACAGTACACGGATGATGCTTGCGTGCATGCAAACTCAGAGGATGAACTCCACACCATTGTCAGCACCTTTATGGAGGCTTATGAGAGCATAGGTCTCACCTCAAACATCTGCAAGATGAAGAAGATCCTCCAATAACCTGGCCCGGCATTGCGGAGCAAACCCCCAATTAACAAGGTCCACGGGAGGCCTTACACAACGTTGGCCACTTCCGATACATCGGGAGTATCCTGGGGTCCAACGCAGCTAATGATGAAGAGATCCAGCTTCGCCTCCAGTGGCCGCCTGAGGAAATGGGTGTTTGAGGACGATAATATCGGATCCAACACCAGAACTGTTCTGGTTCCTGCCCACCTATATGGCTCTGGATCATGGACTGACTACAGCAGACACCTCAAGGCACTGAAGTGGTACCACCAGCGCTGTCTGTGCAAGATTTTGCAAACCCGCTGGGAAGACAGATGCACCAACACCAACGTTCCTGACCAGGCCAAAATCCCCAGTATCGAGGCACTGACCACCCTTGATAGGCTACGATGGGCTGGGCACGTTGTCCACATGACCGAGTCCCCAAGCAGGTGCTCTACTTCCAGCTTCGAAACGGCAGGCGAGCCCCAGGTGGACAGAGGAAACGTTTCAGTGATACCCTCAAGGCCTCACTGGGGGAGTGCGGCATTCCCACAGACACCTGGGAATCACTGGCCCAAGACCGTCCAAAGTGGAGGAGGGCGAGTGAACACCTCGAGATTTGTTGTTGGGAAAAAGCAGAAGCTGGGTGAAAACAGTGAAAGGAGTACACTGCCATACCAATGCCCCACACACCCCTTCCCATGACCACCTTCAGCCCTAAGTGTAACAGAGCCTGTGGTAGCTGCATTGGTCTGTACAACCACCTATGAACTTACCCTGGGAGAGGAAGAAAGTCATATTTGTCTGCGAGGGACCTCCAATAATGACCTCTTTGAGTGCTAACTATTTTTGGCCTGATCAGTTAATACTTGGAGCACTCTTACTGGAAAACAACTACATTAAGCACTTTCAAACTAACAGTTTCTCAATGAGAAAACTTCAAGTTTGCACTTACTAAGTGTAGCATAGTTCTTCGATTGGCCACCAGTTAGATTACAGCGAAAGCCAGTTTTGAATGGATTGCAGTTGTACTGCTCGACATGAGCGATAAAGACTTGGAAAATTGATCTGTGTCCTGTTTAACAAAGCTATTACAGTAAAGGGGAACTTCATTCAAACATGCTCACAGCTTCATTACAAATATCACAAGACCAAATTTCACCCTAAGGGCATAGTCTGAATTCAACCCTTCATTGCTTCATAAATGAACCATTTGAACAACTGATTAAACACGAAAGGTTTTTCTCTTATGTGTCAATGAGTCTCCCTGTCCTCTAGGAAAGGAAATTAAACGGGAAGTCTTCATTTCCATTGCTCTGCATCAAACAGTTGGATATTGTTGGGTTTTGAAGTCCACTGTCCAAGCCAGCAATTGGCTGCCCTTAGGAAACTGGGAAAATCCACAACAAAATGTTCATTTCCTGTGCTGTTGAAATGATAAGAATTGCAGCCTTGTGGCAGCTGAAGACAGCATTATTGTTATGCTCCTGCTCAGAGTCTGCTCCTAAAGCAATAGAACAGATAATCCCAGGCAGGGACCCCAAGTCCTAAACTTGTTTGCAGACTGCTCATATCTGTTACACCCGGGGCTGTGAGATAGACTGAGACAGGCCAGAAGGGTCCTCCGAACATGAGATGCCATGAAATGGAGATCAAGGTGGCATTGAAAATACAAGATGTGGCCAAGAATTCAGGGAAATTCAAAAGGCTGATCAGGATCACCAGATCCTTTCCATTGTCATAAACCCCCTTATTTATTGCCATGTAAAATAAATGAAAAAAACTTAATGTTTATCATTCATTTTCAGGAAATAGGTGTTGCTGGCAAAGCCAACATTTGCGGCCTATTCTGAACTGCTCTTGAGAAGGTGACCTTCCATTGTCTAGAATTTTACAACAAATAGACTTTACAATCCAACAAGCCTCTCCTAATGTCTAGACTCCTGTCCTAGCTTCTTCTCATTCTCCCTTGTTTTATCCTATCAGCACTCAGTGTGGTGATGGAACTCCAATTATGGTGTTGGGTGGGAGTTTGCAAGCTTTCAACCCAAGGAACAACCCGATTTGTGCCTGTATAAAAACCAAAAGAACTGCGGATGCTGGAAATCAGGAACAAAAACAGAAATTGTTGGAAAAGCTCAGCAGGTCCGGCAGCACCTGAGGACAGAAATCAGAGTTAATGTTTTGGGTCCAGTGACCCTTCCTCAGAACTGCAGAGATGTGCCTGTGTTGGGACAGTGTATGTATCAATGAAGCAGCAATATTCCCCTACACCTGCTGTTCTTCAGAAATTGGGAATGTGGTCCTCTGAAAGAGATACAATGGACACCTGACCCATTGCGACACTTGATCTCCTAATCTCTATCACCTCCTCCAGACCGATCACCCTCTGATACCTTTGTGCTCCTCCAATTCTGGGGTCTCAGCTATTCCGCAGTTTAATTGTCCTACCAGTGGTGGCCATGTCCTCAGCTACCTGAGCCCCTAAGGCTGTGGAGTCCTGTCTATATACACATCCCATCGATCTCCCTCTCTTAAAATCTACCTCTTTGACCAAGCCTTTAGTCATGCGGCCTAACATCACTTTATGTGGCTGGGTACCAGGTCTGGTTTAAGAATGTTACTTGCAAAATATCATGCGATGATGTCCCATGTCAAAGGTGCTACGTCATACACTGGACTTATTCCCCTTCTGAATAGGAATCCCATGTTGCTGGCAGGTAAACTTAACCCAGAGTGTGGCCCAGTCTGGCTTTTGATTCCTTTATCTTCCACTCCTGGATTTGTTGGTGTCTTTAGCCTATATGTACATTGTAGCAACAGTACCTGCACTGCTCACAAACTGTTGAACTCAGTAACAGCTGATTCCTTTGCCCTCTGCCCAAAAACTGTCAATGTTCATTCTATAAGGGGACACAGATGTTTGATGATGGATTTTAGACACACAGGCTTGCTCATTTTTTTTTAAATGACAGCTTATTGTGTAACCCCCAAAATATGGAAGTAAAGTCATCCCGAATGGATTTGATCCTCCAAATGCAACGTTTTTGCTGAACTTAAATTGATTCTGCTCATACTCTGAGAGGAGCTATTTGGCATTATAGAAGTACCTGATAACTCTCAACAGTACATCCCCTCTCTGTTAGATGGCCTATGGATTATAGGATAGAATCATTTTATAACTAGACTATTCAGCCCATCAGGCCCGTTCTGGCTCTTTGAGAGAGCTATCCATCAGTCTGTCTCTGCTGCTCTTTCATCATTGGGCTGTAAATACCTCCTTTTCAATTATCATTCATTTTCAGGAAATGTTGACAATTGATTTGTTTCCATCACTCCTTTCAGGGATTGCATTCTAGAGGATGGACCCTCACTGTAAAAGAAACTGTTTCCTCACCTTCAAATTGGTTTATTTTGCCAATTAGTGTAAATCTGTATCTTCTTTACCCTGCCATTCTTTCATTTTATGACAGCATCCAGGTTAGTGAGGTGGAAAGACCAAAGGTAGACTTCTAACCACTTTCCTATGTGAGTGTTCTGGAGGAGACGGAAAGAAGTTGCCATTCCAAAATTATGACCTTATCAGGTCCTAGCAGAAACCCTGTTGACTGAGGGTTCTGAGTCTTAAAGGAATGTGCCAGGGATCCTTGGAAATTTATTCAGTTACAGCCAGAAATATCTAGGCCCCATCTATCCTTCACTGGGAAGAGGCATTGTGAGTCTGTCTTATAGCTTGTTCCAATGAACCAGCCCCACATTTCTGTGACAGAATTGGTGGCCATCATTGACAAGGAAACATACTTGCACAGGGTGAGTGGGCCCATCCGCAGTATCATTTTCTGTCCCTCTATACAGTGCTGTCCTGCACTGCAACTTTTATTGTAACAGCATCTTTATCACAGTAAAACATCCCCAGAGTGTTCAACGAAACACTATCGAGGCTAAGCCAATTGAGGAAATATTCTGACATTATTATTTCTGGGAGGTAATAGAGTGTGGTAATGACACTGGTCTAGTAACACAGAAGTCCAGGCTAATTTCTGGGGACTTTGGGACAATTTGATTAAAAAAAAACATCTTTAAGCAGAAATTTAGCCGATTCACAACTCTGTGTTGATTGTCATAAAAACCCATCTGTTCATTAGTGTATTTTAGGGAAGTTAATCTGTTGTCCTTACCTGGTCTGATCTACATGTGATTCCAGACCCACAGCAATGAGGTTGACAACTGCCCTCTGAAATGGTCTGGGTAACCACTCAGTTAACAATAAATGCTCGCCCAGTCAGCAAACCCCACATCCCGTGAATGAATAATATTAAAAAAAAGGACCAAATGCTCGGTCAACAAGGTTTAATGGAAAGCCTCTTAAAGCCATTCAGCTGATGGAGGTGGGAGTGGGCATGGTCACAAAGGGACCTGAAAACCAGGATGGGGAAATTTGCAAACAAAAACCCGGAAGGGATTTACTTACGGTGACTCTGCTCCAAACACCATCACCACCTTCTCTCCGGCATGGTTACTGAGCATGGTGAGCCGAAAGAGGTGGTTGATGGAGCTCTGCCGGGAATATAACATGCCAGAAGCAGTCTTTATAGGAGACAGGTTCAGTTCTTCAGCGTCACAGGGTTCCACCTGGAGCTGGTCTGTCATGGCGTAATCAGTCACACTGTAGCTGTCCTCACTGGAACAACATAAAACACACAAAAAAATCATTACAGACAGCAAATAGCAACTTAACCTCAACTGGAACTTCTCCCTCCTCCTCCCCACCAAAACCCCACTCCTGTCGAATGATCTTGAATCCCATTGAGGTAGAAATTTCTAGTAACCAGCCACTTCCGGATAGCTCATTTCCAGTTTGATTTACAGCAAATGTTTTATTATCTGGCATCTATGGGAGCAGGAGTGTACCAATTGATCAAACATTCTGGTTGATCAAGAGGTCCACATAATCAATGTAAAGGAGAGAGGAGCAGAACGTTTTCAAGCTGGACTTGCCGAGAAGGGATGTGGTGAGTTAAATACTAGATAAAAACCAAAAGAACTGCGGATGCTGTAAATCAGAAACAAAAACAGAAATTGCTGGAAAAACTCAGCAGGTCTGGCAGCATCTGTGAAGAGAAATCAAAGTTAACGTTTCGGGTCCGGTGACCCTTCCTCAGAACTGAAACGTTAACTCTGTTTTCTCCTTCACAGATCCTGCCAGACCTGCTGAGCTTTTCCAGCAATTTCTGTTTTTGTTTCTGATTTCCAGCATCCACAGTTCTTTCGGTTTTTAATGAATGTAAAAACACACTAAATGATAGAAACGTAATGCCCAGGAGGAATACACATCACTGTTATACTTTATTTACAGCATCTATCACTTAAAAGCAATGCAACTTTGCTTTAAATAAATCTTACAGGCAGAGAGCCTTCTCACTTGCACCCTCAACTTACTTTCGGAGATCGAGATAATACAGTAAACTTCCAGTGTTTCAGAGATATGTTTTTGTGCTGGTTCATCGAGACTACCAGTTCCCAAGATGTCGGTTAAAACAAAGTTTGCTGTATTTGGGAAGACCCTCATCAATGGGTAAGATGCTTAAGGACTCACAACTCACCTCAAGGTTTTAGATCAGATCATAGAATCCCTACAATGTGGAAACAGGCCCTTCAGCCCAACAAATCCACACGGGCCCTCAGAGCATCCCACCCAGACCCATCCCCCTAATCTACACATCCCTGAACACTACGGGCAATTTAGCATGGCCAATCCACCAAACCTGCACATCTTTGGACTGTGGGAGGAAACCGGAGCACCAGAGGAAACCCACGCAGACATGGACAGAATGTGCAAACTCCACATAGATAGTCACCCAAGGGTGGAATCAAACCTAGGTCCCTGGCGCTGTGAGGCAGCAGTGTCACCATGCTGCCTGGGAGGTTGGGGGGGGATTACATTATGAGGGCCAGTTTGCCTAGATTAGCTTTGAGTGTGGCAGATCAAAAGGTGATTTAACAGAGATTTGTAAAGTGATTAAAGAGATACAGCAAATGCTATTTCCTCTGATGGTGGAGCCCAGAACGAGAGAACACAATCCTAAATTTAAAGCCAAGTTATTGCTGTGAAGGACTTCCTCACACAATGGGCATTGGCAAGCTGTTTAGGCTGGGGAAAAGAAATCAGAAACTTTCAAAACTGCAGTGATAGGTTTCTTTAGTAGATAGGGACGTTAAAGTGTAATGGAGCAAAGGGGAACAGATGGAGTGAAGAGGCAGAGTAGCCACAATCAAATGAATAGTAGTGCAGGCTTGAGAGGTTCATGCTGTTTCTGTGATAAAAGGTCACAACTAGAAACTCTAGTTCTCTCTTTACATGTCCTGTCCGACCTGTTTGAGTATTTGCAACACCTTTTGTTTTACATTTTGCCCTGCTCCAATGTCGCTGAACTGAAACATGGGTATTGTGTGGTTTTGCACCTTTCAAAGGACCACCATGAACCCCACGATGTGTTGATGTGCTGAGTATTTCCCTTGAGATGGCAAAATTGATGGACCCCCTCACTGGGTGTAACAAAGTCAGTGTGAATCAATAAATGCCAGTATGGTCCAAATGGGTCAAATGGTCTCTTTCAGTGCTGTAGTTATTCCATATAGTTTCACTTTGAGAGAACTGCAGTTTTAATCTCAAACCCTTGCCGAATGCTGGGCCTCTTTGGCCAATTAAGAATGACTTTAAGATAGCAGACCGTAAACAGACCCCTGTTGATTGAAAGCAGCTTGCATTCGTTGAGGGGGTTGGGCTGAGAGGGCTGTGTGCATTGCACTCTTGGGATTGTCTTTGTCTCTGGAAAATTCCAGATGAACAGCAGAAAGAGAATTAAGGGGTGTAAATGAAAATGTGTTATCTCTGTGGAAATGTTTATCTTTTACTGAGTGTTTGACAAGTCTTTCATTGCTGACAACCTGTTTCCTGAGGAATTACGAAAAGATTTGCATGTATGAAGGGATGAGTGAAGGTTGTACTTTTTTTTTACAAGTGTGGTATTGTTTGCAAAATGTACTATGGTCATTCCAAGTGGGGACAAGTTTGGGGCCAATAACTTCTCTTCTGGAGCCTTGGTCCAAATTTAGACCAGAATTTATCGGTTTGAGGGAACACCCTTCCGTAATAGCTCAACACAAATCGGGTTGGGTGCAGTTTAGATTGGCAGCAAAGTCAAGTCCAGTGCACAAAGCCAACAGCTCAAAAGCCAATGCAAATCTTTTTGCGGTAACTTGACAATCCAGGCAAGATGAACAGCCAATTAATCGTTCATCATTTGGGTCATCACCAGGCCATTTTGTTTGACTCTGCACATGTGGCTTCAGGATTGAGCTAGCATCGGACACTTCCATTATTTGGGACTGATGGACATCGGAAGGTTTTGGTTTGGATGACTATATAGGACACATTGGTTAGGCCATTTTTGGAATACTGCAATCAATTCTGGTCTCTGCTATAGGAAAGATCTCGTGAAACTTGAAAGAGTTCAGAAAAGATTTCCAAGGATGTTGCCAGGGTGGGAGGGTTTGAGCTATAGATGACACTAAATACGCTGGGGCTATTTTCCCTGAAGCGTTGGACGCTGAGGAGTGACCTTATAAAAGTTTATAAAATCATGAAGGGCATGGATAGGGTGAATAGTCAAGGTCTTTTCCCCAGAGTAGGGGAGTCCAGAACTAGACGGCATAGACTTAAGGTGAGAGGGGAAAGATTTAAAAGGGACCTATGGGGCAACTTTTTCATGCAGAAGGTGGTGCATGTATGGAACGAACTACCAGAGGAAGTGGTGGAGCCTGGTACAATTACAAGATTTAAAGGGCATTTGGATAGGTACATGAACAGGGAGGATTTAGAGGGATATAGGCCAAATGCTGGCAAATGAAAGTAGATTAATTTAGGATATCTGGTTGGCGTGGACAAGTTGGACCAAAGGGTCAGTTTCCATGCAGTACATCTTTATGACTGAGAAGAAAATACTGCGGTGGTCAACCAGACTATGAAGTCTTTTCAAACTGCATTCTGGGTTAATTGAAAAGAATTGATGTGAATATTGATTCAATCCACACTGTTAAAATACCTGGTCATGAGATGAATCTGAAAATTAAAGATATCTCAATTGTATTTCTTTTTCAAAAAAACAGCTCAATCAGCATCTGTGAAGATAACAACAGCAAGCCGCATTCATATAACACCTTTCACAACCTTCAGAATGTCCCGAAGTATTTCTCAGTCACTGATGTTTCATTTTAATTACTGTTGAAACATAAGAAACATGATGGACAACAACACAATGTGTCTAATTGTAATACAAATGCAATGTTTCCTGCTTTTAAGATTTTTTTGTAGAAAGGATTCAATATTGACTGAAGTTTTGAGTTGCTAATGTGTCTCAGTCTGACCTTCCAGTCTGGATTGTCCTTAAACCCATTACCAACCAATTAAATTCTAAATCCAATTGAGATATTGAACGATAAAATTGTTGCCGGCCTGATCTCTCAATTCCACTCTCTGTTAGAGGTTAAGAAGGAAAGATGCGGCATTTATATTGCCACTGTCACAGCCTCATGCTGTTCCAAATTGCTGGACAGCATGCAAATCAGTCTGAAATGTGGTCACTGTGATATGGGAAGAACTCATTTTTACATAATGCATTGGGCTATGGGGCAAGAGCAATAAGAGTGCCATAAATTGAAGGAGATAGTGATATGGGGTGATGTCAATGGCATAGTAATCCAGAGGCCCAAACTAATGCTCTGAGGACATTGTTCAAATCCCTCCATGGCAGTTGGTGGAATTTACTTCAGTTTAATGTAGAAGTGATAGCTAGACTCAGAGATGATGCACTGAAGCTACTAACAATTGTTCTAAACTCCATCTGGTTCATTATGTCCCATTTTGTTTATCCATTCATAGATGTGGGTGTCACTGACTAGTACAGCATTTAATGCCCATCCCTAATTGCTCAACGGACAGTTAAGAATCAACCACATTGCTGTGGGTGTGTAGTCGCATGTAGACCAGACCAGGTAAGGATGACAGTTTCCTTCCCTAAAGGACATTAGTGAACCAGATGGTTTTTTACCCCGACAATCAGCAATGGATCCATAGGCATTATTAATGCTGAATTCCAGATTTTTTTTTATTGAATTCAAGTTCCATCTCTGCTATGGCATGATTTGAACCCTGGTCCCCAGATCTGGAATAACAGTCCAGCAATAACAGCACTAGAACATCAGCTTCTCTTTTGGGAAGGAAATGTGACATCTTTAACTGGTCTGGTCAATATGTGACTCCAGACCCACAGCAATGTGCTTAACTCTTAACTGCCTGCTGAAATAGTCCAGCAAGGCACTTCATTCAAGGGTAATTGGGGATGGTTAACAAATGCTGGCGTTACCAGTGACACCTACCTCACTTAAAAGAACTTTGAAAAAAAAACTAGCTCTACCTAAAGGAGAAACTGAATGGACCGAATGCTCCCTGCTATATCACCCTATGATTCTGTGAAGTACTTGCATCTGAAATGGGATAGAAACACTAAATGCTACACCTGTCTGGATGCAGTGTTGCAAAGATGTAATCTCTTCTGACAAGCTTTGTCCCGAGCAGCTCCATGATTCAGGATTCTGGGCTCAACGTGCTGTTCCCTGGGACCAAATGTCAAGCCATGTCTGGAGGACTGTGAACTTGGTATACCCAAAACTATTGGACTCCGAGTGTGAAACATTGTTGTTTGACCGAGTGTTGCAGACTGGTACACTCCAAGGTCCAGGAGTTATGTGCTTAGGGTTACACTGATGCTTGGGGCAGCCACTACAAGGGCAGACTGGAAAAGGCCTCAGTCTAAGGCCTTTCAGTTATATTGCACTAAGACGCTGGGAACTCACAGAACCTGTCAAACTGTTTGCTTGTAATGGAATGTATATGGTTAATGTCACATTTAGTTTAATTAAGAAAAGTGATATTTTAATGTATTTTCCATAATGTCCAATTTGAAATGTTTTGCATTCCACTTATAGATATTTTATGTACAATACTTATAAATAATTTTGAGTATATCTTTTCCTAAAACAAATGCCATTTGTAAGGAATAAAAGGAACAATCAGACAGACAGGCTGTCTTCTCCAATCTGGGATACGTAAAGGCACTTCCCTTCCTTCAGAAAGTAAGATTTTCCCTCAATTTGAATTTATCATTTAGAAACGTTCTCTTTAATGGTGAATGAATGAGACAGCTGACGTTTGCCATGCAGTACTCTGGGTCAAAACTGGTGGTTTTCTGCCACATTTTTGTCAGAATACCTGAAGGAAGATGTAAATGTTATTGATGAAATCCCTGCAGGAATTGTACAGTCATTCCCCAACACACCACCCCTACCCATCCTCACCCCAGTCCACGACTATGTTAGCAGATAAATTCGACCTTTAGGATAGAGATAAAAATACAGAAACAATGTAGAACTAATTGTTCACTCATACTGAGTCCAAATCTATACTATGGTATTTTGGAACTTAGAGCAGGAAGATTCCCAAGTGATTGTTCACATTTCTCAACAGGGAAGGTTTTAAAAAATCACGCTTTAAAATAAACTGTTTGGTTTGTACGGTGGTATTGAAGATCACTGCAATTCCCTACACCCACAATCCACATGTGCACCACTCTGCATGAAAAAGTTGCCCCTCAGATCCCTTTTAAATATTTCCTCCCTCAGCTTAAACCTATGCCCTCTCATTTTGGACTCCCCTACCTTGGGAAAAAGGCTTTGGCTAATCACCCTATCCATGCCCTTCATGATTTTATAGACTGCTACTAGGTCAGCCCTCAGCCTGCCATGCCTCAGGGAAAATAGCCCCAGTCTATTCAGCCTCTCCCTATAGCACAAACCCTTCAATCTTGGTAACATTCTTGTAAATCTTTTCCGAACACTTTCAGATTTAACAATGTCTTTCCTATTGCAGAGAGACCTGAATTGAGTGCAGTATTCTAAAAGTGGCCTCACCAATGTCCGCAACATGAATTCCCAACTCTTTTACACAATGCACTGCTTTCAGTAAGATCATGCCATGACATTCTCAAGCAACAGATGGAACTCTCCAACATTGCAGCACTCCCTGAGAACTGCAGTGAGGTGTCAACGTAAAGTTGTGTGGTGAAATTCTGGATCCTTGCCTATAGATGAAATGCTGTGCAACACTAACACAACGGACTTTATTGTCTTAGTGAAACTCCTTCAACTCCCACCCAGTGTTAAATCCATATGTGTGATATATGTGTCCCTATATCTGGTCTTATAGACCAGGTTTTATGGTACTCCCATTGTTCCAGGCACCAGAACAAACATTTCCAACATTTTCAGTCATGCATAAAGTGTAGCTGGGAATCATTAAGTGCCACAGCATAATTGTAATGTCGATTCCAAAATAAATCTGCATGAACTTTCATCACTCAGGATCTGAGGTTATCCAGTGTTTGTTGCAGTTTGAGAATTTAAAATAACATGGACAACAATGAAATTCCTGGTGTCCTTTTCCATTCAATTAAGTTCCTCATTAATCTCTCTGCTTCATGGCTTACTCACAATTTTTAAGGCTATTTTAAGCATTCCCACCTAGCATGATTAGGGTGGTTTCCCATTGGAAACTTCCTTTAACACTTTGTCTGATGTCAGGTTCCTTTGACTCTGTTCCCCCAACTCAATTGTTTGTTTTAGCCTAAAGTCAATGACAAATTCCTTCCCTCCTTCAATTATCAACCTACAGTATCAGGTAGCAGTCGAACATTTAGCAGCCAGCCAAGGTTTAAGTGGTACTAAAACAAAAACAAAGTTGCTGGAGAAGCTCAGCAGGTCTGTACTGAGGAAGGGTCACCTGACCTGAAATGTTAACTCTGTTTTTCCCTTCACAGATGCTGCCAGACCTGCTGAGCTTCTCCAGCAACTTTGTTTTTGTTCCTGATTTACAGCATCCGCAGATCTTTCAGTTTTTATTAAGGTTTAAGTGGTAGCTCCCCTCCACCTGCATCAGCACTATCCCAATCTGAATACCAAAGAAAACAGTCTAGACTCCAATGCAGTACTGAGGGAACACTGAAGTGTTGCAGATCTTTCAGATAGAATCATAAACTATGTTCCCATCTGCCCTCTTACATGGTCTTAAGGAGTCCTTTGGCATTATTTCAGATATGAATAAAAGAGTTCTCCCTGGTGTCCAGGCCAGTATTTATCCTTAAACCAACCACTCAAAGCGAATTATCTGGTTATGTATCATATTACTACTTGAGGGTCTTGATCTGAGCAAACTAGTCGTCACATATCGCAAATTACAACAATGAGGCCAACTCAAAAAATTCAAAAGTGGTGCAAAAGGCTTTGGGACACCTTAAGGTTGTGAAATGTGTGACAAAAATGAATCTACTTCCTTTCTTTACAGCGTACACCCCATCATTCCAGACCTTCATCAGTCAGCTGCCCAAGATTCAGCCAGTCATCAATCTTTGACACTGGTTTAGATTGAGTTACACCAATGCTCTCGCTTCCTACCTCGCATTCATAAACATAAGCGCATCCAAAACTTAGAAGCCTACGTGGTAACAAACCAAAACACACTCGCTCACACACCACTGTGTGCTTGATACTCCTTGCCCAGGTCAGCCTCATATTTAAAATTCTCATCTGCAAATTTTCAAATTTTTTTCTGAAGAAGGGTCCTGACCCAAAACGTCAGCTTTCCTGCTCCTCTGATGCTGCCTGGCCTGCTGTGTTCATCCAGCTCCACACTGTGTTATCTCAGACTCCAGCATCGGCAGTTCTTACTATCTCTTTCCAATTCCTCAACTGCCTCAGCCCTCCCTATCACTGTAACCTCACAATGTTGTACAAACATCGAAGAACTCAGAATCCTCCAAATTTGGCCTCTTGCTTATTTCCAATTTCTTCGTCCCAACTACTGGCAGCCTTAGCTGGATCCAAGGTCATAAATGTACTCCTTGAACCTTTATATCTAATGTACCAGACCATTCAGTGCCAATGTGTCCATGACAACTTTCATAATATGGGAGAATGTGAATAATTTGTTCTATTATAACATGGAAAAGATGCCACACAGTTTTGCAGAAATTTTTAGGATACTTCTGCAAAGTCCAGGAATCAGATTGGAGTTACAACACAGTTTCAGCAGGAGTCCAAGATGACCTCTTGTAAAATGTTACACTCTGTCAGATGTTTGCAGAACCTTGAGTGATAGCAGCAGATTTTACAGAACTGATCATCTTAATGTGAAGGCACTATGTAGTAGTGTCCCCTTCACCTCACTGCTCCACTAACTGGCAAAACATCTCAGCCAGAAATTAGTGAGAATGTGGAACTCACTATCAAGGGAAAATTACTCAGGCAAACAGCATAGATATGTTTAAGAGGAATCTAGATAAATGTAGGATGGGGAAAGGAATGGAGGGATAACTTCAAGGACAAACAAAAATTACATAACATGGAAGAAGGCTCATGTGGAGCATCATTATTAGGCTGGAGCATGACTATTAGCATGGACCAGATGGGTGGAATGGCCTTTTTCTATGATTGAAATTCTATCCACTTATATGGATGGGGATTACAGAGACCCCTCTCTCAGGAGTAAGGGTTGAGGGCCTACTTGTCCCACAGCTATTTAACAAGCATGTGGCCAGTAATTGGCTTTGGATGAGACTTCTGTCCTCATTGAACGGCTGGCAGTTTTCAGGGGATGGGATTTCCACCCACCCAGATGGGAAGGTTGTAAATAAATCCACCATATGTGTAATGAATGTATCCTCTCTGCTCTAATTCGGATACATGAAGTCAACTAGTTTCAAGACCTAGGCAACATTCAGATTCTGATGATCAATGGGAAGAACATTCACACCACACAAGTGCCAGCCACGACCAAAAAAGGCTATAACCATCATCATTGACAATCAATGGCATTACCATCCCTGAATACCCCACTATCAATATCCTGGGGATTATCATTGATTATTAATTGAACTGGAGCAGCCATATAAACACTGTGGCTACAACTGCAGGTCACAAGTTGGAAATTCTACAGCAAGTAACTCACCTCCTATTTCCACAAAGACTGTCCAATAAAGCAAAGTCAAGATAGTGATGGAATATTCTACACTTATCTGGATGGGTGCAGCTCTAGCAATGCTTAAGAAGCTTGACACTATCCAAGACAAAGCAGCCACTTCACTGGCAACCCATCCAACCCATCAAATCTGTGACTCAATGTTTACTCCCTCCACCACCGAGGTACAGTTGCAGCAGCGTCAATCGTTTACAAGAATCACTACAGTAAATCACCAAGACTCTTCACACTGCACATTCCAAACCCATAATCTCTTGCATTTGGAAGGACCAGGGCAGCAGATACAAATGGACACCACCACCTGCATGTTCCCCTTCAAGCCACTAACCATCCTGACTTAGAAATATGTGTCATTTGGTCAAAATCCTGGAACTCCTGGCACTTTGGGATTACCTACACCAAATAGACTGCAGTAGCTGAAGAAGCCAACTCTCGCTACCTTGTTGAGGGAAATTTGTGATGGGCAATTAAGGAGAACGAGGGATAGGCAATAAATGCAAGCAAAGCTGACATCCATGAAGTGGAATAGACAATTTGGAATCATGGGATCTCTACATTGCAGAAAGAGGCCATTTGGCCCATCGAGTCTGCACTCCACCAGAACAGTATTCCACAACCCACTCCCACAATCGTTTGATTCTAAATTTAACTGATTGACAAGCTGAGCTATCCAAGCAGTGCAGGCCTGGTGTCTCAATTTTATTAGATCTCTGTATTCAAGCTTAAGACAGGAAACTTTTACATTCATCCATCCACAAGTGGAGGCTGTGATTTGTTGTAACATCACTAGTCTCGTCATCAGAACCTCAGGCTAATGCTCTGGTGACATGGCTTCAAACCTCCCCACGGCAGATGGCGACAATTGAACCTGGTGAAAATTTGGGGGAAAGCCTGCATAACAGTGACCAATACTTTAAAAGCCCACCTGGTTCAATTCTCTTACAGATGGGTATATGCCACCCTTACCTGGTCTGGCCTATATGCAATTGCAGACCCACAGCAATGTGGTTGATCTTAACTACCCTCTGAAATGGCTGAGCAAACCATTCAGATCAAGAGGCAATGAGAAAAGGGCAATAAATGTTGGCCCAGTCAATGATGCCAACATCTCATGACTCAATTAGAAAAAAACCAAAAAACTTTTGCATCCTTAGGACACTCCAAATTAATTGACAGTTAGTGAATTGACTCTTTTCAAGATGTTTTTCTGTGGGGAAACATGGTTATTTTCCTACAGCAAAGTCCCGGAATTAGCCAATAGGTCTGTTAACTGCTTATTTGAATAGTGTTGCTTGAGGCAGGGATGTTGAGACTCTTGCTTGGCCCAGATCGACTGCCTCTTTTCACGCCTGGGTTCTGTAGAGCTGAGAATGGCCTCATTCTGGTGTGGGTTTGCAAAGATGGAAAGGCTTTGCATTGGCATAATGTGGGTACACAGCAACCGATGTGTACACAGCAACATTCCCAGAGATGGCACTACAATAAATGATGTCTTCAAAATGTTTGTTGAATATTAATTTTTGACCTTGGACAGCAAGGAGAACTCCATTGTTCTTCTTTGTAAATAGTGACATCGGATTCTTTTGCATCCATCTGTCAGTGTGGACAGGGATTTTCCTGACTTGTCATCTGAGAAACCATATCACCAAACAGTAGAACAGCACCTCAAAACTAGATTTTGGAGTCAAGGCTCTAGATTGAGATGAACAACCTTCAGTTCAAAGGCAGGGGTGTTAACCATCCGAGCCACAGCTAACATTTTTTTGACTGTGTTCTCTCAGATTTGTAGGTAGCACTCACACCATGTGGCTATGAGGTTGTGGGTTTAAACCTAGATGAGAATACACAGTCCAGGTTGACACTTGAGTGCAGTGCTGAGGGAGTGCTGCACTGTTCAAGGTGTTCAGCTGAGAGGTGAAGCCAAGTCTCAGCCACTTCTTGAATCTAAAGCATGGATATGGCACCCTTTTAAAGAGGAGGAAGGGGCTATTTTGGAGAGCATTTCAACAACAAACACCAAAAAAAGACATCTGTTTCTTTAGAAAAGGCTCATTATAAAATCAGGAATTCTTCCTGTTTCGAGTCTTTCTCAAGTTTAATAATTTGCTGGAGGATTAGGGTTCAGTGCCATTATTTAAAGCGCAGTTTAATTTAACTTTCTTTTTATATATCCTTAGGTTTTAGCATGAAAAATGCTATCCTGGTAAACCAGGTGGCCTTATAAATCACCTCAGCCCAATACAATAGGAAACAGATGTGAAATGTTCAAAGTAATTAAATGGAACAAAGTGAGTAATTTTAGGAAAGGAAATTTTTCACCACTGGTATTGGTTCTCTTTGAGAAGGCAGGGAAGAATGATGAATGGTAATGTCACTGCAGAAGTAGAATTCCAAACTTTCTGAGCTTCATTCCAAAACTAAGGTCACAAATATTATAATCGCTAACATTCTCCCAGTGGGAAAGACATTATAAATGTCCATGGCCTCTTGCACAGGAACCATAGACCATCTCCAATATTTAGTGTACAGTACATTGAAGTCCCACTTGAGTAGTGGCAACTTGCACCCATTATCCATCACTTGTTAATGCCAAACACACCACTCTGGTCAGACCAGAAATTGCCCCGCAGAGAAAGAAAAAACTTCATGTTCTAAATCCCTTCTCTGCTGAATTGATGATCAATGAACTTTCAGTTCCTGATATGTGCTCATGGATGTAGCAGCTCCTGAATCTACGCCTTCCCATTCCATCATGTGATAGGATCCCACTCCTCCTTGTTTGATATTGATTTACTACCATTTAATCCATAAATAGACAATCAGACTGTGGTAACAATAAGCCTTTACAGTTTATCTCCCTCTGCTTTCTCAGTGACCTTTCTAAAAAGTAAATAGTTCATCTGTTGCGTAACTTCAAACGGAGGGAGACAGAATTATAAAAGCAGAGCCAGGACAACTGAACGCAAAAATTGGCAACTCTTTCTCCTCATGAAGAGCGGCAGAAATTGGAAATTCTCTGTCTACAAAACGTCTGTCTACCAAAGCCGGGGAATGATTTTAGGACTGAGATTGATATAGTTTTGTTAGGTTGTGGTATCAAGGGAGATGGAATTAAGGTAGGTCATAAAACGGCAGCACAATGGCTCAGTGGTTAACGCTGCTGCCTCAGAGCACCAGGGGCCCAGGTTCGATTCTAGCCTCGGGTGACTGTCTGTGTGGAGTTTGCACATTCTCCCCGTGTCTGCGTGGGTTTCCTCCAGATGCTCTGGTTTCCTCCCACAGTCCAAAGATGTGCAGGGTAGGTGGATTAGCCATGCTAAATTGCCCATAGTGCCCAGGGATGTTTAGGTTAGGTGGGTTAGACAGGGGTAGGGGAATGGGTCTGGGTGGGATGCTCTTCGGAGGGGCAGTGTGGAAATGTTGTGCCGGATGGCCTGTTCACATACTGTAGGGATTCTATGAATGAAGAACAGTATAGCACAGGAACAGGCCCTTCAGACCATGATGTTGTGCTGAACATTACACCAAGTTAAACTAATCCCTTCTGCCTGCCCATGGTCCTTATCTCTCCATTCCTTACTTCTTCATATGCTTATCTAAAAGCACGTTGAACAACCCTATCGTATCTGCCTCCACCACCACCCCTGGCAGCACATTCCAGACACCCACCACTGTCTGTGTAAAAATATTGCTCCTCACATCTCCTTTGAACTTTCCCCCTCTCATCTTAAATGCATGCCCTCTAGTATTATACATTTCAGCACTGGGAAAAAGATTCTGACTGTCAACCCTATCTATGCCTCTCATAATTTTATAAACTTCTATCAGGTCATTGGAATTACTTTTCCAACTCTTTTATGGGATGTGACTATTGTTGAATTCATAGCCAATCCATATTTGAACTGAGGGCCTTGCTTGGCCATTTTATAGGGCATTCAGGCATAATCACATTACCTTTGGTCTGGAGTCGCATATAGGCCAGACAATGTAAGGATGGCAGATTTCCTTCCCTAAAAGGCATCAGCAAACCAGATTTATTTTTAACAACAAATTACCATCGCTGAGGCTATCACAGGTATAGGTCAGGCTTGAGGGGCCGAATGACCTTCTCCTGATCCTAATTTCCTGGAATTGCCCAGCAAATACCATTGCTGGAGCAAATATTACTCCAGGGGTTTCAGGAGGAATAAGGCGAAGGCTGTTCACCAGGGCAGCTAGAGATAAGTAATCATGGCAGACTGGTTACCGTCACCCACACTGTCAACAACTTCAGAAATTCTGAGCAAATCTGTGGCAGTGAGTCATCAGCCATTACAAAACCCTGTTCTTATAAATCCAAGTCTGCACTTATGTTTGTTATACTTTGGGCAATACCAGCATACAGCAACGAGTGACAATTGGGACACATACATCTGTCAGCTTTCCAAGTTGCTGCAAAACATCTGCTTCTGATCTATGCTGGATGTTTGCTGCATCCACTTGAAAGCAGGCCAGCACGTTTTGAGAAGTAACAGCCTTCCCTTTTAGTGTGCTCGGCTATTTAAAACCTTATGACTTCCCTCTTCCCAGCAGCATTTTTTTACCTTCTCTTTGCAAGAAAACAACTCCCAGAAATTATATCAGAAAATAAACAATTCTTGAAAAGCACGCCTTCTTCAAATTATGGGGCCTCTATTTACTGAAGCCACTGGTTCTTATTATTTTGCAAGTAGCATCAGTTGAGAAATCTTTCTGGGAGTTCAGAGTTGCAATGGTTTCTGGAGTGTGGAGATAAACATTCACTAATTGTGTTGCTTAACCCTTTATTCTGCGGTGTCACGCGGTGGTATGATTGTTTGAAAAGATCAGTTTCAGAATTCCTTGACGGCTCAGGAAGTGAAAAGTTCAGCCACTCAAGTCAGGTACAACCCTCTGAGAATTCTGCAAGCTTATGATTCTTGCCTGGTTTTAATCCCTCTGCCTCTGAAGGCCAAGCCTGCAGCTGTCTAGGAGATAGGCCCTAGAATTCCCTCCCTAAAGCTTGCCAAATCTTCATAGAACTTCTTCCACTTTTAAGAAACTTCTTAAAACCTACCTCATTGACCATGCACTGTTCAACTGCCCCAAAAGCTCTTTATGAGACTTGGTGTTACAATGTTTCTGGTAATGTTTCTGCGATGCCCCTTGAGACGATGTTTGATGGCACTATATAAATGCAACTTCATGTTGTGCAAACTCAGAATCCAATCCCTGATCTGTGATGGAAGATATCTCTTGTGATCTTGAAATACTCACCCAGTTTACTGCTCTGATTTTCATGTAAACTGTTATTTATTCCTGGAATGTGAGCAGTATTTCCTGTCTGGTTTTCCTGAAAAGCTAGCAGTGGTGAACCTTTGATTGATTTATTTGTTGTCACATGTACCGAGATACAGTGAAAAGTGTTGTTTTGTGTGCTGTACAGGCAGATCGTACCATGCAAAGTGCATCAGGATAGCAGAACAGAGTGCAGAGTACAGTGTTGTAGCTGCAAAGATGGTGCAGAGAGAGAGAGATCAGAATTAACACTTGAGAGGTCTGTTCAAAAGTCTGATAACAACGAGGAAGAGCTGTTCTCGAATCTGTTCGTATGTGTATTCAAACTTTTACATCTTCTGCCTGATGGAAGAGGGTGGAAGAGAGTATAATTGGGTGGGAGTGTTTAATTATGTTGGTTGCTTTCCCGAGGCAGTGGGAAGTAGCGATGGAGTCACTGGATGGAAGGCTGGTTTTCATGATGAACTGGGCTGTGTTAACGACTCTCTACAGTTTCTTGCAGCCTTGGCAACAGCAGTTGCCATACCAAGCTGCGATGCATCCAGATAGGATGCTTTCTATGGTGCATCTATAAAAATTGGTAAGAGTCCTTGTTGACATGCCGAATTTCCTCAGCCTCCTGAGGAAGTGGATACCTTGGTGTGCTTTCTTGACTGTCCTGAGAACCAGTCTTTTTTGGGGTGTCATCGTTGGATATGGGTACTTATGTGGCTGGCTATTTCCAGAGGGCAGTTAAGAGTCAATCACATTGCTATTGGTCTGGAGTCAAAAGTAGATCAGATAAGGACAGCAGATTTCCTTCCCTAAAGAAGGCAAATGAACCAGAGATAGTAGGAACTGCCGATGCTGGAGTCTGAGATAACAAGGTGTAGAGCTGGAGGAACACAGCAGGCCAGGCAGCATCAGAGGAGCAGGAAAGCTGACGTTTCGGGTCTGGACCCTTCTTCAGAAAAAATGAACCAGATGGGTTTGTATGACAATGCCGACATTCTTTTACTAGAATGTTGCCAGAGCTAGATAATTGTAGCTACAAGGAGACATTAGAGAGGTGGGGAACAACAAATGTTGGAGATCACACTGGGTCAGGCAGCATCCACGCAGAGAGCAAACTAACACTTCGAATCTAGATGACTCTTCATCAGAGCTGAAGTGTGAAGGGGACAGTATTTATGCTATAGTTTGGCAGAGGGCTGGGTTATTGGATGTAGGGTGCTGAAGGCGACACGGTGCTGATAGTTCAGATTAAGCAACTGGAATGTGGGAACGACGGAACAATGGTGTGTCTCCTGCCAGACTTGAAAGGACAGGCAGTGCCCACTGGGATGGGGGGAGGGGAGAGACGGCCTGATAACAAGCTAAAAGAAAGGGAAGAAATAGTAGCTGGTTCACAATTTAAAGCACCCCGACCTTCCCATAGCAGGTCATTTTAACACAGCGTCCTGCTCACATGCTCACATGTCTGTCCTCAGTACGCTGCAATGTTCCACTGAAACACACCACAAACTGGAGGAACAACATCTCATCTTCAGACTAGGCACCTTACAGCCTTCTGGACTTAATACTGATTTCAACACCTTCAAATTGTGAACCAGCTCCTCTTCGTCGCTTTCTGTTAGCTTTGATGTAGAGGTGCTGTTGTTGGGCTGGGGTGGACAAGGTCAGAAATAAACCTGTTGGACTATAACCTGGGTGTCATGTGATTTTTGACCTTCCGTTAGCTTGTTATCATTTCATCTCTTCCCTCCTCCCATCCCAGAAATCCCATCTGGCAGAAATCACACCATTGTTCTGCAATTCTCACATTCTAATCACTTAATCTGAACTATCAGCATCTTTTCTCCACCAGCACCCTACGCCCAATAACCCATCCCACCGAAATGATAGCATAAATGCTGTCCCCTCCACACTTCACTTCAGCTCTGATGAAGTCAATTAGACTTGAAACGTTAGCTTATTCTCTCTCCATGGATGCTGCCTGACTCGCTGTGATCTCTAGCATTTGGTGTTTCCTGTACAGATTCCAGCATTTGCAGTAATTTGTCCCTACATTTTAGAGAGGTTGGGGTTGTTTTCCTCAGAACAGAGAAGGCTGAGGGGTGACACGATTGAGGAATGCAGAATTGTGAGGGGTAGAGAGACAGTAGACAGGAGGAAGCTGTTTCCCTTGGCAGAGAGTTCAAAAACCAAGGCTCATAGATTCAAGCTAAGTGGTACAATGATTAGGGGCCTCTCCAACGTAGAGGAGACCACACTGTGAGCAGCGAATGCAGTAGACTAGATTCTGGGAAGTGTTCTCCTTGTCTGTACCTACCATCCCACCAGCATCCACTTCCTGAAGATCATCAGATGCTATTTCCGCCATCTCCAGCAAGATGCCACCACCAAATGCATATCCCCCTCCCCTCCCATGTCCACCTTCCACAGGGACCATTTGCCCCTCTAGGACACCCTGGTCCATGCTTCCTTCACCCCTGGCACCGCCCCCCACAGCCCCACGGCACCTTCCCCTGTAACCAGCAAAGGTACAACACCTGTCCATTTACCTCCTCCCTTCCCAGTATCCAAGGGCCTGAAAATACCTTCTAGGTGAAGCAACACTTCACTTGCACTTCCCAGAATCTAGACTACTGCATTTGCTGCTCACAATGTGGTCTCCTTTACACTGGGCAGGCGAAGTATGGACAGGGTGACTGCTTTGCAGAACATCGACATTCTGCTCGCAAAAAAGATCCTGAGCTACCTGTCACCTGCCACTTTAACGCACCACCCTGTTTCCTGGCCAACATCTCTGTCTAATGCTTGCTGCAGTGTTCTAGCGAAGCTCAGTGCAAGCTGGAAGAACAACACCTCATTTTCCGCTTGGGGACCCCGCAGCCCTCCGGACTCAATATCGAGTTCAATAATTTTAGGACCTAAACTCTCCTATGTCCTAGCCCCCTACCCCACACACCAAGCCTTGTTACCACATAGCCTGCCATTACACACCCCCTGTTATTAGTCACTAACAGTCCCCATTAACAACTATTCACCCTCCCAGCCTGATCGTTATCACCTCCTTTGTCTATCCAACTGCTCTGCTCTCTCTTCGGGCTCTATCCTATCGTTTATTCCCAACCCTGTGCCCCTCCCTACTTTCTGCATATAAACTGACATTTTCCCAGCTACCATCAGTTCTGACGAAGGGTCATCGGACCCGAAACATTAACTCTGATGTTTTTCTTGACAGATGCTGCCAGACCTGCTGAGCTTTTCCAGCAACTTCAGTTTTTGTTCCTGATTTACAGCATCCACATTTCTTTCGGTTTTTATTCCAGTCATTGGGTTTGTCTCCAGCGTCACCTTTAATTTTTTTGTAATTAAAGTGGTCCAAAGGGCCTGTACCGTGCTGTACTGTTCTAAATTTAATTGATCGGATTATAGTTCATCCCTTCACTTGTTATTCAGCTGCTGACTCTGTACTCATACCTTCTGACACCTTGATCACCTGTACAGACTTGTTATTCAGCCTATCGATTTTTCACTCACACCGTTTACATGATCTTTTGATCTCTTTGATTATAAAGTCAGTGCCTGGGTGCTCTCCTCACTTCACCTGATGAAGGGATAGTGCGCCGAAAGCTTGTGATCTCAAATAAACCTGTTGGACAATAACCTGGTGTCCTGTGACTTTTGAACTCGCTAGAACCACACACAGGCTTTGTTAACACTTTGTTTAAAAATAGCCCGATGATCCTCCTTGCAAAGGATGCTGATCTCCTACAGAACCAGTTCTGGGTGAGTCAATACACTCAGGAGAAATGATGGAGATGGGAAAGTGAGAGAAGGCAAAGGCAAGAGGGGTAAAGGTGAGTGGGAGGCAAGGGGAAGGGTCAGGAGTAAAGGAGAAGGGAGAGTGGGAAACATTAACTTACCTTTTCTTCTTTGTGACAATAAGGACATCGTTGAACAGGAAGAAATACACTTGTTGCCTTGACATGCGTTTGGAAAAAATCCCTGTGTCCTC
Source organism: Rhincodon typus (assembly GCF_021869965.1). Lineage (NCBI taxonomy): Eukaryota > Metazoa > Chordata > Chondrichthyes > Orectolobiformes > Rhincodontidae > Rhincodon > Rhincodon typus. Next base: position 14,281,767 of record NC_063344.1, on the reverse strand, counting down.
GACGAAACCCATGAGCTCACCTCGCTTGGACAAAAATCGAGAGGAAGAGACCAGGGGAAATGGCTGGGAAAAGAAAATACCAGATTGTCAGGTCAGACAGAAAGGGTGCTAATAACAAATATTGATGCCATCTAATGATTCCCTCCTCAAATATAAAAAAAAAGCCAGAAAATTAACTTGTTCAGAATGTTCGCAATGGGATTTAGCAGGAGCACCTAAATGTCTCCTGTCACTCAACAAATGATCTGTTCAGATCTCAGAAGAATTTATTATTTTACTTTTGTAACAGATGCCTCTGGGAACACTCAGAAATTCAGTTTCTCAGATAAGCAAGTAACACCTTCAGCACTTTGTCACTTATCATAGGTTACTGCTATGACAACTCAAACAGTTTCCCCTTGCATAAATCCAATTAAACTCAGCAGGATGATGCTGGGCTTTTCATGAGTACTGGACAGAGACAACACAATGCGGAATAGATTTTTCCAACCTGCCTGCTGAGATCTAAAGCACATCCTGCCTGGGCCTGTCACATAATCAACTGGTAAAATAGCTTTATAGCCATAAAAACTTCATTTTTGTGACATGATGGATGTCACCGGCAAGTCTAGTTTTTAATGGCCATCTCTAGTTACCCTGGAGAAGGTGGTGGTGAATCATCTGTTTGAGCCACTGTCATCTTTTGATGAAGGTTAACACCCACAGTGTGTCCTTTTGGGAAAAAAAAAATTCATAAAAATATCCAAAAGTACATTCTGAAATATTTCAAATTGCAGGTAATGAAAAATGCAATAAAATAGAACTTTTCTCTATTGAGTATGTTCAAACAAAATGGTAAGGTACGGAAACCTACACAGCAAGGTCTAGAAGAGAGAGAAGAGGTAAAGAGAGAAACAAGAGCAAAAACAAAAGACAGAATGGAAAATAAGAAGAGAGTTAGGCAGAGAATTCAAGGGCACGAATCAAACAAGGCCACAGTGCAAAATAATGTGGACAGGATTAAACAGGGTTAAAAAGACAAGCTGTGCCTTAATACACAGATCATTTGCAATAAAGTCAATGAATTAGTCACGCACATGCACAAAAATAGGTTTGATATATTTGGGATTACAGAAACATGGCTACACGTTGACCAGGGATGGGAATTGAATATCCAGGGTATCAGTTTTTTGGAAAGACGACAAGGAAAATGAGTTAGGATAGCATTGCTGATTAAACAGGACACTAATGCGATAGTGAGGAAGGATATTAGCTTTGCTGAAGTAGAATCTGTATGGGTAGTGCGTAGAAAGACCAAAGAACACCAGTAAGCAATAGTAGGGTTGCATACAGACCCACAAAATGTGGTGGTGAAGAGAAGACATTAAACAGGAAATTAGACTTGCAAGCAATAAAAGTGCAGATGAAATTGTCGGCAACTTTAATCCATATATAAATTCAGCCTCAACGTGGACTTCCATCCTCGAGGTGATTCCAAAGCAGTCTCCCATCCTCAAGAGCATTGAAGTGAAGCCCTGCACAGTCTGGAGTCAAGGCTCAGCTTGGACTAGAGGCGAGATGCCAGCATGGACTGAGTTGGAAGAGCTGTTATTCTGAACTTTTTATTTCTCTATTTTTCTAATTTATTCCTATGATCTGTAATGCTGGACTTTTAATTTCTTTATTTTTTGAATTTATTTTTCCCTAAGAATTTGTACTTAAGAATCTGTCCCTTGGTACCTTGTACCTCAGATGGCGCCTTAAGTGGCAACTTGTAAACTTTTCTCTGTACTCATTTGAGTACATGTGACAATAAAGCTCATTCTAATTCTAATTCGGTAGCAAAAACTGGAAGGCAGATGATAATCTGATGGGCAACAGAATGAGAGAGGAGGAAACACAATGAGACTTGAGTGTTTTTGTATACCAGTTGCTGAAAGTCAGCAGGCAGTTGCAACAGGCAGTGAAGAAGGCAGATGGCCTTCATAACAAGAGGATTTGAGTACTGGAGCAGGGATTCTTACTGCAATTGTAAAAGATCTTGGTCCGACCACACAAAGAGTATTGAGCTCAGTTTTTAATCTAAGGAGGGATATCGTGGCTGTGGAGAGATTGCAATAAAGGTCTACGAGACTAACTTCTGGGATGGCAGGACTGCTTATGAAAAGATACTGGGTAGATTAGGAGAATGAAAGGAGGTGTCTCTCATAAAAACTTACAAAATTCTAACAGGACTAAACGCAGGCAGGATATTCCTAATGACCATGGAGTCCAGAACCAGGGCTCACAGTTTAAGGATATGGGATAGGCCATTTAGGACTGAGATGAAGAGAAATTTCTTCACTCAGGGAGCGGTGAACTTGTGGAATTCTCTCCCACATAAAGTGGTTGAATATATTGAATGCTTTCAAGAAGCAATTACTTATATTTCTTGGGGCTAAAGGGATCAAAGGGTATGGGGAGAAAGTGGGAACAGGGTGCTGAGTTGGATGATTGGTCATGATTGCATTGAATAGTGGAGCATGGCTCAAAGGGCTGAATGGCCTACTCCTGCTCCTATTTTCTACATTTCTATGTCGCATTTTGCATGCCTCAATTCAATTGCAATACACTTGTCATTGGCTATATACCTTCAGTGACAAAGACACAACCCAATGAGATCTATAACTTAGCAGTCCCTTGGTACACTACGGATGTCAGGTAGAAAATTGCAAGGTTTTGATTCAATGGAAATGAAAGAACTGCAATATATTTCCAAATCAGGATGTACAACCACTGCAGCATCACTAGTGTGCAGAAGTTCTCGGATCAGCGCAAGTTGCACTTTTGTGTTATCTTTCAATCTGGATAAGTTGAAGACTTGGCTGTCTAATAGTATTTAGAGGTAGAAAGTTTACATCTCAGGAAGGATAGCATAGGTCAATCAGACAGAGAGAAAAAAATACAAAACAGAACAAGTTTAAGAAATTTCATTTCATTCTTGATCTCAAAACTGTCAGAGGTGGCGGCATGAAATGGAATGCTGCCCTTTATGTTACGAAAGGACATTACGGGACTGCAAAAGTTTGGGAGGGTAGCTGATTTTCTCTAGTATCTGATAGAGAGATACTCAGCTCAAAGTGTTGAGTGCCATTGTTAGATGCACAAAAACAAGGTGGAGCAGTCTTTGCTCCTCTCTGCAGTTCCCTTGAAGCTAACATAAAGGGAAGATCATGTCTACCAGGGATATACTTGAGCTGAAACCACACCGTGCCTCTGGATGTGTTTTGTTGACCAGTCATGACCAGCACAGGTGGCTCCCGGAGGACTGGAGAATTGCTAATGTTGTCCCCTTGTTTAAGAAGGATAGCAAGGATAATCCAGGTAATTATAGACCGGTGAGCCTGATGTCAGTGGTGGGGAAGCTGCTGGAGAAGATACTGAGGGATAGGATCTATTTACATTTGGAAGAAAATGGGCTTATTAGTGATAGGCAGCATGGTTTTGTGCAGGGAAGGGCATGTCTTACCAACTTGATAGAATTCTTTGAGGAAGTGACAAAGTTGATAGATGAGGGAAGGGCTGTGGATGTCATATACAAGGACGTCAGTAAGGCGTTTGATAAGGTTCCCCATGGTAGGCTGATGGAGAAAGTGAAGTTGCATGGGTTCCAGGGTGTACTAGCTAGATGGACAGAGAACTGGCTGGGCAACAGGAGACAGAGAGTTGTAGTGGAAGGGAGTTTCTCAAAATGGAGAACTGTGACCAATGGTGTTCCACAGGGATCCATGTTGGGACCACTGTTGTTTGTGATATACATAAATGATCTGGAGGAAGGTATAGATGGTCTGATTAGCAAGTTTGCAGATGACACTAAGATTGGTGGAGTAGCAGATAGTGAAGGGGACTGTCGGAGAATGCAGCAGAATATAGATAGATTGGAGAGTTGGGCAGAGAAATGGCAGATGGAGTTCAATCCAGGCAAATGCGAGGTGATGCATTTTGGAAGATCCAATTCAAGAGCGAACTATATGGTAAATGGAAAAGCCCTGGGGAAAATTGATGCACAGAGAGATCTGGGTGTTCAGGTCCATTGTACCCTGAAGGTGGCAACGCAGGTCGTTGGAGTGGTCAAGAAGGCATACGGCATGCTTTCATTCATCGGACGGGGTATTGAGTACAAGAGTTGGCAGGTCATGTTACAGTTGTATAGGACTTTGGTTCGACCACATTTGCAATACTGCGTAAGTTCTGGTCGCCACATTACCAAAAAGATGTGGATGCTTTGGAGAGGGTGCAGAGGAGATTCACCAGGATGTTGCCTGGTATGGAGGGTGCTAGCTATGAAGAGAGGTTGAGTAGATTAGGATTATTTACATTAGAAAGACGGAGGTTGAGGGGGGACCTGATTGAGGTCTACAAAATCATGAGAGATATAGACAGGGTGGATAGCAAGAAGCTTTTTCCCAGAGTGGGGGACTCAATTACTAGGGGTCACGATGTCAAGGTGAGAGGGGAGAAGTTTAAGGGAGATATGCGCGGAAAATTCTTTACGCAGAGGGTGGTGGGTGCCTGGCACACGTTGCCAGCGGAGGTGGTAGAGGCGGGCACGATAGCGTCATTTAAGATGTATCTAGACAGATCCGTGACTGGGCAGGAAGCAGAGGGATACAGATCCTTGGAAAATAGGCGACAGGTTTAGATAGAGGATCTGGATCGGCACAGGTTCGGAGGGCTGAAGGGCCCGTTCCTGTGCTGTAATTTTCTTTGTTCTTTGTTCTAGTCAATGAAGCCTTGATGGAATGACTTTGGGAAAGGCCTTTTCATTGACATTAAATAGTGAGAGCCTTCTCAGTAGGTGTTGCAATCCCCTTTGTTCTTGTATCATGTGATGTTTGCGTCATGTATATGGTGTGGGACAGAACCTTCACTCCAGTACAGCATAAGGTGGTCAAGACACTATGGCAGGAGGTGGGGCTTTCAGTCATTCAGTAGCTGGGCTGGTGTTGAGGACTTTCCCTACTGCGAGTGAGTCAATGACCTTTTTAATCTCAACTGATAGCAGCTGTGTATGAAGCTCAGATACAACAACATAGTTGCAGAAGATCATCAAGCATATAACCATATCACCTAAGCATGACTTGGGTACAGTGTTCCACCCAGTGGACCATTTTCCCGTTCTAGTCGATGAATACGTCCCCAGATCTCTGGATTTCAAAGGAGCAACTTTGTTAACGATAGGAGTGAATTCTGAAAGTTCTGAACATAGCATAAAGATTACCACTGTCACTGTTAGTTTGTATCTTGTCACATCCATTATTCCAATACTTTTTTGTCCAAGCATGCACAACTCAACAATGATGTAAAAATTAGTGAAGGATGTCCATGTGAAGCTTTTCACAAAAAAATTCCCTTTCCTCTGTTGATGTTCTATGCTAGCAATGAAATCTTTGTTCAATAAAGTACACATCCAATGCCAAACATGAAGCAAACTGTTTCCTAGAATTGTAGATTGAATAATAGGAACAGCGGGAGGTTTAATTCCTATCCATGTAAAGAATGGAACAGATTAGCAGAAGTAGTGGCTTCTTTAGTAGGTCCTAGTCTATAAGGCGTCTGCGCAATTGTTTGAGATTAACTTGCTAATTCTGACTGTGTTGACAATTTAATAACCACTGCAATGGAAAAAAACATTCAGAGATAGTGCACAAATCAATATATCATTATGGCTATTTTAACAAAGTTATGTTGTCAACAGTTCGAATAGGGCAGGCAAAAAGCATGGTAGGCGGATAAATGAGAAGTCTTGAAAAGTGATTTACATGCTATAGAAGGGAAATAAAATTTGCATTTATATAACCTTTACACTTATAGGTTGCAATACATTTCAGAATTGAAAACATCTCAAACTGTTTTACAGCCAGTTATGGATGAGTCATACCTACAATATAAGCAAATACAGGTGGTGGGGGGAGAGTAGAAGAGAGACAGACGGGGAGAGGGCCTTACGATCTCTTAGAATCTCCTGGTCGACCCCTAAGCTTTCCTTCTCTTCCCTGCATGCTCTGGGAATTTGCCACCTTCTCCATCCCCATGTGCAACCATCACTCTCCCCACCACTGAAATCCACGCAAAAAAACTGTGGGCTTCCCTACATATGATATCATACGTAAGGTGTACATGGTGACATCAGTGCTGGGAACGTGTGCTCCCCAAACAGTGTGCATGTGTAGTCATCATTAGTAATCGATATCAGCGGTCGCTCTCTTTTCTCAGTGTCTACCTGTGAGTGCAGCTAGGTTTAACACTTCATGTCCAGAAACTGAACTGGATTAGCCATATCAAAGAGCAGCTCAGAGGCTGGGAATCCTGCAGCGAGTAACTCACCTCCTGACTCCCCAAAGACAGTCCACCATCTACAGAGCACCAGTAAGGAGTGTGATGGAATATTCCACCATTTTCCTGGGTGAGTGCAGCTCCAACAACACTCAACTTCAGGACAAAGGAATACGCTTGATTGGAAACACATCCACAAGCATCCACTCCCTCTTCCACTGACGCTCTATCTGCAAGATGCACTGCAAAAATTCGCCAAAGATCCTTAGATAGCATCTTCCAAACCCATGACCACTTTCAACTAGAAGGGAAAGAACAGCAGATACATGGGAACACCACCACCTGCAAGTTCCCCTCCAAAACACACTGTTTCCTGACTTGCGAATATATGGTCATTCCTTCCTGAAACTCTCTTCCTAACAGCATTGTGAATTTACCAGCACTAAATGGACTGCAACAGTTCAAATAGTCAGCACACTGTCATCTTCTCAAGGGCAAGTAGGGATGGGCAATAAATGCTGGCTCGGCCAGCGATGCTCACATCTCATGAATAAATGAAAAAAAAACTGATTGGTATAAGATGCTATTACTAAATTTCTTGATTTCTTTAATATCTGAAACCCTATTAATATCTGTCTTGAATACATTCAATGACTGAACCTCTAAATCACTGTGGGTTCGAGAATTTCAAAGATTCACCACTATCTGAGTGAAGAAATCCCTCCTTATCTTAGTGCTAAATGATTTGTCTCCTGGTTCTGAACCCACCAGCCAGTAGAATCATCCTTCCTACTGTTGAGGTGTGTAAAAATTATGTTTGATTTTGTAGTACAACAGCCCTTGTGAAACTAAAGCATTTAATGTCTCCCTGTACTGCTATAGCAACAATGAATTCCAAAGATGAACAACCGTCCCTTGTTCCACACAAGGCTTTTGTGCAAATGATGGGAGTTATGCCAGATGATGTATTTCCTGTAATTTGGGCATCACTAAACTATGTCTGACCAAGTATAATGACTTGTATTTAATAGCACCTATTACAATCTTGATATGTCCAAGTACTTTATAGCCATTGGAAGTGCTATCACTGTTATAAAGTAGGAAACACAGCAGCAATCCATTCTCACATAGCAATGTGATAATGAATCTAGTGAGGCTGAATGAAGGATAATTAATGGCCAGGACATTGTAGAGGAACTGTCCTTTTCTTCAAAACAGTGTCATGGATCTTTCATATTCAGGTCAGAGGGTAGATTGATCCTTGGTTCGCTTCTCTTTCGAAAGATAGCACTTCTGACAGTATGCTTCCCCTTTGGTACTGCACTGCAGTGTTAGCCTTCAAGTTTCCAGAAAAGGATGGGATCCAGCACCTTTTGACTCAAAGGAAAGAGCATTACCCAGTGAGAACTTGCACACAGGGAGATTTCTTTCAGAACAAAAGTTCATGTCCTTCCAATTTACCTGCTGTATATCTCGAGAGGATGACAACTGTCATAGTGAGATTATTCAGCACTGGTGGAACCAGTGATGGAGGCACACTCTTTTCTCTCTACTCATAAACTAGTTTTCCTCACAAACTCATTTACTTTACAGCACATTTACTTTTCTTTTAAAAGAGGCACTAAAACTGCAGAGAATAGCCAATTCTATTTGCATCTCTTTCTGCAAAATGTGCCATCAAATTTAAGTCAGGCCAAATACATAAAGATACAAAGGATTATAGAAAAGGAAACCCTTTGAATAAGAGATTTTTTTCACCATTCGTTGAACTGATGACAAGAATGCGACCGTTTCAAATTAAGTTGTTTATACCAGCAGTGAATTTGAATTTGCTGTCCTTTGCTTTTCCGTCAGTAAGCAACACTCTGGATACATTGAAAGCCTCAGACCCAGTGACATTTTAATGTGGCAAATGAAGTACAGAAAGGCTGCATTGTAAGGCTGAGAACAGCAACGTCCATTTGCATTTGACTGAGAGGATCCTACAAGTCAGTGGCTACTGACAGGAATGTGTGAATGAGCTCCTTCCCATTCTGGTCCATGGAACCAATAGCTAATGAAACATTTTTCCCCAATTTGGGAGCATATCTGCCTGAAATGAATCTGAGAGCTGAGGTGACGGTGGAGATTTCGCTATGTGAACTAAAGCAAAGGATGGGGAAGTTCACCTTGAAAAACACCAAACAAGTTGAGGAGCAATATGGATAATGGCAAGCAAGAAGAAAATGCACACATGAACTTTAATTATTTGTGTGTTTGTGTGTGTTAAAAACACACAAAATTCTTAAGAGATCGATGCGGATGGTTGTTTCGCCTTGTGGGGAAATAGTCATGCAATGCTCTGTTGAAGGCTTCAATTTACCCTGCCTCCTCCATATTTCCAGCCAATGCATTCCAAGCTGGGCCACTCACTGTATGAAAAGGTTTTTTCTCACCTCATACTTGCTTCTTTTGCAAAACACTTTAAAACTGTGCCCTCTGGTTCTCAATCTGATTGTGAGTGGGAACAATTCTCTCTCCACTCTGTCCGGATTCCTTACAATTTAAAAAAGTTCTATCAAATCTCCCCTCAGCTCCTGCACAACATTTAGAAAAGTATCCTTTACATTGTATCTTCATGTTGTTTGTACCAAAGTGTATCACCTCATATCACTTCACACTTTTCTGCATTATATGTCACTCACCATATATCCATCCACTCCACCAACTTGTCAATGTCTTTTTCAAGTTCGACACTGTCCTAAAAGCTTAAAAGTTCTCCCAAATTTTGTATTGCCTGCAAACTTTGAAACTGTGCCCTAAGATTGAGGGTCCCAATACTGATCCCTGGGGAACTCCACTATAAATCTTTTAGCCTGAAAAATATCCACTGACCTTTATTCTGTTCCCTATTGCTCAGTCAATTTTGTATCCATGTTGTGAAAATGTCTTTTGTGTGACTTTGTATCAAACACCTTTTGGAAGTCCATGTATATGACATCAACAGGCTTGCACTCATCAACCCTCTCTGTCGCCCCTTCAAAAATCTCTGGCAAGTTAGGTACAATTTTCACACAACAAATTCATGCTGACTCTTCTGAATTAACTTCTAATTTTCAATGAGGCTATCAATCCTATCTTGAATAATTGTTTCTAGACGTTTCCCCATCACAAAGTTCAACTGAGTGGACTGTAATTGCTGGGCGTACTCTTACAACCTTTTCTGAGCAAACATGTTACATGTGCAATTATCTGGCTCTCTGATACCACCCCAGAATCCAGGATAGATTCAAAATTTATTGCCAGTGCCTCTGTAATTTCCATACTCACTACCTTCAATAGTCTTTGCTGCATCCCATCATTTCTGGTGCCTTATCAACTGTAAATACCAATGTCATATCCAACAGCTACTCTTAACAGTTTTAAACCTTTGTAATGATGAGTTGCCTCCTCTGACACAATGGCCTGGGCAGCATCTGCCTCTTTGGTAAAGACAGAAGCAAATTATTCATTTAACGCCTCAGTCATGCCTCTTGCCTTCATGTGTAAATCCCCTTTTCAGTCTTGAATTGGCCATTTTTATTTACTCATTCATGGGATGTGGGTATCATTGGCTAGGCCAGCATTAATGTCCCATCCCTAACTGCCCTGATGGCAATTAAGAGTCAATGACATTTTACCACCCTTTAACTGTTTAAGTGCTTTATAGAAGACTTTGGGTATTCACATTATGTTAGATACCAGTCTTTACTCAGAATCCCACCTTGCTTCTCTTACTAGCTTTTTCACGTCCTGTCTGAACTTTCTGCATTCCGCTTGGTTCTCAACTGTATTTTCTACTTGACACTGGACATAAACATACATTTTCTTCTTTAATTTAGTTTCTATCTCCCTTATCATTCAGGGAGTACTGGATTTGTTTGTTCTACCTTTCCATTTTGAGACAGCATATGCTGACTGTGCTCAAACCATCTCCTCTTTGAAGGTAGCCCATTGATCAGTTACTTTATTTCCTGCCAACTTTTGTACCAATCTATCAGGCCCAGTTCTGTTCTTGCCCCACTGAAGTCTTCCATCTGCCAGTTGATTATTCACAGTCTGACTGACCAGTGTAAGCTTCTACCATCATTCTAAACCTGACAATATAATGATCATTGTTCCCTCAATGACCCCCACTGTCACTTGATCTAAATGGCCTGCCTCATTCCCAAGAACCAATGCTAACAGTGCCTCCTTTCTTGTTGGACTGGACACATCATACTAGGACACATCATAGGAATTTCTCCTGAACACAATCTAGGAATGTCTGCCCCTCCCTCCCTGCACCTTACAATTATCCCCAGTCTACACAACTGGTAATTAGGAGGGCTCAGTTATTTCAGTTGGATGGCAGGTTTGCAAAACAGTATGATGCATATGGGTTCAATTCCTACACCAGCTGAGGTTACTGTGGAAGACTTTCCTCCTCACCTCTCCCCACACCTGAGGAGTGGTGACCCTCAGGGTTAAACTACCACCAGTCGTCTCTCTCTAATGAGAACAACTCTCTGGTCTGGTACGATTATGGTGATTACTTTTTACTGGTAATTAAAGACCCAATTATAACTACTCTACAATGTTTACACCTCCGTAATTTCTTTGTTTCTCTTTCAGATTTGTTCCTCCCGATCCTTCCTACCAGTTGGCAGTCTCTCTGCTACATCAAGCAAAATAACTGCATCCTTCTTATTCCTTAATCTAGCCAAATTGATTCTTTATTGAACCCTCTGGGACATCCTGTTTTTCCAGTACTACAATGCTTTCCTTAACCAAAAGACACAATTCTTCCCCTTGTTTCCTTTCCTATCTTTTCTGAACACATTGTTACCAGGAATATTTAATACCCAGAATTATCTAATTCCCTTTTGAAGGCCTCGATTGAACCTGCCAACACTACACATGCTGTATATTCTAGTTCCTTACCACTTGCTGCATTCTTGAAGCCTTCATGAGTGGAAACACTCCCTATCCAGTCTCTCTAGGCCTCTCATGATTTGAATTCCTGTCGAATCTCCCCTCAGCCTTCACTTCTGCAATGTAAACAGTCCCAACTTCTCTGATCTGAAGGTCCTCAAAACCATTTTCATGAATCTGTTCTGCACTGTCTCCAATGCCTTCATATCTTTCTTAACGTTTGGTACACTGAATGGGACAAAATATCAGCTGAGGTCAAACCAATGTTTTATACGGGTTTAACATCACCTTCTTGCTATTTTACTCTATGCCCCTGTTAATTAAGTCAAGGATATTGTATGCTTTATTAACCACACTCTCAACCTTCCCTGCCATCTTCAATGACTTATGCCCAGGTCCCTCTGTGCCCCTTTAGAATTGCAGCTTTTATTGTCTATTGTCTCTTGGCATTCTTCTTATCAAAGTTCATCACTTCACACCATGCCACACTGAGCTTCATCTTCCACTTGTATGCCCGTACCACCAACTTTGCTATGTCTTTTCAAAGTTCTACATGATGCTCCTCAAAGTTTACAATGCTTCAAGTCATCCACAAATTTTGAAACTATGCCCTGTACACTGAGGTCTAAGTCATAAGATTATAATGCCTCTTCCATTATTTTATATCCGC
>NC_063344.1:14255329-14264871 GCF_021869965.1 Rhincodon typus | reverse complement strand
TCATCAGCCTCTCTGCTCCTATGATGCTGCTTGGCCTGCTGTGTTCATCCAGCCCTGCACCCTCTAGTTCTCAATCCATTTATGAGAGGAAACTGTTTCTCTCAGTCCATCCTGTTCAGACCCTTCATGATTCTGAAAACTTTGATCAAACCTGCACTCAGCCTTCTCTTGTCCAAAGAAATCAGACCCAAATTCTTCAATCTGTCCTTGTAACTGAACCTTCTCCTTCCTGGAAGCATTTTCATAAATTTCTTTTGCACTGTTTCCAATGTATTCATATCCTACCTCTGGTGTGATGCTCAGAACTATATACAATACTCCAGCTGAGGTCTAACCAGTATCCGATATTGGATCAACATAACTTCCCTGCTCCAGTACTCCATGTTCTTAATAGTGAAGCCTAGAATACTGTAGGCTTCAATTGCAGCTCTCTCTGTCTGTCTTGCCACCTTCAATGACTTTCGCTTCCTGTACACCCTTTAGAACAGTATACTTTATTTTATACACAAACAAAACAGAAATTGCTGGAAACACTCGGCAGGTCTGGCCGCAGTATCTGTGGAGAGAAATCAGAGTTAACGTTTTAGGTGCAGTGACCCTTCCTCAGAACAGGATCAATGGCAGGAAGAACTAGACCTTAATTCTTTAATTCTTCCAAATACTTTATTTTATACTGTATGCCTATGTTCTTTGCACCAAAGTGCATCACGTCACACTTTTCCACATCAAAGTTTATCTGCCACTGATTTACCCATCCCAGCAACTTGTTAATATTCTTTTGAAGGTACACTCTATCCTCTTTACAATTCTTCCAAGATTTGTGTTATCTATAAAATTAGAAACTATCCTTTGCACACAAAGATCTGGATTTTTTGATATATGTCAGGAAAAGCAGGAGTACTAATACTGAACCTTGGGAAACTCCTCTGCAAACCTTTCTCTAGGCTGAAAAATACCCATTAACCATTGCTCTGTTGCAGTCACTCAGCCAATTTTATTCCATGACCTACAACTTAGCAATGGTTAATTTGGCCCCAAGCCAATTCCCTAAGCAAATGTCAGCAGTGCATGTCAGTGAGTAGCTCACCTCCTGACTTCCCAAAGGCTACAAGGCACAAGTCCAGAATGTGATGAATACTGCCTACTTACCTGGATGAGCGCAGGTCCAACAACACTCAAGAAGCTTGACACAATTCAGGACAAAGCAACATGCTTGATTGGCACCACATCCACAAACATCCACTCCCTCCACCACCAAAGCTCAGAAGCAGTAATGTGTACTATCTGCAAGATGCACTGGAGAAATTTACCAAGACCCCTTAGACAGCACCTTTCAAACTCACCACCACTTTCATTGAAAGGCAAGGGCAGCAGATACATGAAACACAACTTCCTCTCCAAGTCACTCACCAACCTAACTTAGAAATAGGTCACTATTCCTTCACTGGGTCAAAATCCTGGAACCCATTCCCCAAGGGCAATGTGGGTCTACCTACTGCAAGTGGACTGCAGCATTTCAGGACAGGGCCTCCCCACCACCTTCTCCAGGGCAACTAGGAATGGGCAATAAACGTTTTCCCAACCACATCCCATGAATGAAGTTGAGAAGTTGCACTGGTTACAATTATACTTGCTGGAATTCAGAAGAATGAGAATCGATAAAATTTTAATAGGATTGGACAGGATAAATGCAGGAAGAATGTTCCCAATGGCACTGGAGTCAGAACCAGTGCACACAATCTAAGGATAAGTGGTAAACGATTTAGGACTGAAGTGAGAAGAAATTTCTTCACCCAGGAAGTGATGAACCTGTGGAATTTGCTAGGAAGCAGTTGAGGCTAAAACATTGTACGATTTCAAGAGGGAATTGGATATAGCACTTGAGATGAAATGGGCCAAAGGAGATGAGGGATAAACAGGAACAGGTTATTGAGCTAGATGATCAGAATGAATGGCAGAGCAGGCTTGAAGGGCCGAATGGCCAACTCCCTGCTCCTATTTTTCTGTTTCTGTGTTGCTAAATCCTGAGATTTCATAGCCCCTCTTTCCAGATCAGGGAATGGTAGCCTTGGCTGAGAAATCCCACATCTCATGGTCAATTTGTGTGAGACACTATGCTTATTAGTACTGGTGAAAATGTAATGGCATTGACCACAATTTGTCATCTGTAAGGAATAAAACTAATGGCTATCAGCATTCCTGACACACATAGAAGGCAGTGGTCTCTCTTCACTGCAAAGGCAGAAAATATTACTTCTTTCAGGGCTAGGACTGCCTCACACTCAAGAGTCATTGAGCTTAATTAACAATATCAACTTGCAATTGTAACACATGCTTAAACGTCAAAAAATGTTTCAAAGGTAGATCGCAACAGGATGAATTTTCTCAGGTTCCCCAAAGAGCCACTAGATGGAGCACCAGCTGAATGACGACAAACTATACGCCAAGCAAGAAGTGATTATGAAATTCTTGTTGAGTTCAATGAACTCTGGTTGCAGAGGGAGTACTGAGAGAGTGCTGCACTCTCAAGGGATTCTGTCTTTCCAATGAGACACTAAAATCGTGGCCCTGTTTGCCTTCTCAGGTGAACATAAAAGATCCCACGGAACTATGCTGAATCAAAGTGGGATCTGTTCTCTCCAGCGTCCTGGTCAATATTGATCCCTGAATCAAAATTAAGATATCTTTTTTAAAATGACCAGTGCAAGCAAATAGCTGCAACACAAAAGGGAGCCATTCAGTCCATTATGTTGGTGGGGGGAAATGGAGGTGTAGTGATCATGTCACTAGACTAGTAATACAAGACCCTTGATAATACTCTTGAGGACAGGCATTCAAACCCTAACAGCAGCTGCTGGATGCTAGTCTTTGTAACAGTGACCTTGAAAGTATCACTGATTCTTTTTTAAACACATCATCTGGTTCACTAATGTCATTTAAGAACTCAGTTCAAGGGCAATTAGGGAAGGGCACAGGCCTTACCAGAGACACCCATATCCTACATGTCAATGTAAATAAAGCTGTAAATACACCTGCATATCCTTCATCTGCAAATATTAAATCAATTCCAGTTATTATTAAACTTACTATTTGCTACAAACTTCAGACCATCATAACTCTTCACCGTTTTTTTTTAAAAATCCTCACTTTTTTGTGAATGTCTTAAACCTCAAGCCCTTTGGTTACCGACTTCTTTTATCACTGGAAACAGTTTCTCTTTCCTGCTTTTGTGATTTTGAACACCTCTTCAAATCCCTCTTCTAACTGTCTCAATGACCCCAGCTTTGCTTTATGTCTCCACATTACTAAAGCTCTGCATCATCATCCCATCTCTGTAAATCACTTCTCTAAAGCATTAATAGTCTTCCTAAAACTGAACTCAAGCTGTGGCCTCGGCAGTTATTAATGATGGTTTAGCAGAACTTTCTTGCTTTTGTACTTTATTCCCCTGTTAATAAACCAAGGATCAAATATACTCTTATAACAGCCTACTTAATTTCTTCTTCTGCCTCAAAGGTCTAGCAGCATGCATCCCACAGATGAGTGACTAATCGATAATTTTAAAGTTCTTCTATTTTTTGCAGAACAAAGTTTATCAAAAACATTAAGAAAGAATAAAATAATTTCTGTTGAGGAGGCAAAGACACAGAAACATCAGACAATGAAATATGTGCACTCAGACACAGAACAGCCACAGATATTCAGTCGAACAGGACATAAAAAAAAATGCGATTAATCTGATTCTGGTTTGCCTGTCTGAAAATCCAACCCACTCACTTCCCACTGTGGGAGGTTCCCTGGATATGGACTAAATGGTCAGATGGTGCCAGGAGTCTTTCCTTCCTACGCCAGAGCAAGTTCTAGGACTTAACCTGTTCAATTACAATTGCTGTTGGTCTATTTCTTTCCATCCATTTCTCTTTTCACCCTTTTAAATCATTCTTTTTGTCAAAGTGCCTCGTGATCTAATTTTATCTAAACATTCATCTTTTCCCATCTATTGCAAAGGCGTGGGACTAAATGCCAAGAATAATATTTTGAAAGTCTTTCCAATGAGTGCTTCAATGAATGTTGGAAATCACATGCTACAAAGTCATTAATCTCAACACACTTGCAAACTCAATCACAAATAGATTTTTTTCCCCTTAATAAACTAGGATCACCAGCACTGGCATCTGCTCTGTGTATTTGGTTAAAAAGAAAGTCCACACAATTGTAACATGCATTTTACCAGAGTAATGCCTCGAGTGAGCAGGTTGTTTTACCAGGAAATTTTGGACAAGCAAGGCATGTGTGCTGTGAAATTCAGAGGAGTCAGAGACATCTTTATTAAAACATACAAGATCCTGAGGGATCTTGACAAGTTAGATGAGGATGGTTCCTCTTATGGAAGAATCTAGGGGTCACTGTTGAAAAAGAAAGGGTCATTCATTTAAAAAAGAGATAAGGTGATTTTTCTTCTCTCTCCCACAAAGGGTTGTGGATCTTTGGAAGCCACCTCCTGAAAAGATGGTGGAGCAGAATCCTTGCAAATTTTTATGGCAGAGGTGGATACATTCTTGGTAAGCAAGGAGGCAAAAGGTTCTGTGTTCTGAGGAAGGGTCACCGGACCCGAAACATTAACTCTGATTTTTTCTTCACAGATGCTGCCAGACCTGCTGAGCTTTTCCAGCAACTTCTGTTTGTGTTGTTGAGGCAAAAGGTTATCGAGGTAGGCAGAAATGTAGATTTATGATTACAGGCAGATCAGCCATGAGCTTACCTAGTGGCTCAAAATGGACTGAATGCCTACTCCTAATTTGTATGTTATTACGTTGCTACTGTGGGCAAATTCAGAAACCCAATAGGAATGCCAAGATGTGAAGGTCAGGACAGCACCAAAACTGAGAAGAATGAGACAGACAATGAGGCAAATCAGTGATTGAATGAAGCAACTCATTTGCCACTAAAATGCGTCAATTCTTTGATCCAAGTCAGAAATTTGCATACTCAAGTCCCATTTCAGAGGATTAGCACAAAGGCCAGCCTGACAATCCAATGCGGCTCTGAGAAAGTGCCAGACTGTCAGGGATGCTATCTTTCAGATGAGACATTGTACTGAGGCCCTTTCAGGTGAGTGCAAAAGGTCCTATGGGACAATTTAAAGGACAATAGGAAGCCCCTTCCTGATATCTTAGCTAATTTCCTTATTGTTCATGTAACATCTGTCAGAAAAGGGTATGTAATTAAGTTTTTCATTGGCGTCAGTGGGGTCTGACTATGTATAAATTGGCTCTTGTATTCCCATATATTACAGCAGTGACTATACATCAGAAGCACTTATTGAGTTTAAAGCACATTGAAGTATTTCAAGTTGTCATTTAAATGACAGCATTTCTGTCTTCTTTCTATAATGGGCCATTAACATAATGTTTCTAAAGGAGTGTGATCATAACCTTTCAGGCACAGGCACTTAATCTAAATATAAAAATGATCTAAAGATGTTTTATAAATCAGAGGTCTTTTTGCAAGCCTTATAATGATGGGTGCCTACTTCAGACAGAGAGAAAATTGTGTGGCCCCCAAGTTGCATGATGTCCTGAGCCAGAAGCTGTACAGATTACCCAATGGTTAATAATTGCTGGGCCTTTTGCCCTAGGGACTTTGCCCTTAGTATGATATCGGATACAAATTGTCTGTCAGCCTTCAAACTGAATATGTAGGATCACTGAGGAAGAATTTCCTTATCACACAGTGGTGGTGTGGGGTTGGGAATCTATGTATGTGTGCATTGACTTGTGTGGCCATTCATGAATCTAGCCTTTCCTATAACTGACCTGCCCCTCTTAGCTGTTTGCATTGTTATCCAGTTGATTTTATTTGTTTTGCCAGCACTCTGCAATGGCCTCACAATCTGACTCCAGAGTTCAGTCAGGGCAATATCCTTGAGGGCGCAACAGCAAACCCCATCTGGGCCTGGGAATGCACACTGGACAACTCCTGTGTGTTTGAATGTCAGGATCAGGGTAGCTTTTGGAGGTCAACGTGCAAACAAGTATTTTTTTAACATATACAAAACATTTTTGAGGAAATAGATGAGTTTGAAAATAGGTGAGTTTGGGAAAAGCAAATGCCACGCATCTACACCAAGGGGTGAAGTCAACTTGTGGTGGAGTGGAATCATTAGAGCTGTTTTACCAATGTTCAATGCAGCATGAAACAAATACATGGAAATTAGGCTTGACCCAATATGTTTGGATCAAATGATGCCTGCATCAGAGACAAATGTCATTGGTGCTGATTCATCTGAGCAATGAGACTGGCTGATCATTTAAGGGATTATTCTTTCAACATTAGCTTGCCTCCCACTTGGTAACGACCTTGTCTCCAAGGGCTAAAATTATGGGGACAAATTGAATAGACTAGACTTGTAATCCCATGAGTATAGAAGATTAAGGGGGTATCTAATTAAGTTAGTTTAAGATGATTAAAGGAGTTAATAGGAGGATAAAGAGAGACTATTTCCTCCTGTGGGTGAATTCTGATGGAGGGGGCAGAATCTTAAAATCAGAGGCAGACTGCTTTGCAGTGAAGTATCTCTGGAACATTGTCCTGCTGGCAGCAGATCAATCAGGGCTCATTGGATAGTTATCAGATAACTGCATAAAGGTTATCAAACCAAGGCAGGGAGATGGAGTTGATACACATGAGGCACAATCTAACTGAATGGGCTGGAGGGGTACAGCAAGCTTGGATGGACTGAATGATCTACTTCTATTCTTCACAGACTGAAGGTTTAAACCCCTCACCAGGGCTGTACTGCCAAATCTAACACTTCAGTGCAGTGTCACATTGTTGAACCTATGTCATCTTTAAGGTTTGATCTGATATAAACAGCCAACCTGCCTGTTCAAGTGGGTACAAACAGTTCCATGGCCACTACTGAGACAGGAATGAGGAATTCTGTGGGCTAATTCTCATTTCTCAAACGCCACCAGAAACAGGGAGATTAGCTGGTCATTTACCTTGTGTGGTTTTGAAAATGTGTGTCACCAGTTACCTGTTGCATGCATCTATGTAATGCCGGTGACTGCCCTTAAGAAGGAGGTGTGAAATTGGTAAGAGCAAATTGGCAGCTCTTCTGTATGAATGACTAAAGCCATCTTCACTTCTAACAATACCACAACCAGCATTTATATTGATGACCTATCAACAAGAAATATTCGAAAGTGCTTTACAGCGCCAAAATGAAAATTAATTCCAACTGAGCATTGAGAAGGTGCTCTTCAGAAATTGCTTGATCAAAGGGGGCCAGTTCTGAGGAGGGTCTTGAGGAAGAAGTGGGAGATTTAGGGAGAGAATTCGAAAGGATGGTATATAGATAGCTAAAGGCATAAATAATCTATATTGGCATTTATTTTCCACAAGCAGCAGGCTGAATCCACGTACTTGTGCTGTTTCTATAGCCTGTCACCTGCCTCTCCTTTAAGCATGTATCTAATAAATTCTTAAATATTACTTATAACCTCTCCTTCAGTGCTGAACCCTGATGCAAGTGAGATCCATAGCCCCACACCCATTTACAGAAACAATTCAGTTATTCTCTCTCTACAACCCTTACGTTTGGAGCAGGAAAGTTGACGTTTCGGGTCCCAGATTGAAAGATCAACTTCCTTGCTCCTCTGATGCTGCCTGGCCTGCTGTGTTCCTCCAGCTCCACACTGTGTTGTCTCTGACTCCAGCATCGGCAGTTCTTGCTATCTCCGAACCTTTATGTTTGATCTGATGTTAACACCGTTATTGTTTAGAATTGTTGAATAATGGAATCATCTACCACATACTCAATGGTAATTAATTCCAGTTGGTTGAGCCATCCAAACAAGGAATCAGATTCTTGTGAATCAGAGAGCCAGGGAGTGAAGGAAAGACAAAGATGAAATATAATGGAGAGACTATTTAATTCAGCAGTCTAGAATGTGCAAAATGAGAGGAGCTTTTGCTGTGCTCTCTCTTCAACTGCACTCAAAGACAACAAAAGACTAACCTTTATTTTAAACTCTAGTTGACTGTTGATAGTGTACATCATCTCTGTGCGCTCCATTCTCCTTGCTCCTTCATTACACTGACGCACCAACTAATACAAAGCAAAGGGAAAATGATTACTTTCTTCTGCTGTTATGACTTTGCTTTTAACATGGTGAAGTGACCCTGTTCATGTATCACATGATGTTAATCAGCCTTTTGATATGTTAAGATGAGTCTCTACCTGCCCTCTCAGGTGAACATGAAAGATCCTGTTCCCTGTTCCTAAACTGAACAAGAACGTTATCCCCAGAGTCCTGGCCACTTTTTATTCATCAAGGAATAATATCTTCGTCACTCTCCAGAAACCTTTGCGCTCTTCACTTCCTGGTTCTTAACTCTACAGCGTGCAACCCCATTTGTGCCATATGATCAAGCTCTTTACACACCAGCCCCATTTATCTCTTCCTGCTACCACTGATGGTAAATATTTAGGTCTTCTTCACTACACCATGTAATTCTTCAAGTTTTTTTTTACCCTTTATCAGGATTTAGATGGATTCAACCTCCAGCTATCAAACAGTAATCGAACATGGATTCACATTACCAAATGATTCAAACTAATAATCTTTTACTCTTTCCTTTCCTCTTTACTATTTTAGGTTGGCGCGGTGGCTCAACGGTTAGCACTGCTGCCTCACAGTGCCAGGGACCCAGGTTCGATTCCACCCTCGGGTGACAGTCTGCATGGAGTATGCACGTTCTCCCTGTCTCTGCGTGGGTTTCCTCCCACAGTCCAAAGATGTGTAGGTTAGGTGGATTGACCATGCTAAATTACCCATAGTGTGGTGACTAGATGGATTAGCTATGGTAAATATGGGGATCTGGGTCTGGGCGGGATGCTCTTTGGAGGGTCGGTGAAGACTTGATGGGCTCAATGGCCTCTTTCCACACTGCAGGGATTCTATGATTCTTTCAGTAGATTGTGTTTATGCATTGATGAAGTATGACAGACTGGTTTCATCTTCCAGTGGAAGTTGCTGCACCAGTCCTGCCAGATTATGAATTCATTCCTGCCAGTGCAAGCAAGACAAGACTGCAATTCCTTTCTAGAGAAAGAATTCGAGAGTATTTATCTCTAAATAGTAACATTGCCCTCGGGCTATGAGAACCACGCACTTGATGTGCTATTTTCAACAATGAAGTGCTACTGACAACTGCTCTGTCACATTCCGATCCATCATACCTCACCCAATGTGGGCAGGTTAATTACATCTTGAGCAGTCAATTTTCCGGGTGCTATTTGTGGAATCTAACCCGGTCCTCCTCACATGATTAGTCAGTCTGCATCTAGCAAAGATCGGATGGTGATGTTCCTGAAGGAGAGCTTGATGCTGTTTCCTGCACACATACCTCAGTTAAAATGGCACAAGACAGAAAAACGCCCATAGCCCTTGTGACATTGTGAAAACTAAACATCGGCTGTGTTTGCCCATAATTCTTTGGCAGGCTCACCAACAGCAAGGTTTTATTACAAGATA
>NC_063344.1:14246727-14255319 GCF_021869965.1 Rhincodon typus | reverse complement strand
TGTTGGCTGTGGGCTAAATAATGGCCAGGTCACCAGGAGGATTTCCTTTCTCCTTCAAATCATGCTGTGGCATCCTTTACATTCAACTTCAAAGGACATACGGGGTTTCAGTTTAACATCTCATCAAAATGGTAATGATCTGTGGCACTGCAGCACTTTCCTCAGTCCTGCACTGGATGTTGCATTCATATCTCTGAAGTGGGGCCTGAGCTTACAATCTGCTGTCTAATGACACCTAGGTCCATGATTTTGATTCTATACATAGCTCCCAAGGAACCATTATTTGCACATAGACAGCCCATGGAGCAAAAGCATGGAAACTCTCACAACAGAACGAAAAGACAGCTATCCTTTTTGAAGACTGATCTCATCGTTTTCAGTTCTGAACACAGCACAGATAAAATATAAATGTGCATCCTTGTAACAAAAGTTGGCTCCTATATTAAGGTAGCTGTATAACAGGTTCACCATGGTTCCTCACCTTGCTGACTGCTTGCAAAGCCTTTTTGGCATGTTCATACTCTGGGGACTCTTTCGGCGTTTTCTGGCAAATGGTCTGCAAAGAGAATTTCAGGGTGTGACACATGAGGCAGCACATTTTCTTTCTGAACAAGTGCCGTGTTTCAACAGCCGTTATCCTATTCGGGAAAATCAAAGATCAACAGACCATTATTCATTAACAACATCAATCGGTCCAGTGGGAAAGAGAGCAGCTGTGGGATATTGTGGCACAGGGGGATAGCGCAGAAATATGGTGTGGAATTAGGCAATTTGCCATGGAGGAAGTTCACGGGGGGCGCGCACAGAGGCTCAGTGGTTAGTACTGCCTCCTCAGAGCCCCAGGAACCTGGGCTCGATTCCACTCTCGGGCAACTTTCTGTGTGGAGTTTACACTTATGCCCCGTGTCTGCTTGGGTTTCTGCCAGGTGCCCCAGTTTCCTCCCGCAGTCCAAAGATGTGCAGGTTAGGTGGATGTTCCATGGGAAATGCAGGGTTACAAGGATTGGGGTGGGTCTGGGTGGATGGTCTTTGAAGGGATGGCATGGGCTTGATGGACTGAATGGCCTGCTTCCACACTACGATTCTATTCTGTGATCTAGAATGGCAGAGCAGGCTCAAGCAGCTGAATGGCCTATTCCTGCTCCTCTATTTCAAACCACCCCACCCAACTATGACATCTATTTGATTTTTTGTATATTTTTCTTGGTTTGAGACTTCCACTGCTGGATCTAAAAGACTATTCATGATTTGGCCAGCATTCACATTAAGAAGAGTTTATTTGTTTTGAGCTGTAAGCATCTGATTCAAGCTAGCAACTTTTTAAAATCATTGTAGCTGCATTTCCAACATTTCCGGTTTTTCTTCAGGCATACACCATCTGCAATGTGTTGTAAATATCTACCAATCCTAGTTCTTGTTTTGACAATTGTCCTCTAGTCTCAATAGCTTTTGTCTGAGGGCGGAGGGTTAAGAATGTTCCCGATTTCCACAATCCTTTATTGTACAAATGCTGCCTGACTTCACCCCTGGACAACGTTGCTTAAGTTTTATGGTATCACCTCCTTTGTTCTTCAACATAAATGTGAGGTGTTGCATTTGGGAAAGGCAAATCAGGGCAGGACTTATACATTTAATGGTAGGGTCCTGCAGAGTCTTGCCAAACAAGGAAACCTTGGAGTGCAAGTTCATGGTTCCTTGAAATCCCAGGCAGATAGGGTAGTGGATAAGATATTTGGTACACTTGCCTTATTGGTCAGTGTACTGAATAGAGGAGTTGGGATGTCATGTTGCAACTGTACAGGACATTGGTTAGGCCACTTTTGCAATACTGCATTCAATTCTGGTCTCCCTTCTATAGGAAAGATGTTGTTAAATTTGAAAGGGTACAGAAAAGATTTAAAAGCCTAGGTTGGAGTGTTTGAGCTACAGGGAGAGTCTGGTTAGGCTGGGGCCATTCTCCTTGGAGTGTCAGAGGCTGAGGGGTGACCTTACAGAGGTTTATAAAATCGTGAGGGGCATGGATAGGGTGAGTAGCCAAGGTCTTTTTCCCCAGGGTCTTGGATCCAGAACTAGAGGGCACAGTTTAAAGGTGAGGGGGACAAAATTTAAAAGGACCTAAGGGGCAATCTTTTCACACAGAGGGTGGTGCATGTATGGAATTAGCTGCCAGAAGAATGTAGAGGCTTGCACAATTACAACATTTAAAAGGCTTTTGGATGGGTACAGGTAGTTCTACTACAACGCGTGTTTTTATAACGCAAATTGTCTGTAACACGATTGATGATTAGTGGACGCTGTTTGGATAATGCAAATTTTCTGCTGTACAGGTATAGTAATTTTCTATAGGAATTTCCCTATAACACGATTTTCTATGACAATTTTCTACAGCGCGAGGTCACACAAGAACGCAACAGTTGCATAAAAGGAGAACTACCCGTACTAGGAATGATTTAGGGGGATATGGGGGAAATGCTGGGAAATGGGACTAGGTTAATTTAGGATATCTGGTCGGCACGGACAAGTTGGACCCAAGGGTCTGTTGCCGTGCTGCGCAACTGTATGACTCGAAGTATTCAAGTGTTCTTAAGGATTTCAAGCAAACAACGTAATGGGAGAAGGGAACAGGGGATCGTAGTCTGTTTTTGCCACTTAATGAAGGCAGGGAGTATTTTAGGTCAGTTCTTACGTCCATCAGCAGAGGAAGCCTCGTGACCCGCTGCATTGGGAGGATGAGAAATGAAATCATGGGCAGGTTCCTGCACTCAGGATGGGCTTCAATCTTCGTCAGGACTTCTTTGAAGTTTGGATTTGTATTACTGGAGAAGGGGGAAACACAACAGAAAAAAAAAATTGCAAAGACAACAGAGAGCAATGGACATGAAAACACGATCACCACCCAAAGCATCTCATTATATTTCAATGTTAAAAATCATTTGCATCACACTGAAATAATCCAGCAGTTTCCTGCTGCCTGGTCACCTTTGTAATCGACAAACACTTCAGTTTCAGAGCAGTTATCCATCAATTTGTGTCTATACTGGCCAGCATGTGTTAACATTAATTTATAACCAGAACCGTTCATATGAAAGATCTGATGAGAACCAGAATTACATACATAGAGAGTTAGCTCACAAGCCCTGTTTAACACATGCAGATAGATTTTCTTGGGATTGCCTTTTAAGGTTTAAGGAGCTTGATGGTAGACAGGGAGCGAGTGTAGTGACTGGGAGGAGAAATTAATGCCCATTTAAGGGACTTTTCCCATCACTGTGAGGATTTTACCTGCAGTGCGGAGATAGAATGTTGGTACTAAAAATGTAGCCTGATAGGTATAACTTGGAGGCCGGACAAGTTGGGTTAATGGGGCTGGGAGGTAGTGAAGAGCTGCTGTTTTGGGTCCTTGACTCCAGCGTACTTCCACTCCCTTCACCAACATACTTTTCCTCCCAAACTTCAAATTCTCTTCCTAGATCTTTCACCACATTCCACACATCATCCCTTCCCAAGCCAGAACCCATCAGCCTCGTCAGAGTGAGAGCCCAGACTGACCTCTGTGTCTGGGCTGCTTTGTTGACCACCTTCTTTAGAGGCTCTTGTAGTTCCAGCAGTGATCCTCAACTAGATCCCAACAGATGATCTCAAGCTCCCTCTAACCCTTGCAGT
This sequence comes from Rhincodon typus, assembly GCF_021869965.1. Classification (NCBI taxonomy): domain Eukaryota; kingdom Metazoa; phylum Chordata; class Chondrichthyes; order Orectolobiformes; family Rhincodontidae; genus Rhincodon; species Rhincodon typus. Next base: position 14,251,656 of record NC_063344.1, on the reverse strand, counting down.
CCCAGAATTGAGCTCCCTTTACTTGACTTCAGTTCAAGATCATTCATCCCAGCAGACTGAGGCTCCCTTAACTTAATCCTAATAAACACAATTTTCCATGACTGTATAAGAGCTCATGACCCCACAGGCTTGATTCCCATCCCTTCAATCCAGCATATCTAAGCTCTCACACTTTGGTCCAAACCCTCCTCCACTCTAACCCACTAAACTCAATATTCCTATATGTATACGCTACAGTTCAATATGTTTTATTCTAACAGGCTCAACCTCTGTCCACTTGAACTTACATTGTTCACCCAAGTAATTGCCAAAGGCCCACCAACAACAAAGGAATGAGGAGAAATGTTTTATATACACAACACAGCCAGAATTCTTGACATACTCACAGGAGTTTCTCAAGTGTGCGTTGCTGGTAGATCTCATTGGAGCAATACGTTACATAGGGGTCAAAGGTACATGTGGCATGTTTCTCAACAATATCACTGATATCAGGTATCAGGGCATTCTGTTGGTATCTGGCCTCAAGCTCCTTGAAGAACCTGTCAAAGCAATACAACAAAAGATCTCTAATCCAGGGGTACAAATGGAGTTATCATCCTGTATAAACAGTTGCTCCTGTGTTAGTTTAAGAACCATTCCTGCCACTCCACTTAACATTACTTCCAGCACCACAATCTCCAAATCCACTCCCCTTCCCACTCCCAACTGCAACTTGGGCAGTGCAGAATCTTTCATTCTGGGTAAGTCCTGTCTCTACTGAACAAGGTACATGTTCTGAGGTTCCGGTTGACAATGGGCAGAGATGGCCTGACTGCTCCAGTCATACTAATAAAAATAAAGACAACTTAATATACTCTCTGAAGGACAGTAGGTAGGATGAACAGAGCAATTGAGCAGCATCTCACAATGCCATAATAAATTGTAAATTAGGTGTTAATTGTGGCTCAGTAATAGCACTTATTCTGCCTGAGAAGAAACACACATGGGATTGAATATCATCAATAAAAAAACGCTTGGACTCATAGCTGATTTTCTGAAGAAAGGTCTAGGCCCGAAACATCAGCTTTCCTGCTCCTCTGATGCTGCTTGTACTGCTGTGTTCATCCAGCTCTACACCTTGTTATCTTGAACTCATAGCTGATGACTGGTTGCTTATTTCACCCCATTAAAATCAGTAGCCCTACCTTATTGTACAGCCAGTGCAATTTTACACAACTTTGCAATTTTACTAATGAAGGTTTATATTTTCAGAAAAAGTGAACCGCTGTCTTTAAGAACAAACAAGAAATTAAATTCCTGCTTTTCTTTTATGCTCTGTCATCCAGACAGCTCATTCAGTAACAATTGCTACCAAGGAGATGGCAAGGATCGACAAGGAGAAAAGACATATTTGAATTCAAAATAATTGCCCAAAGAAGCAGAGGGGGAGAAAGGAGTAATATTTATTTTTATGTAGCAAGTTCAGATCTGGAACGCATTGCCTGAAGCTGACTCTAAAGGCACTTCAGAAAGGAAACCAGATAAATACTTTACTTGAAGTAAAATGGTTCAGCATTCTAAGAGAAACAGAATGAGATTGATAGGGAGCTCATTCAAACAGTAGGCACTATCTAGCAAGATGGACTAAATGATCTCATTCAGTGCTGTAGCTGATTTTTAACTTGAAAAATCAATTTCCCAATGCTTTATGAAAGTGTTTGTTAACCTCTGTAAATGTTTGTTCTTAAAGCCAATTTTCTTCCATTTTGAATTCAATGAAAAGAATTCCACTATTACCTCCTGTTCAACAGCAAACGTTCGTAAAATATTAAATTCCATAACTGCGAAATTCTGTGAATCTCATTCTGTCATTGGGACATAATTTCTAACTGTTTCCACACTGCAGGGACCGTTATTAATATACAAGATGCAAGCAACTTTCTTTTATAAAGCTGCCTTTAGAAGCACCTCTATTAACAGCAGAGCACATGTTAGTGCTAGGCCAGAGACAGGGCCTAAAAAGGGCTGAAGACGAAATGACACGAAGCATTGTGATGGAATTTATGGTCCAAGGTTGCAAACCCTTCAGGATTCCTGGAATCTTAGGGCAGCTTGGTTACGTGGTGCAATGTCGGCAAAACTAAAGAACTGATCATCGACTCCAGAAAGAAAGGAGGAGAACACGCCCCCATCTACATCAACGGAACTGAGCTTGAGAGAGTGAAGAGAATCAAGTTCCTAGGAGTGACGATAACCAACAATTTGTCTTGGACTTCCCACGTAAATGCGACAATCATGAAGGCACAACAACGCCTCTTCTTCCTCAGAGATAATAGGAACTGCAGATGCTGGATAATTTGAGATAACAAGGTGTAGAGCTGGATGAGCACAGCAGGCCAAGCAGCATCAGAGGAGCAGGAAAGCTGACGTTTCGGGCCTAGATCCTTCTTCAGAAAAATCTGAATCTATTGATCCTTGTTCTGTGCTTTTTCCATAGTATAATTGTGGTCAATTAAATTACACTTCAACAGCTTTATGGTTTTAAAGCATTTGGGAGGATCATGTGCCTTTCTTTCTCTGAAACCTTACTGTGGGACCAAGTCCAATGGAGTCCCTCATGAGGAAACAGTTTCTACCAACCTCATTAAATTATTTAATTGTCATAAATAACTCAAGTAGGCGAACATTTTTCCTCAAATCCCATGATTCTTCTCCCTGTATATCCTGAAATGAGCCTGAGCCCACTGTCTTTGTAGGCACTTGTCATGAGGTAGTTCGTGATCTAATAACTGAGTGTAAAAGCAGACTTGCAACATCACCTATTGCTCATCAACTGACAATCATGAACCCTTGTCATGTGTAGATTTAAAGTATATTTTTAATATTTCACCAATCAGTGCAAGTTGTTATTCACTGATTATTCTATAAAAACAGCTTATAACTGAAGGAACTTAATCAAAGTTTTGTGTGATTATAGAAACATAAAAGATAGGAGCAGAGGGAGGCCATTTGGCCCTTTGAGCCTGCTCCACCATTCATCACGATCATGGCTGATAATCCAACTCAACAGCCTAATCCTGTTTTCTCCCCATAACCTTTGGTCCCATTCGGCCCAGGTGCTATATCTAGCTGCCTCTTGAATACATTCAATGGTCATGAATTCCACAGGCTTATCATTCTTTGGGTGAAGAAACGTCTCCTCATCTCCATCCTAAATCGTCTACCCTGAATCCTCAGACTGTGACCCCTGGTTCTGGACACACCCACCATCGGGATCATCCTCCCTGCATCTATCCTGCTTAGTCCTGTTAGAATTTTATAAGTCTCTATGAGATCCCCCCTCCTTCATCTGAATTCCAGCAAAAACAATCCCTACCTAGTCAATCTCTCCTCGTACGTCAGACCACCATCCCCAGAATCAGCCTGGTAAACCTTCGCTGCACTCCCTCAAGAGCAAGAGCATCCTTCCTCAGAAAAGGAGACCAAAACTGCACACAACATTCCAGGTGTAGTCTCACCAAGGCCCTGTACAACTGCAACAACACATCCCAGCTCCTGTACTTGAAACCTCTCACAGTGAAGGCCAACACACCATATACCTTCTTTACCGCCTGCTGCACCTGCATGCTTACCTTCAGTGACTGGTGCACAAGGACACCCAGGTCCCACTGCACACTCCCCTCTCCCAATTTACAGCTATTGAGGTAGTAATCTGCCTTCTTGTTTTTGCTTCCAAAGTGAATAATCTCACATTTATCCAAATTATACTGCATCTGCCTCTGATTTGCTCCCTCACCCAACCTGTCCAGATTGTGCTAAAGGATCTCTGCATCCTCGTCACAGTTCACCTTCCCACCCAACTTGGTATCATCTGCAAACTTTGCGATGTTACATTTTGTTTCATCCAAATCATTAATATATATTGTGAATAGCGTCTCAATATATGTCCATTTCAATACACTCCCCCCGATCCCATGTGCTTTAATCTTGCACAATGATCTCTTATGCAGGACTTTGCCAAATGTTTTCTTAAAGTCCAAAGTATCAAAGAAACAGCAGGTTTTGTGAATGAAGTCAAGGTAAAAGTGGGTTCAATCTAATTTGCACATAAATCCACCCGTCAATCAATTTCTGTAAATTCCTCTCTGCAACGGCAACAACACGTAGATTTCAGAACAGATAAGATCCACCATCAGGACTTGGAACAAAGAGATAGTAAGAACTGCTGATGCTGCAGTCAGAGATAACACAGTATGGAGCTGGAGGAGATAGTAGGAACTGCAGATGCTGGAGAATCCGAGACAACAAGGTGCAGGGCTGGATGAACACAGCAGGCCAAGCAGCATCATAGGAGCAGAGAGGCTGACGTTTCGGGCCTAGACCCTTCAGCAGAAAAGGGGGAGAGGAAGGGGGTTCTGAAATAAATAGGGAGAGAGTGGGAGGTGGATAGAAGGTGGATAGAGGAGAGGATAGGTGGAGAGGAAACAAACAGGTCGAAGAGGCGGGGATGGAGCCAGTAAAGGTGAGTGTAGGTGGGGAGTTAGGAAGGGGATAGGTCAGTCCAGGGAGGACGGACAGGTCAAGGGGGCGGGATGAGGTTGGTTGGTAGGAGATGGAGGTGAGACTTGAGGTGGGAGGAGGGGATAGGTGGGAGGAAGAACAGGTTAGGGAGGCAGGGACGAGCTGGACTGGTTTTGGGATGCGGTAGGGGGAGGGGAGATTTTGAAACTTGTGAAATCCACATTGATACCATTGGACTGCAGGGTTCCCAAGCGGAATATGAGTTGCTGTTCCTGCAACCTTCGGGTGGCGTCGTTGTGGCACTGCAGGAGGCCCAGGATGGACATGTCGTCTGAGGAATGGGAGGGGGAGTTGAAATGGTTCGCGACTGGGAGGTGCAGTTGTTTATTGCGAACCGAGCGTAGGTGTTCTGCAAAGCGGTCCCCGAGC
>NC_063344.1:14207258-14246327 GCF_021869965.1 Rhincodon typus | reverse complement strand
TCTTCTATCCGCCTCCCACTCTCTCCCTATTTATTTCGGAACCCCCTTCCCCTCCCCCTTTTCTGATGAAGGGTCTAGGCCCGAAACGTCAGCCTCTCTGCTCCTATGATGTTGCTTGGCCTGCTGTGTTCATCCAGCCCTGCACCTTGTTGTCGTGGAGCTGGAGGAACTCAGCAGACCAGGCAGTATCAGAGGAGCAGGAAAGTTGACGTTTTGGGTCGGGACTCTTCTTCAGAACCTTTCAGGGTCCTGACCCGAAACGTCAACTTTCCTGCTTCTCTGATGCTGCCTGGCCTGCTGTGTTCCTCCAGCTCCACACTGTGTTATCTTGGAACAAAGAGCTTTTAGTGGTACAGTCTTCAACACAAGAATGACATTGATTGATGCAGGATCTCCTGAATAATTAACATCCCACTGTTTGCAAACTATAATGTCTTAAGGTGACAAGTACTTAGGTCGGAGAGACTGAATTACACCCGCTTCTGGGAATCACAGCCATTGTATGGGAAGATCCAGATCCTGAGTTAGATACAACAGCATCTGTAAGTAGCAAATGATAATAGGAAACTAAAAAATTTTCTGCCCCTGGGGTGAGGGACTTCAGCTGTGCACTGAGACAAGAAAAAAGAACTGGAACTATCTGCCTCTCAGATGGGAAGATTTGCAGAGATATTAAAAAGATTTTCAAAACAAGAAGAAACTGTTTCCATTAGCAGGAAGGAAGTAGAAGCAATGGATTCAGATTTAAGAAATTGGCAAAAAAATGAGACAAGAAATTACATAAAGGTAAAGTTGCCATAGTCCTAGTGGACCATTGTCTGTTCTCTCATTTGAGAGAGAGAGAGAGAACTTGTGTTGAGGTTCACCTGATGATGACCACACCTCAGGGGATGGGCAAGGTTGAGGAGGTGCAACATTTATGGTAAGCTCAGCCAGAGCAGGAATTGAATCTCCTTCACCATTTAGTAAGATCATGGCTGATCTGATTACTCTAAATTTCTGTTGATGCCTAATAACCTTTCATCCCCTTAGTATCATTCTGCAATGCAAATCATCCATCCAGCCAACTGAGCTAACTGACCCCCTCCCCTAATGGTTGAATACAGCAGGTTGCAATGATCTGTAACTAAGATTCTAAATTTTGATTTTCAGATCCCTGCTTTCAAATCCCTCTATGATCTTGCTCCTCCCTATTTCACTCATCATCTCCAGCCAATTTTTGCATTCCTCCAATTCTGGTTTCTTCTCCAATTTTCATTGCTCCACTATTGACGGCTCTGTCTTCAGATGTCTAGGCTCTGAGCAGCTCCAATAGGAACTTTCAAAAAGGAATTGAATATACACTTGAAAGGGGGGTAAAATGTGTATGTGCAGAGCAAGTGTAAAGGAGGTCGTACGATTCTTACAGGAGATACAGAAGTTGCTGGCTAGGCTGGTATTTGTTGCCCATCTCTAACTGAAAGAAATTGGACAACTTCCTCAAACAGCGGGCAATACAAACTTATAAATCAGCAGCAGGAGTAGGCATTCAGCCCATTGAGACTGCTTCATCATTCAACAAGCTCATGGCTGATCTGGTTACTCCACATTGTTGCTTAATAGATACTTTGTACCTGAGATGGTGCCGTGTGTGGTGACATTGCACACTTTTAACTGTACTCCTGTACTTCTGTGCTTGAGTACACATGATAATAAAATCTATTTCTACCCCAATAACCTTTCACTTCCTTGCTTATCAAGGGTTTTTCTACCTCCGTGTTAAAAATATTTCAAGGTTCTCTATACACTGCTTTTTGGGGATGAGAGTTCCAAAGACATTCCAATGACATTCAGGACTGAATGAAGGGACGTTGAAAAACACCATGCCATTCCATCATGGATGTTACTTTGGGGTTGATTAGCTCAGTTGGATGGCCAGCTGCTTTGCACTGCGGAGTGATGTCAGAAGCATGGGTTCAGCTCCAGTACTAGCTAAGATCACCACTCTGCCTTCTCAACTTCACCCTTTGGCATGATGTCCCTCAGGTTAAGCTCACCACCAGTCGATTCATTGTCTTTCACTCTCTCTCTCTCTCTAGTGAAAGAGCAGCCTGTGGTTATAACGAATCTCACTACTTTGTGATGATATCCTGCAAATGCTAGCTTAAGGGCATATGTTCCTCTGAAAAGGCACACAGAGGAAATGGGGACCACACCACATATTGGGTGCTTTGTAGAATACAATAAGCAATAGAAAAACCAGGCGCCTATTTCTGGTAAAGAAAATTCAAGGTTAATTCATTGATGTTTGAGAAGATTTTGAATATTTACAATATGATTAAGAACTCAAATTAAATTAAAAATTAGGAACGAGAAGGTAAGTCAAGAGTCACATTTTCACCTGGTTATTAGAACGATGGAACAATTCCTAAGTGAAATTTACTGGAATCAGCAACGTTCGTCAAAAAACATGCTAAATGCTGAGGATGCTGGAAATCTAAACCAAAGATAGAAAAAAATTCTGGACAATTTCATCTGCTTATGGTGAATAAAGAACTGTTATAAGTTCAAAGTGATGCAGGGCGCTCCATAAATCAAACTATCGCTTTGTTCCAAAACAAAATGGAAGTATAAGAATGATACAATAGCTGTGCCAAGAAAACATCTGTTATTCCCACTGAAATTACCGAAGTTTCATTTTGTAAAATAAAAAAAAAATGGTTCAAGCAAATAAAAGATAATTCAGCAAGTAATGATTAGCCAGTCCAATCTGGGGATAGAGATTTAATGAAGACAAGGGGCCTGGACAGAGTAGATGGGGTAAAGCTTGTGAAAAAATGGAAATTGAATGGTCACAGATATAGTGTCATTGCCAAGAGAATAAAGTGACATAAGGAAAACCTTTGTCACACAGTGAGTGGTTTGGGTCTGGAATGTACTGCCTGAGAATGTGGTAGAAGCATGTTTAATTGAAACATTTGAGAAGAAACTGGACTGTTATCTGAAAAAGTACAACGTAAAGAGTTTTGAGGAGAATGCAGGCGAATGGCACTACTGAATTGTTATTTGGACAGCTAGAACAGACAAGATAGGTTGAACAGCCTCTGTCTGTGGTGTAACAATGTTGAGAAAATACAGCAATAAAAGCCATTTAGCCCATGCGCTTCTGTCAGATTTTTTGGAAATACGATTCCATTAGCCACGTTGCCCCTCCCCCTTCTCATGTGCTCTCCAATCTTTGTCCATAAACATGCAAATTATTCCTTTGCATAGGAGTTGTTGGCAAGATCCATATTTATTGGTCCTCCTAATTTGTCCTCAAGGCAGATGTGGTGATGGGTCTTCTTGAAATCCTGCTAAACATGCACCAGTTGGTGTAGAGACACTGTTTTTTGTAGAGAACAGGACCAAAAATGAAGTAATTGGGGTTATGTTGTGGTTGGAATTGGTTATGGCACAGAGTTGCAGAGTTGTCACTAGATTTTATCTCTGAAGTCTCTTTTAGCCCATGAACACTTCTTCTAAACGAGAACCAACTCTCTTTGTGCAGGACAATTGGGTTGTGCAATATTATTGGTCTAAAGAAGGTGAGACTATTAGACAATGGCTGATTAGGGAGGCGATGGCCTAGTGGTATTATCGCCGGACTGTTAATCTAGAGACCCAGATAATGTTCTGGGGACCCGGGTTCGAATCCTGCAATGGAGATGGTGGAATTTGAATTCAATAAATATCTGGAATTAACAATCTAATGATGGCTGTGAATCCATTGCCGATTGTCGGAAAAACCCATCTGGTTCACTAATGTCCTTTAGGGAAGGAAACTGCCATCCTTACCTGATCTGGCTTACATGTGACTTCAGACCCACAGCAACGTGGTTGACTCTCAACTGCCCTCTGGGCAATTAGGGACGGGCAATAAATGCTGCTCAGCCAGCGACACCCTCATCCCGAGAATGAATATAGAGATTAAAAAAAAGAGAATGTAAGACTTAGGAGCACGAGTAAGAGTAGGCCATTTGGCCCTTTGAACCTGTTCCTAAACAGGTGGTGTTGGTGATTATGGCTGATCTGTTTGTGGTTTCAACTCCTATTTTCCTGTCTGGGTCCCCATAACACTTGGCTACAATCAAAAATCTATATCAGCTTTGGATAACTTCAATGACCCAGCCTCCATTGTTTCCACGGCCTAGTGAGAGAAAAAAATTCTCATCTCCATCTTAAAAAGATTTTCTTCCCTAAATGGTGTCGTCTGGTTCTAGTCTTTCCTACAAGGTGATAGCCCGTTACGACACGGGAGTATGGGATTTAAGCAGTCTTTTTTTGGTGGGGGGGTGGTGCGAGGTGTGGTTAGCTATAAATCTTGTAAGTAATGTACAGCTGTCCCCAGTCATCAAGGTAAACTGCACCCTCACTGGAACACAATTCAAGCATTTTATGTATGTATTATTTATGGATATACTGAGCTGTCTGTTATAGTGGCATTTGCAGGCCTGTAACATAATATGTATGAATTCCCAAGTCAAAGTCCAGTGGAATTTAAAAAAAAGCTTGTTGAAAGGGCAGGGAACCTTTTGCAGATAGGGTTACCACAGAGACAATGATAACTTATGTCTAAGAGATATAGATAAGATAGAAATGCTTCAGTAAGGGAGGAGCATAAACCAAAGACAGTTCTCCTAAACAAATTTAGGATTAGTTTTTAAACTGCTACTGGGATTTAGCATCTTTTTATAATTTGAATTTGGTGGTAGTGTTTGTATTGATTTAACTGTGATAACTTGCATGCTGACAAGTACTGGACAAAATGGCTGTCATGTTCCTGACTGATCATCACCCTGTAATCATGGTTTGACTAGGCCCCAGGTGAAGTAGAATCCCTACAGCATGGAAGCAGGCCATTTGGCCCATCGGGTCTAAACTGACCCTCTGAAGAGCATCCCACCCAGACCCAACCCCCTGCCCTATAACCTCGCATTTCTAACAGCTAATCCACCCAGCCTGCACGTCCCTGGACACTGTGGACAATTTAGCATGGCCAATCCACCTAACCTGCACATCTTTGGGTCGTGGGAGGAAACCAGAGCACCTCGAGGAAACCTACACAGACACAGGGAGAACGTGCAAACTCCACACAGACAGACACCCGAGCTGGAACCAAACCTGGCTCCCTGGCGCTGTGAGGCAGCAGTGCTAACCACTGAACCACCGTGCCACCCTTATAACCCTGCTCAAAAACAGTTTTAAAATATAGAGTTGACAAAAAAAAACTCCTCTTTTCAAAGTGGGAGTGTAGATTGAGTTTAAAATTGGGCTAAATCTTGCATCAGCATTTAACAATTTTCCAGGAATTTGCCTAACTCCCGGCCAACACTATGATAAACCATAAGGGCACTACAGTTCCATCATTTTATGTTCTTTGAACAGTTTCACCTTGTCAGAAATAAACTTGTTGAAAATAGGGAGAAAATGTTGTTGAGCAGGTTGGGTCAGCTGGAGGTGTGCTCTCATGTGATCTCGCCTCTTGAAATATGACCAACCAGAGCTGATTTCTAAAGTAATATGGTTCCTGACTAGAGACCATGAGTTCAAAACAATTCAGTTCATTCTCTGAATTTCTCCAATTCTCAAGAATGCCCTGCTTCTTCAAGAAAGAGGCTGACCAGTTCCCCTCATCTCTCCTCACTTGGCTGGCCATCCATTTTTCTTATGGCAATTTCTGAAGCACCTTTGGACAGGTCTTCACCTCAAAGGGGTTCTCTACAAATGCATACCATTGTTGAACAGTGGACTCGAATACAGCGGCAAGTGAATGTAATGCTTGTTCAGCAGACTACATTATACATTGTACAAAACTAACATGAAAGAAACAGGTCATTTGGCCCAACAGCTTCAAGATAGTGTCCATTCTCCAACACAAATCTCATCCCACTCTTTCCTTTGTCTGTTAGAATATTATGTTCACTTCTCCCTCATGTGCCAGCTTCCTTTAAATGACTCAGTTCGCTCCCAAATGGCATTTACCAGTATCGCCTGTTTTACCTGCCCATCCAAGATTTCCCCCATTCTTTTCCTTCGAATTAACAACAACAAAGTGGAACACTGTTCTAAATATGCCACCTGACTTCTCCTAATCATTAAATCACTTATCATCCAAGTGATGGAGCCAGGAAGCTATCCAAATGCAGGAATTAATCACAGGCAAAGTAGGGGTACATTTACACAACCAGATTCTATGAAGAGAACAGGAAGTAATATTAACGGTCTCAAGTCAGGAGGCTCAGGAAATTGCAAGCTAGATCGCCTCTTTGCGCTAAGTGAGTTCAGTTCAGCCGCAAGAACTCCATATGAACTCAAAATCCTGGGCTAAGTGAGGGGTGCGCAGGCAAGCAGCGAGAATTCTCCAGTGATGACACACTTGATTCCAGCTGTAAAAGGAACGATGAGTGAGAATACGGTTGAGTTTGGCTGTGACTCTCCTCAACAGTCGATGTTCACTGTTAGCACCACAGACGCAGACAAAAGTCAGTCTCTGGTTACTTGGATGAGACAGCAGAGGGTGATAGTGTCACTGTACTCCAACAGGAGTCAGTGCCATCAAGACATGGAGAGGGGAGAAAATCCAAATAGAAAGGTAACAAAGGACGGTGTTAAGCATACACAAAGAGGACATTTCCAGAAATGCTGCAACAACAGAGTTAAATCCAAGCAAATTAAGTTTCACGGGCTTAGCTTAGAATGGCAAGGCAGTGAATAAGCAACAGCTGCCAAAAAATATCCCAGAAGCTGATTGGAGGCTGTGGTTGTTCTCAAGTGTGGAGGAAGGCAAGCTTCCTGTATCGGCTCAGGGTGAAGTGGATTGCACTCTTATCTCTCAAGAGTCTTCCAGCTCCACTTTAGTCAATGGGACATTGTTCAACAGATATATACGGCATACTGTAGCATAGCTCCAACCCACAACTTGCCACACAAAAATACGCTGGCACCATAAATACAGTGAACTAACAGTAGTTTTTATGGTTATGAAATATTTTCACTGGCGGGAGGGAGCCAAAGTTGGATGACGAGTATTTTAACATAATCACTAGTAAACCCAACAGGGAATTCAGGAGAAATTGCTTTATTCAGAGAATAGGTAGAAAACAGAACCCACAACCAAGGAGTTGTTGTGGCCAAAGATATACATACATTAAAGGAAAAGTAGGTATATGGTGAATTGCTCCTTTAGAGGGTCAGCACAGACAAAGAGTCATAGAGCTGTACAGCATGGGAACAGGCCCTTCGGTCCAAAGAGTCCATGCTGACCAGAAACCCTAAATCAATCTAGTCCCATTTGCCAACATTTGGGCCATATCCCTCTAAACCCTTCCTGTTCATATACCCATTCAGATGCCTTTAAATGTTGTCATTGCACCAGTCTCCATTACTTCCTTTGGCAGCTCGTTCCATACGCACACCACCCTCTGCTTGAAAAAGTTCGCCCTTAGGTCCCTGTTAAATCCTTCCCCTCTCACCATGACAGATTGAATTGCCTCCTTCTATAAATTTTCTACGACTCAACATACAATGAGAAAAGGAATAGAAGGATATATTAATAAAATGATGTGTAGTTGGGTATAAGGAGAGTTGTACATGGCATAAACACTGGCAGACCAAATAGCCAGTTTTAATGTTCTACATTCTACACCTGGAAGCCAGCCAGAAGAATTCTTTCACCAGTTGATGACAACACTGGTCAAGTCAGATCCCAGAGTGAAACCTGGCTCGACAGATCGTAAGGTTTGTTTTTGCAATTTGTGACTGTGGTGGTTAGTCACTGTACATATTCACACAAGGCTGTCAATGTACTTTTAACAAACAAACATCAAAGTTCATTTCACAAAAGAGGAAAACAGAATGATTTTATAGTATATAAGAATTACTTGTAATAGCTTTGTTACAAATATGAGAAACACAGATTCAATATTTTTTCCCTCAGCTTACTGATCCTCAAACCTCAGTTAGGAATCACCCCCTGTTCTGAGGAAGGGTTACCGGACCCAAAACATTAACTCTTGAGTTTTCTTCACAGAAGCTGCAAGACCTGCTGACCTTTTCCAACAACTTCTGTTTTTGTTTCACCCTAGTTGCCACTTTAGAATTCCTTGTTCGGTCAGGACAACTGTACTTAGGTTCTTTCCAGCAAATTTCTACATAGACTTACATCCACACGAGTCCTTTAAACAAAGCGCTAACACCACTCATTTACCCTTAACACATTTTCCTTAAACTCATGCGTTCAACATCAACCTTTCTCGTTCATTCACCAGATGTGGGCGTCACGGGCTCAGATAGCATTAATCGCCCATCTCTAATAGCCCTGAGGGCAGTTAACAGTCAACCATATTGCCACAGGGATGGAGTCACATGTAGGCCAGACCAGGGAAGGATGGCAATTGCTTTCCCCAAAGGACATTAGTGAACCAGATGGTTTTCCAACAATTGACAACTGTTTTGTGGTCATCAATAGACTCTTAATTCCAGGTTTTTTAAATTGCATCTGTCATGGTGGATGGCAGATGGAATAAATGAGGCTTGTTTCCTTTCCGATAACTTAAATTCATCTGTTTCTGTATCTTGTTCCAGTCCTATTTGGATCGTTCCCCACAACTCTTTCTCCACTAAATTGATGACATCATCACTGCTGCTTCCCTCTCGTGTTCTGAACTGGAAAATTTGAACAATTTCACCCTCACCTTCACCTGGTCCATCTCTGACTCCTCCCTTCCCTTCCTCGACATCTTTGTTTCCATTGCTAAGGATAGGCTGGCCACCAAAATTCACTACAAACCCACCGACTCCCACAGTTAACTACGCATCTCACACTCTGCTTCCTGAAAAGACTCCATCCTATTCTCCCAGTTTCTCCAACACTGTTCTGATGATGCTACCTTCGTAGGGTGCCCTCTGAAATGTTCACCTCTTTCCTCAATGGAGGATTCCCATGACAGATAGGGTCCCCAGCTGTGTCCAACCCATCTTCCACAATTCTGCCTTCACCCCTTCCCTCCCACAACAGCAATATGGTCACTCTGGTCCTCACTTACCAGCCCACCAGCATTCACATCCAAAGGATTGTAAGTTGCTGTTTCTGTCACCTCCCACCAGATGCATAACCAGATATATATTCCCTTCCCCTCCCTTATCAGCTTTCCGCAGGGACCATTCCCTCTGGGACACTCTGGTCCACTCCTCCTCCATTCCCAACATCTTGCAGCACTCCCATGGTATCTTCCCCTGCAATCATAACAGTTGTAACACTTGCCCATTTACCTCCATCCTCCTCACCATCCAAAACACACCTTCTAGTTGAAGCAGCAACTTACCTGCACTTCACTCAATCTAGTCTGCTGTCTTCTCCGCTCACAATGAGGTCTCCTCTACATTAGGAAGACAAAGTGCATACTGGGTGACTGTTTTGCAGAACACCTACGTTCTGTCCACAAAAATGACCCTGGGTTTCCAGTCGCCTTCCACTTCAACGCACCACTGTACTCTTGCGTCAACATCTCTATCAGAGACCTGCTCAAGTGTTCCCAGTGTGGGTAAATCTCATTTTCCGTGTGGGAAACCTGCAGCCTCTGGGCCTCAGCATTGAGTTCAATAACTTTAGAGCCTGACTCCATCCTTCCATGTTTTATTACCCACCCCACACCCTGTCCTGTTATGACATGGGTTGCTTTTAACACGGTCCCCCATTCACACATACTCCTAGGCCTTTTATCGCACTATTGCATTCAGTATAGCTCAATAATTCTCGCCTACGATGTGCAGGTGCTGGTGTTGGACTGGGGTGGACAATGTCAGAAATCACACGACACCAGGTTACAGTCCAACAGTTTATTTGAAAGCTCTGAAAGCTTGTGTTTTCAAATAAACATGTTGGCCTATAACCTGGTATCGTCTGATTTCTGACATTCTCTGCTACTCTTAGCTCTTATTACCACATATTCAGCTTTTCTTCTGTCCTGGCCTGCTATCCATAATCTCCTTGTTGACTTAGCCCTTTCATACCTCTCTTTCTCTGGGCTTCAGCTCCACCTATCTGCTCGTCTCTCCCCTTCCCCCTGCCACTGGCCCAATTTTGGCTTCAGGGTAAATACAGTTCTGATGAAGAGTCACTGGACTCGAAACATCAACACTCCTTTCTCTCCACAAATGCTGCCAGGCCTGCTGAATTTCACCAGCAATTTATGTTTCTTTTCCAAAATCTCCAGCATCTGTACTTTTTTGTTTCATTTCAGCGTTTCTGTACCAGTTTACTTCTGGGTTTGTAAGCCATAAATGACTCCTTCTCCTGTCCAGACTGCTTTGGAGACAGCCAAACTACACTGTTGCTCTTAAAAGCCTTTTCTCTCTGAATGATCTGTTATTTTCTTTGAAAGAAACCTGCACAAACTCTGACCTTCTGGATGGTTGTCTTAAACGTATATGTTTCTATCTCTGTCTGTCTGTATTGAAAGGATGCCTTGTGCTTGGCAACAGTCCATTTATGTCCTCTTGTCTAAACTGGACTGTTTACCTCAAAATTTTAGTTTAAATCCTCAGCGCATGAAAACAATTCTCCAAACAATCTGTACCACTCAGAACTCAAAATGAAAATGTGGCATTGTATGTTACAAAGGGAACTTGTTGTTTAAACACGCAGTGACTAAACTCTTGTGAAATTCCTGTACACATCCTCTCTCCATCCCACATTCCTAATGTTTATTCCCATTCGACTCTGCTGGCCATTAAATTCCATGGGCACCAGTCCACATCACTGTCTTATCCAACTGGACATTCTTCATGGCTGAACTACATTGAAGCAACAACATGGAAACAGTCCATATTTGTGTATGCAATCCCTGCAGGCAAATAGTTGACATTACTTTTCCAAGCTCAATTCATCCCTTTTCTTTCCTAATCAATCAGATCCTGAATGGTGACACAGCCCTGGGTTTTCATGGAGTGGTGCAGACTCTGTTGATCTTTAAAAATTCAGATGTCCCAGTCCCATTTCTGACAGATCCCATGTTCGTTGGCAGGGAAAGGGAACAGGACATGACTAACAAATGCAGAAATAACTCAACTGAGGTCAGTGCCAAGTTCAATCAGATTTTATTTTCACTTACTGAGGGCCATACTCCCCCATTTCTGAAGAAGGGTCTTGACCCGAAACGTCAGTTTTCCTGCTCCTCTGATGCTGCTTGGCCTGCTGTGTTCATCCAGCTCTACACCGTGTTATCTCATTTAAATCTGTAGCCCTTTTATTGAAAGTTTTGTTTTAAAAACAGCCTGCCTGTGTCAGTGAGAATTGAAAACCCTGTTCAAATAGGTGAAAATAGATGTTTGTTGACATTTCCCAAGGGCTATTACTATATTATTCTGAATACTTGGCTCCCTTTCCACAATCTACAGTTATATCAGTTGGGTGGGTCCCAGTGTATCCACATCACATGGAAGAATAAAGAAAATAAAATGCCTAAGGTCAATGACCTACAATGGCTCCAGTTAAGCAATGCTTCTGTGCTCCTCCAACTTTGACCTGCTCAAAATTTGCAACTGTGATTATTCCACTATTTGCGCCTGTGCCTTCAGATGCCTGGGCCCTAAGCATTGGAATTCCTCCATAATTCTCCCAACTAGGGTTTTCTCTTTTATCATAGTCTTAAGAGAGCTGAGACCTTCGACTAAATTTTTCTATTCGCTCTCTATGTGACTTGGTGTCAAATTTTGTCTTACACTGCTCCTGTAAAAGGCATTGGAATGTTTCACAGAATTAAAGCTGCTACATAAATACAAATTGTTGTTGCATTACTTGCAGTGGCTGCATTTGATAAAGTATTGTCCAGCTGTGAAGCAGTTTGGGAAAATCTGAGATTGGAAGGTGCTACATGAATACCCGCTTTCTTCATTTGAAAAGGTTTACATCCATTGCATCATCTCAGTTGCAGTTGATCCCACTTCAAATTCTGTTCTATAATAGGTTGTCAAAAGCATTGCACAGATTATCACAACAATATGAATTTGCATCATCAACTCTTTTTGTTCATGCTTCATGTGTGAAGAACACAAACAGTCACCTTTCACACTACCCCTTTCTGTAGAAATCTGTGATTATTAACCTAAATGCAGGAAAACCCAACCCTCCCCCAAACCAAACAAGGCAGGAGCGGGGAAGGGAAGGGTATCCTTCTGTGATGCTAATTAGGGAATCGCTTGGGAATTTCTGCTCTGATATAGAAACACTCAGCATTCCGCAGTGCTGTGCCACATACACAAGACTCTGGTTCCAATTTACTCTAGGGTAAAATGAGCTTTTGTATATTGAGGATGCAGGGATGGTAGTGGGGGTGGAAATCATTGAATCTCTACAGTGTAGAAGCAGGCCATTCAGCCCATCGAGTCCACAATGACCCTCTGAAGAGCATCCCACCTAGATCCACTCGTGTACCCTGTCCCTGTATCCCCGTTGGCTAATCCACCTGGCCTGCACATCCCCCGACACTGTGGGCAATTCAGCATGGCCAATCCACCTAACCTACATACAGATTAAAAAAAACTGCAGATGCTGGAATCCAAGGTAGACAAGCAGGCCAGACAACATCTGGAGGGAAGGAGAAGTCATCGTGTCGGGTATTACCCTTCTTCAGGACTAGATGTGGGGTAGAGGGAGCTGCAGATAAAGAGGGGGAGGGGATGTAACAAGATGGTGGTGACAGATGGACACTGGTAGTAGGTACAACCTGGTTGGTCGATGGGAAGGATGAACCCAGTTGGTGGCTGAAAGGGAGGATCAGAAGGTAGAATGGAAGGGAAGAGGTGGGGCTGGAAAGGGAGCCGGGGGATGGGTGAGAAGGTTATTTGAAATTGGAGAACTCAATGTTGAGTTGTCCGGGCTGTAGATAAGGTGTTCGTTCTTCAAATCTGCGTTGAGTCGTTGCGGCACTGGAGAAAGCCGAGGATGGACGTGTCAGAGGGGAAGTTGAAATGGGTGGTGACCGGTTATTGCCCAAGTGAAGATGCTCGGCGAAACAGTCACTTAATCTACGTTTGGTCTCACCGATGTAGAGAAGACCACATCGGGAGCATCGGATGCAATAGACTAGGTTGGAGGAAATGCAGGTGAAGCTCTGTCTCCATCTTTAGACTGTGGGAGGAAATTGGAGCATCCAGCGGAAACCCACGCAGACACGGGGAGAATGTGCAAACTCCACACAGAGGGTGGAATCGAACCTGGTTCCCTAGAGCTGTGAGGCAGCAATGCTAAACACTGAGCCACTGTGCCATGGCTGGTGGAGGATGAGTGAATAAAATGAGCAATCATAATAATCCAACTTGGACTTTCAGTGCAAAATTCCCTCCCTTTCATTCAAAATGTGAGCAAACAGGAACTTCAGCTTTACTGTCTTCATTGCTCAGATCTTTGAGTATAGGAGTTGGGACGCTATGTTGAGGTTGTACAGAATATTGGTGAGGCCTCTTCTGGAGTATTGCATCCTGTTCTGGTCTCCCCGTTAAACAAAGGATATTATTAAACTGGAGAGGGTTCAGAAGAGATTTACCAGCATGTTGCAGGAATGGTGGGTTTGACTTTTAAGGAGAGGCTGGATAGATTGGGATCTTTTTTCACTGGAGCGTAGGAGGTTGAGAGGTGACCTTGTAGAGGTTTATAAACTAATGAGAGGTATAGATAAGGTGAATGGCAGGTATCTTTTCCCTAGGGTAGGGGATTTCAGGACTAGGGAGCTAAATTTAAGGTGAAAGGCGAAAGATTTAAAAAAGACATGAGGGGCGACTTTTTTTTATATAGAATGGTTCGTGTGCAGAATGAACTGCCAGAGAAAGTGGTGGATACGGATACAAATACAACGTTTAAAAGACATTCAGATAAGTACATGAGTAGGAAAGCTTTGGATGGATATGGGCCAAATGCAGGCAGATTGGACTAGTTTAGTTTGAGATTATGGTTAGCATGGTCTGGTTGGACCGAAAGGTCTGTTTCCGTGCTGAATGATTCCATAACTCTACGAGTAGCTTGGACAATAGGAATAAAGCGGGAATTTAGAGTTCAATTGTTAATCAATATGATCGCTTGGATGGCACAAATAGCATTAAGTCAGTGTTTTCTCGTGTGACCCCATTTTCATGCCTCAGAATTTGTGGAACCCAAGGTGAAAACCTTAGAAGGTACAGGAATCATTTAAGAGGGGTCAGGGTGACAATGGGATGTCAGACCTTCAGCTATTGAGGGAATTTGACAGGGGGAGCAGTGGGGAAGAGATGCAAAATGATTTGAAAGTGTCCTCTATCCCTCCCTCCCTTCAATATGCCCCGTAATCTCTCCCTCAACTTCACCAAACATCACACCAACCACTCCCCGCCAATGCTGACTCATCCCTATTCCACCACCTAACTCCCACCCTTCGCTTCCACCATCTCCCTCATGAGGCAGCAGATGAAAAGATGGGCAGAATCATCACTGGCTTTTTCAAACAGGTTATCACTCACCAGGAATCGGGCTTCTCAAGGGAGCAGGTTGCCCTCTCGAGAACAAGAACAGTGTGGGCATTGGAAAGGCATCATATGGTCAGGACTCAGTCTGAGCTCCACAGTGCCCATCGATTCTTCAGAGCCTGTGTTCCCAAATCTCAGCTGGCAACCTTGCCAACGGTCAGGGGCCACAGTTTGGGAAACCCTGCACTAGAGACTAAATAGCTTGCCTCTTCCAGGCAATGAAAATAGATCTTTCATGACTGGAGAGTTTGTGCACAAGAAAGAGTTAACTGTGTGCCAAGCGAACAGTTTCTATTAAATTGGCTGCTTGCCAGGATCATACATCAGTCTTCAATTCAAATAGACTTTCAGCAGGTGGTTCACATGGTGTAGTTTCATGTCGATGCACAACTTGTACGACACACTAAAAGTGTTACTTGCCAGCTCACCAAACCAAAGTTAATGAAAGAGCTCATCGTGTGAAAGGAACTACTTGAATTGAATGGGACTGAAAGGCTCAAGATACAGAATGGAAATATATAAATTAAAAATTCTCCACGACAGTAACTTTAAATTCTGAATGAATGCTTCTTCTTGCAGGGTGTTCCCTCCTTCCAGACACTTTCTAATCAACCTGTTCACAGATGTTACGGCACACCTATGGAGCAGGTAGGAACTTGAACTTGGGCCTCCTGCCTCAAAGGTAGGAATGCAATGACTGTGCTACAAGACAAATGTAAGCTCAGTGAGTAGCATTCTCATCTCTTCAATCATCCCTTCAACCATTCAAAACCAACTCCAGAGAGTTGAGAAGTCAAGGCTTACAGTCCAGTGCATGAATGCTGAATTATGAGAGGTACCACTTTTCAGATGAGATGTGGAATCAAGGCCCTTACTGTGTCTCAGCTGGATGTCAAGACAAATGATGAGATAGAGGATCAGCCACGATTATGTTCATTGGTGGAGCAGACTCAATGGGCTGAATGGCCTATTCCTACTCTCGTTTTCTATATCTAATCCCATGATGTTATTTTGAAGAACAGCAGAGATTTCCCCATTATCCTGATCAACATTTGTCCTCAAACAATATCACAAGAAAGAAGACTATTTGGTCATTATCATGTTGCTCTTTGTGGAAGTTTGCTACGTTACAACAGTGTGCACTTCTCAAAAGCACTTCAATGTTGATGATGGGCTTTGAGGGACACTGAGGTTACGGTGCAATATAAATCTCTTTTTCTTGAAAGGCAGACTCCTCGGTGAGACTGTCAACAAGGAACATGACATCCAGAATGAGCTTGTTGGAAATAATAAAACAAAGAACTGCAGATGCTGAAGATCTGGAACAAACAAAGACGGAAATTGCTGGAGGAGCTCTACAGGCATGGCAGTATCAGGGGAGGGAAAACTGTTAACACTTCAAGTCCAGTGACCCTTCTTCAGAATTGTTTAAAGAAGGGTCACTGGACTCAAAACATGATCTCTGTCTTCTCTCTACAGATGCTGCCAGACCTGCTGAGTTTCTCCAATAATTTCTCTTTTTGTTTGTTTCATCTTCAATTACAACATTTTGAGGACTGGAATCTTTAAGTGCTGAACCAACAAGACTATCACACTGAGGTCTGCTGACAAAAATATATTTCCAGTAACTCTTCCAAATGGTTAGCCAGTACCACACTGTGGTACTTTGATGTGAAAGGGGCTATCGAAATGCATGTTTTTCTGCTTCCTTTTTTCTTCATTGTGAAGTCTAGATAATGTTGATTTTCATTTAAACACAGCTTCAAATGTTAACTAGTTTCTCTCTCCACAGATACTACCAGGCCCGCTGAGTCCCTCCAGTACTTTTAATCTTTATTTCATCAATAATTAATCAATATTACTCAAGGTGGATCTCAGAGGAGAAATTATCTCCAATAAATAGGGTAATGGTCACAACAATAACTTCAAAGATTAAGTGGCTTGTTATCTAGCTTCCTGTCACTGCAACATCCTACAGCTCTACAACCTTTTGAAAACTCTGTGTTCCTCAAACTTGGCCTCTTACATAAGCCCCGCTTCCTTTCACTCCGCCAATGCTGAGCACAACTTTAGCTGTCTTCGCTCAGTAATTCTCACAAAAATCTCCTCACTATCTTTCCTTCTTTAAGACCCTCTCTGAAATCTAAGACCAGACACCATCCTTAAATCTGTCCTCTTAGGCTTGGGGGCTACCAACTGTCTGATAACAATTCTGCAAAGGAGTTTGGGCCATTTTACGATGTCAAAGGTGTTATATAAATGCAGGCTGCTGTTCATTCAGTCCAGAAGATGATGTAGGTGGGTGTGGGAGGGCAAAACGGAATCACATCAAAGATGGGCTAACACAATGATGCAAATCCTCACTCAAAATATTCAACTGCACTTCCTGGCTGCCAAACTAGTAGAACATGGGCCTCAGCCAAACTTGTAAACTGAATGGGTATGTGTTCTGAAATTCTAGCTTCCTCTCTCATTCCTAACAAGTGAGTTGGGTCGAATGAAGGCCAGGCTGGGCTAGAGCCTTGAGACAACACCTCAGGCTTTTTGGTTTCCCAACTGGCCTTTAACAGAGTTCAATGAATGCAAATCTAAATTGACAAGAGGCAGGAGGATAATTTTGTCATTTCGGCCTCTCTTCCCCAGCCCCAGTTATAAAATAGCAACAATCTGCAATTATAAAGCTCTTTTAAAGATAGTTGCATAGGTGCTTTACAAGAAGTGCTACCCCACATAAATTAGACAGAGTTACAGAGTGAGAAATAGACAGATCATCAACCGTTTGGTGAAAGAAATAAGTTTTAAACAGTATTTTATTGGTGAGGAAGGAGATGGAAAGGTTTAGGGAAACTCTGGGGAAATGCAGGGTTTAGGCCCTTGGCAGATAGACGATATACAAAAGGCCAGAGCTGGAGAAGGATGAAGTCACATAGATAGTAGGCACAGCATCTTACACATTCTTTAGTTTTACTACCTGGTCATGAATACCAGCAAGTGCAACTTGATTCTGTTGGCACAAATGTGCCTAGTGATAACTGCAGTGATGCCCTGCAGATTATTTGTTACCCTGACTATATTTTCTGCAGAGCTGGAGCATAGAGAACTCAGAGGCCTGGAGCAGATCATAGAGTTGAGGGGAGACAGGGTGAGGGAGGCAAAAGAAAACATTCATTTTAATGTTTCAAACATTAAAGCAGAACTGAGTCATTTCTGAAGAAGGGTCCAGACCCGAAACGTCAGCTTTCCTGCTCCTCTGATGCTGCTTGGCCTGCTGTGTTCATCCAGCTCTACACCTTGTTATCTCAGATTCTCCAGCATCGGCAGTTCCTACTATCACTGAGTCAGACCTGAGTATTTTTCTGTTCTTCACAGGATGTGAATGTCTCTGGCTGGGCTGACATTTATTGCCCATTCCTAATTACCCTGGAGAAGGTGGTGGCGAGTTGTTTTCTTGAACCACTGCAGTCCTTGGAGTATGGGGACACCTACAGCGCTGTTAGAGATAGAGTTCCAGGTGTCTCGTGACAGTGAAGGAACAACAATGTGTTTGCAAGTCAGAATGGTGTGTGGCTGGGAGAGGAACTTGTAATGATACATTACATGTCAATGTAGATCAACAAGATCAGGGTGAGGGACTTGGCACACGTTTAACTCAAAGGCTGATCAAAAATTAGGCTCAGGTGTCCTCTTCCTCAAGGTAATAGTTGTCCTATTTATAACTTGAATACTGTGTCACCTGTGTGCCATCCCTACAGATTCTTTCTCCCTGCAGTGATTCACATTATTGATTCCTTCCCTGACAAACTGGAAATATGACTATGAAAATCACTTTGGCATAATGTCCTGATATCACAGTACTGAAGAAGAATAGTACACTTCATCAAGTCAATCGTATTCAGGTTTAGTGCACTCGACATAGTTCAGGTACAGGAGAGTTCAACACTGCTCATTCAGGCCTGGAGTTATCTTCCACTGCAATACTTTCAAAGAAGCAGTCCCAGTGAAATAAAGTATATGTTACTGATAACTCTGAAGCAATGTATAATGATGATACAGCCTCCAGCATTCCTTATATGATATGGCTGACATACATACTGCCTGCCATTTGTGTGCATTGGAGGGATTTCAAACACTCGCAGACAGAACATAACATCTGATAATATGAGATTAGGCACTTTGGCAGGAAAAATAGAGGAGCTGAATATTATTTAAATGGAGAAAAATTAAAATAGAAACACCAGAGTGATGGAGGGCTGGAAGAGGCTACAGGAATAGTGAAGGGCAAACCTATGCAGAGATTTTAACACAAGGATGACAATGATAATATTGATGCATTGTGAGACTGGAACCTACATAGGTCAGCAGACATTTCGTGATGAGTGACTGAATTCAGACGTCGGATGCACATAGAATCATAGAATCCCTACAGTGTGGAAGCAGGTCACTTAGCCCATCAACTCCAAACCAATCCTCCAAAGAGCGTCCCACATAGACCCAGCCCCCGCCCCTATCCTTGTAACCCTGCATTTTCCACGGCTAATGCCCCTAGCCTGCACATCCCTGGAAACTATAGGAAATTTAGCATGGCCCATCCACCTATCCTATACATCTTTGGACTGTGGAGGAAACTGGAGCACCCGGAGGAAACCCACGCAGACAAGGGGAGAATGGGCAAACTCCACTCAGTCACTGAGAGCGGAATCAACCCACCTCCCAGGATTGGAGGTGATGGTCTAGTGGTATTATTGCATGTTCTGGGGACCTGGGTTCAAATCCCACTATGGATTTGAATTCAATAAATTTCTGGAATTAAGAATCTAATGACGACTGTGAATTGATTGTCGGAAAAGCCCATCTGGTTCACTAATGTCCTTTAGGGAAAGAAATGGCTATCCTTACTTGGACTGGCCTACATTGACTCCAGACCCACAGCAATATGGTTGACTCTTAACTGCCCTCTGGGCAATTAGGGATGGGTAATAAATACTGCCTGGCCAGTAACACCCTCATCACATGAATGAATAAAGAATAAAAAGAAGAATGACAACACGAGCCGTGGCCTTTCAGTTTTCAACAGATTCAGCTCATTTATTGCTCAGAAACCAAATGAGTCCTTTGTTCCCTCATGACTATGTCATTTCTCTCCTAACCCTCTGCCAGCCTTTGTGCCTTCTATGAAACTGAACTCATCTAAAACATGTGCTTCCTGCATTTGAATTCAATCACCCATCGTGCCAATATTTGCTGACCTATGTGGTCTCCCAGTCTCACGCCATCTTGATGTTATTTTCAAAGCTTGGAGACGAACCTACATAATGTTGTCTGATGGAGTGACATCTGCTGCACACTACTGAGACCTGCTGTGAACAACAAAGTTCTTATCATTCATTTGTCATGGCAACCATGAGTTTCCAAGGTGATGCAATCTGTTGCCTGTCCTTGTTCCTGTCTCTCCCTCTGTCTCGTATGTCTGCCTGCCTTCTTTAACTTTTCCAACACACCACACAATGTTTAACTCACCAATGCTGCCCTCCCTCTCAATTTCTGACTTCCACACATTTTAAGAGCAACAGAGTGAGCCACAGGACACAGTTAAAGTCATGATTGGGATTTAAAGTCCTCCCCACTCCATCTTAAAGGAACAGGCAAATGGTTTGTTTAATGTTGCAGTACAGTGAGGTTCAGAGACCAAAATTGTTGCTAAGGAGTGAAGCAGGCCAAGGAGGAAGTCAATGTTGTGTAATGGTTTCAGAAACCTGGAACAACCTTGTGGTCATATCATAGAGTTGCAGATCACAGAGCATAAATAGTACAAGGTGGATGGAGTTTGAACACTATTCACTGGAAAACTCACATGAGCATATGGACATTAAAAAAATGGATTGATCTTCACCTAATATAAGATCAGTTCCTGGTTTGTTAATAATTACCATGTATATCAGTACTGAGTATTAATATATAATAGATTACACTACTTCAAAGTCTGCACCTGAAGACAGTTCTTGGTTTAAACTTTTTTCGTGAACAGTCTGACATGAAGTCAAAGTCATAGTGTGGCATCAAACTACATGATAAAAAAAATGCAGAATGGAGGCCTGGAGTGCTGGATTAGGATGGGACGAAACAAAGGGATTCGAAGAGGACCTTTTAGCAGGGGGTGGAGGGTAATAAGATGAAAAGGCCCCTGGCAGCGGAACATAGGTCAGTGAGAAGGCTGGGGAGCCAGCCATAATGACAGGCCAATTCTCCCATCAGGACATGACATTTAGTTAGAAATGACAGGGATTGGAGTTCTCTTCAGTTCAAATAGCCTTTCAAGAAGAATAACCTGGGGGTTAATGGAAGCTAACAGAGTCAAAGTCTCTTCCATAACACCGCAGGCATGGGAGAAGCAGAGGTCAGAGGTTAGCAGAAATAGAAGGATGCACTAAAATCTCGCATTGAAGTCATACATTTGTTTTGGTCATTCCATTATCTCTCTCTCTCTTATAATTTGGTAAAGTTCATAGCTTAGAAACAAGTGCCCATGATACCACAATGTTTTCAATTCCCAATTTTCACATTCGTGATCTCCTCCACCTTGCTTCATGCACATCTTGAAGTAGAGAATAGTCCCATCTACAGTCAGTGAACCTGCAACTTTTTATGCTGATGTGTTGATATCAGGGTTTCCCTTCAGTTACTAGAACTTCCTCACATATTAAACATTGCTTGCAGGGAATTCTTAACTGCCAGTAGAAGAAATTCCTCAGGAGTGGGCCTCCTAGCTTTAGAACTCTGACACCCTGTGGGGAAACAAATTCCTCCAATTCCTTGAAAACTGGACAATTGTAAACAGAAAATATAGGGATATGTGTCGGTTCACTAACACCACTGGTTTCCAGAAAAAGTACTTTGAAAAAAGTATCCAACCTGCTCATTCCATTTGCGATTCTATCTACTCAAATGCATACACTCACTCCATTGCTGCATTCACTTTCCACAGCAAAGAAAAAATGGAAAGGAAAATTGTAATAATCTGTGTTTGTGATGCTGAATGAGGGATAAATATTGTCCAGGACGCCTGGGAGAACTCCTTCATAAAACAATGTTTTACTCTCGTCTGAAAGGTAGTTCATGGAGTGATAGAGTCACGCAGCACAGAAACAGACCTTTTGGTCCAACTCGCCCGCGCTGACTAGACATCACAATCTGATCTTCTCCCATTTGCCAGCATTTGGCCCAAATCCCTCTAAATCCTTCTTATTCATATACCCATTCAGATACCTTTTAAATGTTGTAATTGAACCAGCCTCCACCACTTCCTCTGGCAGCTCATTCCATACGCGCACCACTCTCTGCGTGAGAAAGCTACATCTCAGGTCCCTTTTAAATCTTTCCCCTCTCACCTTAAACCTATGCCCTCTAGTTTTGGACTCCCCGCCCTAGGAAAAAGACCTTGGCTACTCACCTTATCCATGCCATCCATGATTTTATAAACATCTATAAGGTCACCCCTCAGCCTTTGAAATTCTAGTGAAAAATGCTCCAGCCTATTCAACCTTTTCCTATAACTCAAACACTCTAGTCCCAGAAACACCCTTGAATATCTTTGCCGCATTCTGTCTCACAGACCACAGATTCCCTACAGTGTGAAAACAAGCCATTCAACCCATTTAGTCCACACCGACCTTCTGAAGAGCATCCCACCCAGACCCACTGCCCTACCCCATACCTGTTATCCTGCATTTCCAATAGCTAATCCACCTAACCTGCACAATCCTGAACACCACGGGCAATTTAGCATAGCCAATCCACCTAACCTGCGCATCTTCAGACTGTGGGAGGAAACCGGAACACCTGGAGAAAACCCACGCAGACGCTAGGAGAATCGTTTCGACTTTAACAACATCGTTCCTCCAGGAGGGCGACAAGAATCGTATGCAGTATTGAGAAAGTGGCCTCACCAATGTCCTCTGCAGTCGGCAACATGACATCCCAATTCCTATCCTCAATGTTCTGACCAATGAAGGTAAACATCTTTTTCACCACCCTGTCCATTTTAAAATTTACACTCTGTTCAAATAGTAATTAGCTAAAGCCAGTGAACACAGGGGCAAACTTGGCTCAACTAGGACTTGTGCAGCAGAGGTTTAGATGTCTACCGGTCTACAAAAGATAAAATGTGAGAGGTCAGCAAAGAGACTGTTTAAATAATTAAGTATGGAGGTACCAAAGCATGAAAGAGGGGTTTGTTGGTTACGAGCTGAGGGCAGAGGGAAGTCGGAAGAAGCAGTGTAGGTGCAAAGAGGTGATCTTAGTCATGGGGTGAGTTGGTGATAAGTTCATTATAGTCCAAGCTATTAAAAGAATTAAGTTTTCTCCATAATGCAAAGACATATTAGAAATTTTAATATATGCATTACATAGTTAATCTGTCTTTGTAATGGTAGTGGATAGTCAGATTCTGGACAATATCATTAAAGGAGTAGCTCATTTTTCTCACTGGCACTTTACTAACGCTGGCCATCAGAAAGTTGCAACTTTCATAACATATTGAAAATCCAGCAGATAACAGTGGCCTGGTGATCATATAACAGGACTAGTCACCCTGGCTAATCAACTGGAGAATTTAAATCCCAACACAGTAGCTGGTGGAATTTCAATACAATCAACGAGGTTAGGGAACTGAAAGCAAGTGTCAGTAATGGTGACCATAAAAGCAACATCAAGATTGTCGGGGGAAATCCCATCTGGTTCACTAACAATCTTTATGAAAGGGAATTCGTCATCCTTGCCTAGCCCACATTTGACTCCAGATCCACAGAAATGAGGTTGAATCTCAACTATCCCTCTGAAATGGCCACGCACATCACCCAATTCAAGGAAAAAATGTCTAGGGCATAAATTACCTTTGTTCTCTGATGCCAGTTCAAGTTGATCAGTCCAAAGATGTAACAGCCCCAACAGAGGCACAGTTGAAATCAGAGAACCTGTGTTCCAAATGCCAGCTCTCAGTGTATGTGTAGGCGATGCCTAAAAGTCTCAGAAGTGGGTGACAAGAGTTATTTTTTTCACCTATTGAAAGGATGGGGGATATCAGGAAAGTTCAATTTTGGGTTGCGATATCCTGATGTACCATCTGAAATGCGGAATTGGGAATTTACCCTCATTTCGGCATTAAAACGGCAATCTTAATGCTGGCTCTGTCTGGTATAAACCCAGTCCTTCTGATGAATGTCGGGAGAGGACAATGTAACTGACCAAGGCTGTCAATGTGTTATTCATAATTCCTTCACTACTGACAAGACAGGCAATTCTGCTCCAGTTTCAATGTCTGGACTAGAATGCATTCGCTTGAACTCTGCACAAGACAGTAGCTGCTTTGTAGGGATCGGCATAAATGGCTTAAGCTGTTTAGAGCTTCAGCTTCTGAACTTTCTGGCGATATTTTTCAGAACTCCCCCCCGCTCTACAAAAAAAATGAACTCACAGTGAAATCCTTCGGTATAGCAGCAAGGCATCAGCCAGTGTTCAAAAACCATCACATTGCAACAACTCTCCGCTAGAGTCAATAAATCTTTGGCGAGTGCAATATGAAGGGACAAAGAAAGAACGTGGATTTTCATAGCACCTGTCACAACTTTCGGATGCCCTAAAGGCTCACTACAGCCGAGGAAGTGTAATCATTTACACCAGAACAGAAATTGCTAGAGAAACCCAACTCAGGTTTGGCAGTACATGTGGAGAGAAAGCAGAATTTGCTTTGGGTCCAGTGCCCCTTCTTCAGAACTGATGATAGCTAGGAAAAGGTGGTATATGTGCTGAAAACAGGAGGTAGGGGGTGCAGAAGGATAGGTGGAGATGGGAGAGCTCAGCAAGAGAGAACAATAGTTAGGGAAAGAAGGGGATGAATGATGGTGAACCAGAGGGAAAGAAAAGCTGATAATAGAGACCATTAGTAGGTGAGAATGGGTTGGCTGTGATGAAAGCACAGGGGGTAGGTGAAAGATATAGAAAAAAGTGTTCGGGCCCTAAATTTATTGAACTCAATATTGAGTCCTGAAGGCTGTGGCGTCCCCAAGCAGAAAATGAGATGCTGTTCTTCCAGCTTACGCTGAGCTTCGCTGGAGCACTGAAGCAGGCCTGAGACAGAAATGCTTGCCAGAGTGCACTTAAGTGACCAGTGACCGGCAAGCTCAGGGTCATTTTTGCAAACAGAACATAGGTGTTCCACAAAGCAGTCACCAAAGTCTGTGTCTCATCTCCCCAGTCCAGAGGAGACCACATTGTGAGCAGCAAAATGAAATCACTGTTATAGGAAATGCAGCAGCTAATCTCTGCAAAGCAAGTTCCCTCAAACAGCAGTGAGATAATAAGTAGATATTCTGTTTTAGTCAAGTTAGTTGAAGTATAAGCATTGACTAGGTCAGAAGGCTGCTATTTCTTTTATTTGATCATGGGATATGGCATCGCTGGATAGACTGGTATCCTTAATTGTCTTGAAGGTGCGGTGGTCTGCCTTCTTAATTTGCCGCTGTCCTTGGGGCAGAGGAACACCCTCAGTGCTGTTCAGAAGGAAGTTCCAGGATTATGATTCAACACCAGTGAAGGAACTGCAATATACTTCCAGGCTAGGCTGATGTGTGGCTTGGAGGGAAATTGCAAGTGGTATGCCCTTCTAGATGGTACAGGTCGCAGGTCTGGAAGATGCTGTTAAGGAGCCTTGGTGAGTTGCTGTGATGCATCTTCTAGAAGATACCCACTGCTGCCACTGTAAAGAGAGTGCTGAAGAGAATATGTACCCCCACTGGGACGGCACAGTGGTTCAGTGGTTAGCACTGCTGCCTCACAGTGCAGGGAGTTGGGTTCGATGCCAACCTTGGGCGACTGTCTGCGCGGAGTTTGCACGCTCTCCCTGTGTCTGTGTGTGTTTCCTCGCACAGTCCAAAGATGTGCAAGTTAGAAGGATTGGCCATGCTAAATTGCCCATTGTGTTCAGGGATGTGTAGGTTAGGTGTATTAGCTATGGGAAATGCAGGGATAGGGTATGGGAATGGGTCTGGGTGGGATGCTCTTTGGAGCGTGGTATGGACTTGTTGGGGCAAATGTCCACACTGTGGGGATTCTATTCTAAGCGTACATTGAACTTTGTGAGTGTGGTGCCATTTAATATACTTTGGCCTGGAAGATATTGAATCTCGAGTGTTTTAAATCTGCATCACACTCCTTATTTGTGCCTTGCTGATGGTGGACAGCCTTTGGGAGCCAGGAGGCCAGTTACTCACAGCAGGATTCCTGGCCTCTGACCTGCTCCTGTAGCTACCATATTTAGTTTAGTTTCTGGTCGATGGGAACCACAAGGCTGTCGAGAGAGGTGGATTCAGTGATTGCAACATCACTGAATGTATGATAGTTAGGTTCCCTCTTTGGAGATGATCAAGACTTGGCACCTGAGGTTTACAGAAGTTACTTGCCACATTTCAGTCCAAGCCAAAATGGTATCTACGTCTTGCTGCACATGGAAATGAACTGCTTCAATATATAAGGAGTTCTGAATGGTGTCAAACATTGTGCATGCATCAGTGAACATCCCGACTTCTGACTTTATGATGGAGGGAAGATTGTTGATGAAGCAAATGAAGACGGTTGGACCTAGAATGCTATCCTGAAGATCTAGACGGCTCTTGTGCAGTGGTGGTGTCCCCACCTTTGAGTCAAGAGGCCTGAGTTCAAATCACATCTGCTTCTAAGCTGTGCAATAACAGCCTTGACATGCTGATTGGAAAATATCTACCCTGAGGATCTCCTGCAGAGATGTCCTGGAACTGAGAAGACTACCCTCCAACAGCCATAACCATCCTCCTTTGTGCCAGGAATGGTTCCAACCAGTGAAGAGATTTCTGTTGATGACAGTTTTTGCTCAGGATCCTTGATACTCCACTAAGTCAAATACAGCCTTTATCACTCGCCTCACTTTTGGAGTTTAGCGTTTTTGTCCATGTTTGAACCAAGGCTGTAATGAGGTCAGGAGCTGAGTGGCCCTGGTGGAACCCAAACTGCATCAGCAAGCAAATTATTGCTGAGCTGGTGCTGCATGATAGCACTATTCATGACCAATCCACCACTTTAAAGAAGATCAAGAGTAGACTTGTTGGATAGTAATTGGCTGGGTACAGGTCAGACCTGGGCAATTTTCCACATGGTTGGCAAGATGCCAGGTTTATAGCTGTACTAGCTGGGGGCACAGTAAGCTGGAGCACAAGTCTTCAGTACTGATGTTAGAATGTTGTCAGAGCCTATAGCAATATCAATTGGTTTCAACCATTCCTTGATATCACATAGAGTGAATTTAATTGGCTGAAGACTAATAGGTGATGCTAGGTACCTCAAGAGGAGGTCAAGATGGATCATCCACTTTGCACATCTGAAGGTAGATGCAATGCTTCAGCCATTTCTTTTATACTAATGTGCATGGCTCCCCATCATTGAAAATTGTGCTGTTTGTGGCTCCACCTCCTCAGTGATTCTTTAATTATCCTTCATCATTCATGGCAGGATGCAGCAGGGCTGCAGAACTTAAATTACATCTATTGGTTGTGGGACTCCTAGCCTGTGTAACTGCATTTTGCTTCTGTTATTTGTCATGCAAGTAGCCCTGTGTTGTAGTTTCATCAGGTTGATGCTTCCCTTATAGATATACCTGGTACTGCTCCTACATACACTCCGGCACACTTTTTAAAGCCGGGGCTCAATAGTAATGGTGGACTGGAAGATACGCCAAGCCATGAGGTTGCAGATTATATTCAGAATAATTACATAGGATTTAATGCCTGCTTTGAGACATTTTAACGCAAAATATCATAACTCATTTTGCAAATGATGCGCATTTGAAAAGATGCGGAAAACCCATTGGACTGTCTAAGGCATGTTGTGCAGGCACAATGTAATGGTGTAACACATTGCATGTGCTGTGTCTGTCTTGGCTCAATGTTAGAACTTGCTTCTGAATCAGTATGCTCTGGAGATTTGCATTGCCAGACCCAATGTAATACTGAGAGGCTGTTGCGCTGTAGATGGTATCCTCTGAAAAGGACATTAAAGATCCCACAGCACTATTTCGAAGTAGAACAAGAAAGTTCTTCTAAATAAAAACCAAAAGAACTGCGGATGCTGTAAATCAGGAACAAAAACAAGGTTGCTGGAAAAGCTCAGCAGGTCTGGCAGCATCTGTGGAGGAGAAAACAGAGTTAACGTTTCGGGTCGGGGTCACCGGACCCAAAACGTTAAGAAAGTTCTTGTGACCAATGCTGGTAAGTATCTCATTGCTCCTGGTGGGAGCTTGCAGTCCGCAAATTGGTAGCTAAATTTCAGTTATAACAATCATGGCACTGTATTGGCTGTAGAGTGATGTTTTTGAAATCGTAGAATGTCTTTCTTTCACATTTCATTACTGTGATTGTCACCCTTCAAGGACTGTTGATGATTTAGCCTCTCGATTGTTCAGGCTGCTGTGGGAGATTTTCAACTAAGCAATTTTTAAAAGAAAAAATTTTAAAAGTGGCTGCTATTTCTTTGATGCATGAGTAGCTGTCAAGTGACTGCTTTCTTAAAATTCAGGATAAAAACCCACATTTTCTGATTAGTAGTAAGGAGAACATTTGTACATGTCCTAAAAGGATGTGAAACTCATGAATTCTGCCAGTTCCAATTTGCTTGAGAATTGCTAGACAGCAGCATTCTGGAGGGATAAGTTGGAAGGCAAAAATGTTTTTAAATTTGAACGGAGCGCCTATGTCATTAAAGCTGCAACAATACAAGTACGGTTTTAGTGTATACAATTGGCGTAATAATCTCGTGAATTTGTGTTCAAAACCTGCCATACCACAAATTAAATCTGGAGTTAAAATCTGGTTTTGAAGTGATTAGGAGGCTAATAAATTTTTATAAAACAATGCTTACTGTAATTATACACAGCTTTTTGTCACGGTATACTTGGAGTAGTTTGTGTACTTTATGCCTTCTTACCTATGCTATCACAGGAGTGCAATGAAGGTTCACCAAAATAATTCCTGGATGGAAGGACTGTCCTACAAATGAAGATTAAGTGAACTGGCCTTATATTCTCTGGAGTTTAGAAGAATGATAGATGATGTCATTCATAAAATTCTTATAGGGATTGACAGAATAAATGCGGGAAAGCTGTTTCATTTTGTTGGAGTGCAGGGTGTGGTCTAGACCCAGGCAATATCTCAGAAGAAGGGGTTGGCCATTTTCCACTGAGATGAGGAGGAATTTCTCCATTCACAGGGTGAGAAATCTTTGGAATTCTCTACCCCATGGGGCTGTGTATGCTCAATTGTTGAATATGTTTAAGAATGATAGTAATGGATTTTAACGTACCAAGAATGTCAAAGGAAATGGCCATTGTGCAGAAAAATGGTGTTGTAGTGGAAGATCAGCCACTATCTCACTGAATGGTAAAATAAGCCCAAAGGGCTGAATGGCCTTCTCCTGCTCCTATTCTAATGTTATAAAAGCTCAATGAGCGATTTCCAGTTCTATAATCAGTGTGGTTGACTCTCAACTGTCTTCAGTCATAGTAACAATTAGGGGATGGGCAATAAATGCCAGTCTTCCCAGTGTTGCTCACATACTGAGAAGGAACAAAGAGAAAGCCAGAATCTGTGAGGAAATGTGACAGTTCAGTTGGAAGTTTCCATCAGGAGCACAATAATAAAACCACAGGCCTCTACTTCTCATGCAACTTCAAAGTGTAGCACAATCAAGCAGAGGGTGGAAAAGTCATCTTGAGGTCTTGCATTTGTGCAAGGCCCTTTTATAATCCTGTAATGTTGTAGAAGTATTCTGCGTCAATTAAGGACTTTTAAAGTGTGGTTACTCTTGTTACTGATGTAGGAAATGCAGTTGGCAATTTTCACACAGCAAGCTACCACAAGAGCAACGGAGGTCAGGTAACCTCTTTTACTGACATTGGCAGAAGGTTAAACATTAGCCAGGTCACTTTGTTAGAACTCTTTTTGCTCTCCAAATTATTCATAGAATCCCTACAGTGTGGAAACAGGCCATTCAGCCCAACAAGTCCTCACTGCCCCTCCAAAGAGCATCCCACCCAGACCCATTCCTCCACCCCTGCAATTCCCCATGTCTAACCCAAACATCCCTGAACACTACAGGCAATTTAGCATGGCCAATCCCCCTAGCCTGCAAGCTTTGGCCTGTGGGAGGAAACTGGAGCAAACCCACACAGGCATGGGGAGAACGTGCAAACTCCACACAAACAGTTGCCCGAGGGTAGAATCGAACCCAGGTCCCTGGTGCTGTGAGGCAGCAGTGCTAACACTGAGCCACTGTGCCGTGGGATCTTATGCATCAATGTGAGAGCACAGATAGGGACCTCAGTTTAAAATCTAAACTGAAAGGCAGACAATTGTGCAGACCTTTCCTGGCATTGCACTGGGTGCATCAGGCTAGATAACTGTGTTGGAGTCTCAGGAATGGGATCTGAACCCACAACTTCATATTTCAGAGATGAGCGTATAACCTACTCAGCACCTATTAACACCAAATAGACCAAAGATTCATGGGGCGCCAGACAAGCAGGAAAAGCAAGGACAACATTAACATCACAACAGCATTCCTGGAAAGGAATCTGGGCTTGTGGCCAATGTGCCATAAATTGGTAATACGTCACGCAAGGAACATACAAACCACATTCCCTTTAAGATGTAAGCACAACCAGGCATCGGCCTTCAAGGCAGCATTCAGCGCAACAAGCCAGCTGTGGACTGCAAACAAAAGTTAGGAAGAGTATTGCTAATGGCAAAATGTTCTGGATCGGAGCTGTACATTTCTGCTTTCTTTGAGGACATTTTGTCCAGGCTCAATGTTATTCATGCTTGTTTGTTATCAGACTTTTTCATTTCATAATGCAGCTTTATTTTCAACAAAGCATCATTAATTATCCACAATGCCACTTAGTCCCGAGGGACTGTTACATAGTTAAGCAATCTCCACTGGAGTGTGATGGATGAAAGGATGAAAATCATAATATACCCTCTCAGTACAGACATCTTCCTTTCTGTGTGAGCTACTATTTTTCCCTGCAAAGTTGTGAAACACTTTGTATCTTATTAGGAATTAGGAACCTGGTGATCTTCCAAAACCACAATTTCCAATATCTGGAAGGACAAAGATAGCAGCTACATAGGAAACACCCTCACTCGCTAAGTCACTCATCACCCTGAATCTGACAAGTGTCAGAGGGTCCTATATTGTTGCTTTGACAAAATCCGTGGATTCCATCTGCCAATAGCCCTGCAAGAGTACCTTCACCACATGGAGTGTAAAAAGACCACCTTTTCAAGGATAACTAAGGATGAGACATAAAATATTAGCTGTGCCCAGAACCCAAGAATGATTCTGTTTTTAAAAAACATAATACCTTTGTGGCCTGCTTGAGTAGATAAAAAGTTCAAACACCACATACTATTTCATTACGCACATGTTCCTGGCTAACTATCTCAGTTCCTTCTTGAAAGATTTGTCCTTTTTACCGGCATGGTGGCTCAGCAGTCAACACTGCTACCTCATAGTACCAGGGACCTGGGTTCAATTCCACCCTTGGGTGAGCTTCAGTGTGGGTTTCCTCCAGGTGCTCTGGCTTCCCCCCCACTGTCCAAAGATGTGCAGCTTAGATGGATTAGCCATGGGAAATGCAGGTGGGGGTGGATCTGAGTGGGATGCTCTTCAGAGGGTAGGTGTCGCTGTGATGGTCTGAATGGCCTGCTTCCAGAATGTAGGGATTTTAAACCTTCGCTGTCTCCCTGGTCAATCTGTGCACCAGAAGTGAGGGATGCTGTGGCATATTGTTAATACGGTTTCCACAGGCTTTGCTTAATGGGAATGTCCAGATTCTTTTTAACTAAACCATCTTCTTTCCTTCATCATTTCTTAAAAATAAAAGTCTGAATAGACAGTCAGGTAGGTTTTCCAGTGATTCACGGTCACTGACGAGACCACCAATAAAATTTAAGTTAATATTAAGCTCTGAAAAAGGCTTGCAATGAATATTTTTTCAGCCAATTGAGAACGAGTTCATTGAAATTTCAACCTGATCGCATATGGGCTTCTCCAAGGCTAGAGTCTGGCCAAAGTTTGAATACTATTTCCTTCTGGATGGAATACAAGAAGAACTTATTATCTGTGAGACAATAGTTCCATTTGGCTGTCTCATAACCCATCGTCTGATACTATTCGTTCTCTGAAACAAGCACTCTCTCCATGAATCCAAAAGGCTATGGGTAGTGCAGTGCATCCCATTGTCTGTGTTATGACTGTGTTAAAATCAAGATCCTATTTTATAGGACCTCTATAACTCTTTTCTTCATCTCAATGTCCCTTCATTTCTCAGTTTTGAAAACCTGACTTGCTTCACTAAATCAGTAGCTGCTGATTTGTCTTTTTCAAAGTTGGTAGTGCCCTACAGTTGTTGGCTTTGGCCCTTGCTGTTACATTCTCAGTAGGGAAAACAAAACGAAAATTATGACTTTCAATTCATTGGCATCATGCTCATTGTAAACATGTCAAACACTTGGAGCAGCTCAAAGGTTCAGAACCCTTTACTCCAAGGTAAAATGGGGCATAATTCAGGCAATAACTAATACTAAAATCATTATTTGATACCACAATCCTGCAATGATGCACTAAACCGAGCTAAATGGTGTTGATAAGAGGCCAAAAGGAGCAAATCCTTTACTTGTAGTGCTCAGAATGCAGAATTCACGACAACAAAAAGAGACTGAAGTGAATATCATTGCTTTAATACATTCCAAAGTAAAGCATTACAATTTGCATTTACATAGTACCTTTAACACAGTAAAAATGTCCTAGGTTCTTAGCCCTTTTCTTTTCTTTGTTCATGTGACAGTCACTTATAGCTCCTTGAAATGAGTGGCTTGCTAGGGCCATTTCAGAGGGCATTTAAGAGTCAACCGCATTGCTGTGGATTTGGAATAACATGTAGGTAGGCCGGGGGGTGGGGGTTGGTGGGGGGAGGTGGTGGATGACAGATTTCCTTTCCTAAAGGCACAAGAGTGAACCAGATGGGTATTTACACAATTCGACTGGTTACCCTTAGGCTAGCATTCAATTCCAAAACACTTTATTTTTTGATTCAAATTTCACCATTTGCCATGGAGGGATGTGAACCCATGTCCCTAAAGCTTTATCCTGGGATCTGAGTTACTAGCCCATTGATATTACAATTGTGCACAATTTGGGGCAGCACAGTGGCTCAGTGTTTAGCACTGCTACCTCACAGTACCAAGGACCCAGGTTTGATTCCAGGCTTAGGTGACTGCCTGTGTGGAGTTTGCACATTCTTCCTGTATCTGCGTGGGTTTCCTCTGGGTGCTCTGGTTTCTTCACACAGTCTAAAAATGTGCAGGTTCGGTGGCTTGGCCATGCTAAATTGCCTGTAGTGGGTGGGTCCGGATGGGTTGCTCTTCGGAGGGTCGGTGTAGATTCAATGGGCTGAATGGCCTGCTTCCATACTGTAGGGATTCTATGATAGCTGTGCCACTGCCTCCCCTTAATTTAGGAGAATGGATTACAAAAGTAAAGAGGTCTTCCTACAGTTGTACAGGGCAATGATGTGACCCTAGGTAGAACATTGTGCACTACTGGGGTTGGCACTGCTGCCTCATAGATTCATAGAAGATGTAAAGCATGGAAACAGACCCTTCGGCCTAACTCATCCATGCTGACCAGATATCCTAAATTAATCTAGTCAACATTTGGCCCATATCCCTCTAAACCCTTCCGACTCATATACCCATCCAGATGCCATTTAAATGTTGTATTTGTACCAGCCTCCACCACTTCCTCTGGCAGCTCACTCCATACACGCACCTGCCTCTGTGTGAAAAAGTTGCCCTTAGGTCCCTTTTAAATCTTTCCACTCTCATCGTAAATCTATGGCCCCTAGTTTTGGACTCCCTCAACCCAGGGAAAAGACCTTTTCTATTTACCCTATCCATGCCCCTCATGATTTTAAAAATCTCTATAAGGTCACTCCTCAGTCTCCAATGCTCCAGGGAGAACAGCCCCTACACAATGAAGGGTTTCCCATTTTAGGTGGAAATGAGGAGGATTTTTTTTTCAAAGAGGGTGATTAAATCCATGCTAC
Organism: Rhincodon typus; assembly: GCF_021869965.1. Classification (NCBI taxonomy): domain Eukaryota; kingdom Metazoa; phylum Chordata; class Chondrichthyes; order Orectolobiformes; family Rhincodontidae; genus Rhincodon; species Rhincodon typus. The sequence continues at coordinate 14,212,624 of NC_063344.1, read as the reverse complement.
CCAAGAGGCCTGGGTCTTTGAATATGTTCAAAGCTGAGTGAGGCTGATTTTTGATCAGCAAGGGAGTCAAGAGTTATGGTGGAAGAAGGGTGCAGAGGTAGTGGACTCTGTAGCAAAAAAAGATCAGCTATGATCTTACTGAATGGCCGAGCAGGCTCAAGAGTGTCAATGACCTATCCCTGCTCTGATTTCTTATCAATGTTCTCCTCACAACAATGAGGGAGAGACTTGAATCCAAGAATGAGAATATTAAAGCTGAGGTTTTGACAGACATGAAGTCAGTGAACACAATGTCTGTGGGTGAACAGAACTTGGTGCCAATGAAAAAATGAGCAGCAAAATTGTTGATGGTTTAAAAGGTTTCAAGTTAAGGTGAGGTGGTGATGGGAGACGTCAGACATGGCCAGACATCATTGGAATAAGTGGAAGAAGAGTTACAGAATCACAGAATCCCAATAGCATAGACAGAGCCCATCTGGCCCACTGAGTCTGCACTGACCCTCTGAAGCGCATCCCATCCAGACCCACCCTTAACCCTGCATTTCCCTTGGCTACTTCACCTAGCGTGCACATCCCTGGACACTATAGGGCAATTTAGCATGGCCTTTCCAGCTAACCTGCACATTTTAGGACTGCAGTCATTACCAGACCCAAAACATTAACTTTGTTTCTCTCTTTGCCAGACCTGCTGAGTTTCTCCAGCATTCTCTGCATTGATTTGGAATAATCAAGTCTCGTGGCAACAAAGGAACAGATAATAATTTCAGCAGCAACAAGCACGAGAAAAACATTCAAGGTGAGGTAGGAGGCCTTTTCATCGAATACCTACAGTGTAGCAGCAGGCCATTCAGCCCATCAACTCTGAAAAGCATCCCACCTAGACCCCCTCTAATCCTGAATTTCCTATGGCTAATCCCTGGACACTATGGGCAATTCAACATGACCAATCCACCTAGCCTGCACATCTTTGGACTGTGGAAGGAAGCCCACACAGACAGGGAGATTGCAACTCCATATAGACAGCTACCTGAGGGTGGGATTGAACCTGGGTCCCAGGTGCTATAAGGCAGCGGTGCTAACTACTGAACCACCATGCCACCCAGTATGAGTTTTGAGTAGGAAAAGCAGCAGCGTGGCAATATTAGACCAAATAGGCTGCTTCTGTACTTTATAATCCACGTAATCCCTGCCTGAATCCCTCCAGCAGTCTCCCAGGAAACAGGTCGGTGGAGATATTGCAGGAATCAACAATACAATTATGACCAAGCTACACAGACAGAACCCAAGATCCACAAACAAATTGATTTAACAAGGCCTCAATAACACAAACAAGAAGAAAGAATTCTAAACACAAATGAGGTTAAACTTCAAACTATGAAGGTTCTTATACACATGCTTCAGGGTCCAGACTCCATTGGGAATCACAATATGAGTATCAGATGGAAAATAATCAACAAACATTCCCATGACTGGTACATGGGTGGAATTTTTCTTAATGCTCTCCCACACTGCAACCGTCAAACAAAGAATGGGAAAGTGCAAAAACGACAGTGATTTCAAAGCCCAATCAACAACGATGCTTTTTAAAAAGGAGATCATTCTTCAAACAGATGTGCCCAATTTCCAAGAACAGGGATGCTTTCCAAGCAAGAAGTAAGGGAGAGTCAATCAGTGGCTTTGGCTACAGTCACATTCAACACCTTCCAGAGACGTTCTAATCAACCTGCTCACAGATCTATAACACACTGCTGGAGCAGGTGAGACTTGAACTTGGGTCTCCTGGCTCAGGAAATAGGAACACTACGATTGCTCCACAAGAGTCCCTCTCAATTACTGACAGGGCTTTCAGAGAACAAGCATTACCTGTTACGTGCAGCTTGTGTGACGTATGGCAAGGGCGTTTTCACTTAGACTATGTGGCCACATCAGGTGTTACACTCCAGTGCAGTGCCTCTGACAGCATAGCACTCCATCAGTACTGCACTCAGAGCACCGGTCTGCATGTTGTACACAGTATACTTGAATCCACTATATTCTGATATTTGGGCAAAGCCACAGCTGACAACTGTAGTCTCCATTCCTTAAAAAGAATGCATTCCATACCTAAAAATCTGAAGGACAGTAACCCTATTCCTGGACCCACAGAATTCAGTATCTTTACAACCCTGATTCAGCTATCATTCAGCAAGATATCAAACTAGAGACATATACCTGGACATGTTCAGAATTTCTGCCCTCATGGACAGAACCTCTCAAACCTGTGACCTCAAGAAATACAAAGTTGTATGGGACCACCAACACCTACCAGATTCCCTCTAAACTGAACATCATCCTGTCTGGGAATTACAACACTTAGTCAAATGCAGGAACTCCTTCCCTAACGTGGGTGTATCTAAACCACAGCGTCAGCAGACAGAACTCAAAGTACACTGTGGAGGCAGGTGAATCCACCTTCAAAAGTCCTCAGAAGACTGAGGAAAATGTAATCAGAGAAAATTTTCCATTCCTTCTCCTGCAAATGGGAAAGGGAAAATCCACGAAGAGCTACTCTCCCAATCGGATCGCTCGTTTCTCCCAGTCCCCCAATCAGATCTCTCTCTTCTCCCAGAAGGCTATTCCAAATCCCCCAATCACAGGCTCACTCTCTCTCCTCATATTGTTACTCCTCAAGAAACAGAATCTCTGATTGGAGGAGCAGCAAGTGAGGGAAGCAGAGAACCTATAAATTGAAGAGCTATTCTGGTCACTCAAGGTTGAACCAGGCTTGGGGAAACACTCACCCCCTCTTCTTGAATGAGGTGAGTGCTCATTGTGGCTGGGCTTGACTTTCAATGAATCAGATAGCAGTACTGGGTCTGAATTTTTGTCAGTTAGGGAGAAATCAAAAATCTGTCAATCTGAAATAACAACAGAACATCCATGGTCTACTGGGATAGAGAATTCCATTGATTCACAACACTTTGAGTGAAGAAATTCCTCCTCAACTTGGTACTAAAACCAGGTTTCTTATACTGAGACAATGTCTTCATGTTTTAGAATCCTCCAGCCAAGTGACTGAAAAATGAGGGGTGATCAAGGAAGCAGAACTGGCAGAGTGCAGAGATCTCACAGGGTTGTACAGTCAAAGGAGATGATAAAGATGTGCAATTGGGTGAGGTCATTCCTGACCTGAGAACAAGAATGAGAACTTTTAAAATAAAAGTGCTGCTGGTCTATCCATTTTATGGAGATTAAACATCAATTGTGAAGCAGTCAATTGATATTTTGTATCTTTGATCACCAAAACAGAAACCAATTTCTTGTTCATGTACGGCAGAGTCTAATGATTCCCCAATGTTGTCAGCCCATCAAACCAGTGTCACTCTCCTTCCTTGTTCCTTAACCAACTTTACACCTCTTCCAATGTAGCTCACTGGGAACAAATTCTTCAATTCTGATGCCCATTGTTTTAAAATGAAATTCTCTTGCAAGGAAAGGCTATTCAGCTGGATCTATTTTTTCCTCTTTAATATCCAGGAGTACTCTTACACAAAACTGAACGGTTTCTTTCCCATGACCAAATCACCCATCAATCAAATTATATGGCATGCATATTATGCTCTATTAGTTTCCAAGGTTCCTCACGCACCCTCTGCTGTTACTGCCGCCAAGGATAAGGTAAAGCCACTATAGTCCCATAGAGAGAAACAACTGGTGTGAGAGTTATAATGAGAGGTTGGATAGGCTGGGACTTTTTCCCCTGGAGTGTAGGAGACAGAGGGGTGACCTTAAAGAAGTCTATAAAATCATGAGAGGCATAGATAATGTCAATAGCCTTCAGCTTTTCCCCATGGCAAGGAAGTCTAAAACTAAAGGGAATGGGTTTAAGGTGAGAGGGGAGGGATACAAAAGGGTCCAGAGGTGCAGTTCTTTTTCACACAGAGGGTGGTGAGAGTATGGAACGGGCTGCCAGAGGTAGGGATGGAAGCAAGTACAATTTTGTCATTTAAGAAACATTTAAACAGGTGCATGGGTGAGATCTGGTCCAAAGGCAGCCAAATGGAACTAGTTTAATTGTGAAAACTGAGAGGCATGGATACGTCGGACCGAAGGGCCTGTTTCTATGCTGTAGACCTCAAAGACTCTATGGTGGTTTAACCTGAGGGTCCCCACATCTCAGGCAAGGGGAAGAGTTTGAGAAGGATATGCCTTTAAGGTAACCTCAGTGTTGAACCCACACTGTCGGTATTACTATGTATTATAATCCAGCCATCCAACCAATTGAGCTAACCATCTCACCACTAGCTGATACCAACTGGAGTTTAGAAGAATTAGGTGATCTTACTGAAACTTGTTAGATTCTGAGGGGGCTTGATTAGGTAGGTGTTTGTTGGATGCTTCCCTTTGTGAAGGAATCTACAACTAGGGTGCAGTTTAGAAATAAGGGGCAACTGATTTAAAACAGAGATGAGGAACATTTGTTTTTCTCTTAGAGGGTCAGTGGACTTTGGAAATCTCTTCCCCATGGAGCTGTGGAGGCTGGGTCATTGAATAAAAGCAAAGTTGAGTTAAACAGACGTTGATCGACAAGAGAGTCAACGGTTATCACGCTTGGCAGGAAGCAGAGCTGAGGCCACATTCAGATCAGCCACGATTTTATTGTATTTTATTGAACGGTGGAACAGACCTTATGGGCTGGCCCTGCTTCTATTTCTTATGATTTTATTACATGTGACATCCTCCCTGCCTTTAGCTTCTTGATTCTTATCCCGTGATTCTTAGTTTTAAATGTCAATTATCATTCTCACCAGTTTCTACATATTTGTAGGTCTTGTTGAAGTGAATTTTTTCTATGTAGAGCATGTTAACCCTTTCACCCATTCTGATGTCTTTCTTGAACCCTGACAGACTATTTATTGATCATGAGTACTATATGTCCATTTTGCTCACTCCCCAGTTGACAGCTACTTACATCATCTGTGACTCTGTTGGGGGGATTTTTGTGTGTGTGTGTGTATACAACAGGTTAATAACCATGTGAGGTCAATCAGGGTCCATTCCTGAATGATAAAGAACGGAAAAAACAAGGAGATTGTGATTACGTCCAAAGAAAGGATCTGGAAAAACGTGAGAAAGTCAATAATAAATCCAACTAAGAGCTTTGTAAGAGCTTCCTTATCCAGAGATTGGCACAAATTTGGCACTGAACACCACAGGGAAGACAGCTTTGTTTGACTGGGAGCCAACATAGGTCAGCAAGCACAGGGTGAAAAAGTGAACAAGTGATTGTGTGAGACAACAAGGTGCAGGGCTGGATGAACACAGCAGGCCAAGCAGCATCATAGGAGCAGAAAGGCTGACGTTTCGGGCCTACACCCTTCATCAGA
>NC_063344.1:14184644-14206858 GCF_021869965.1 Rhincodon typus | reverse complement strand
AAACGTCAGCCTCTCTGCTCCTATGATGCTGCTTGGCCTGCTGTGTTCATCCAGCCCTGCACCTTGTTGTCTCGGATTCTCCAGCATCTGCAGTTCCTACTATCTCTGATCAAGTGATTGTGTGAGTTCAGAGAGCTGATAACAGAGGCTCGGATGACCTGAAGGATATGCAGACGGGGTGAGATGAAAAAGTGGGAGAAGAATCGAGACGGTCTGAACTCTAGCATGGACCTCCTGGACCTCCAGTATGTATATTCCATGCAGTTCTTTTACATAATTATAAAGAGCGACTGGATCTGAAAACCGAGCTCTAAAAGAAGGAGAGACAGAGACAAACAGACACAGCAAGAATGTACAGCTGGTGCCAGCTGCCCAGTTAGTCCATTTCCATTGCTGACCCCTTCTGCTTCCCAACCCCCATCCAGTTCATAAGTCAGCTTTTGCCCCCATTGAGTGAAATGAAAGTCATTGATTTTACACTGAAAGTCCTTTCTGAAGTGAATCAAGTAACAACCTTCATGCATACTGTTGTCCAAATGTGAGGATGTCCTCATGGTTGCTGCATTTCCATGTTTTTAGCAGGGAAAACTCCTCATCAGTTTGGGGCATTCTGAGATTGTGAAAACTGCTATATAAATGCAGGTCATTCTTGATATCAAAGGGATCATCAGACTTTTGACCAGTGCACCATATGCAAGTCTGTTATGGTGCTCTTTGATGTCCCAACATAAGCAGTGTGGAGCACAAATTCTCTTCAGTTCTCTCTCCTTCTGAAGGCAGATCTTGACAACGTTTTGCAAAACTATGGCAAAGTGTCACAACCTTTTAACTACAAATTAGGGCAAGAAGATAAACCCCACGTCGTCTTCTGCTGGAACCAAGGCTTGTTGATATTAAGCTGATTCCACACTGGGCTTGTCTAACCAAAGGAGCTAACTGGCTCCCCATTTGGGGAGAACACCAAGCACTGGCAAATCAGAGTCAGAAACCACAATCTCATTGCATTCTTGAAAACAACTGCACACTTCCCAAACAACTCCTTCATGTCCGTTAGGGAAGGAAATCTGTCATCTTTACCTGATCTGGCCTAAGTATGACACCAGAAACACAGCACTCTGGGTGACTCTTAACTGCCCTCCAAAATGACCTAGAAAATCACTCAGTTCAAGGGCAATTAGGGATGGGCAACAAATGAGGGCTTTGCCAACAATGACTCAGATCCACAAAGGAATAAAAGAGAGTTAAAGAAATTGGAAAGAAATATTTTCTTGAACAATTGATGGTGAGCAATTCTTCAAAAGCCAACGGTAGGGATTTGATAGTACATTGGTTACCTTCATCATAACCTCAGCGAGTGTAGGAATTGACCTTGTGCCATTGGTTTTAATAATCATTCTTGGGACATGGGTGTGCCAGCTGAGCCAGCATTTATTGCCCTTCCGTAGTTGCCCTTGATGAGATGGTGAGGTATTGCTCTGCATCACAAACCAGCCATCCAGCCATAACACAGTGTGGAGCTGGAGGAACACAGCAGGGCAGGCAGCATCAGAGGAGCAGGTAAGTTGATATTTCAGGTTAGGACCCTTCTTCATAAAAGGGTCCCGACCCAAAACATCCTCTCAGTTTGCGGAGCATCTGTGCTCTGCATGCACCAACCGGCCAAACCTTCTGGTTGCCATCCACTTTACCTCCCCCTCCCCCTCCCACTCCCCTGGTCACATGTCCATCCTTGGCCTCCTCCACTGTCCGAGTGAGGCCAAATGTAAACTGGAGGAACATCACCTCATATTTCACCTTGGGAACTTACAGCCCAATGGCCTGAATATTGACTTCATCAGCTTCAAAATCTCTCCTCCCCCAACCCGTCCATCTTCTGACTCACGTATCTACTGACCAACCACAATAACGTCTGACCTCCATCCACCTATCTCCATCTCACCTACCCTCACTTCAGCCCCATTCCCCTCCCTCTATTTATTTCTGTGCTCCCGTCCCCCTCCCCAGTCCTGACGAAGGGTTTCGGCCCAAAACATTGACTTTCCTGCTCCTCGGATGCTGTGCTTTTCCAGCTCCACATTTATTGACTCCAGCTTCCAGCATCTGCAGTCCTTTCCATCTCCAGATGATTAAGTTTAGCTCGTCTGGTTATACTGAGCATCACAAATACCAGTCTTCAGCCAACTTGATTCACACTGTGATATTCCAAAATGGCTGAAAACATGAGCTTCAGTCAGGATACTGGGCCTTTACAATATGACGGAAAAAGTACTGAAGACTTCAATTTGCCATGTCTTAGCCAAGCTGTTCCAGTAGAGCGACAGCACTGGCATTTACCCAACAATGCGATGAACCAACTAGATATGTCCTGTCCACCGAAAGCAGAACAAATTCAATGAAGCCAAATACTATCACCTCAATCTACTCTTGATCAGGAACAAAGTAATGAAAGGGGTCATCAGCAGTGATCAAGCAGCGCGCGCGCCTAGCACAATAACCTGTTTACTGAAGCTCAGTGTGGGTCTCAGGAAGTGAAATCCCTTGTGAGGAAGAGAGTTGGAACAACATTGCGGCTCATAGTGTCACTGATGGATGGATGGGCTGTTGCACAGTTCATGGCATTTGTCTTGTATTGTCTGTCATTTGGTGTGATGTACGATGTGATTTTAATGTTATTTATTTTAGAGTTTGGATTTTGATCTAGTGGCACGTGGATTTTGGTCGGAGAGGTTTAATGATTAACTTGTCAGCAATTTTACAGCCATGATTTTTCATCAAACCAGTATCAGAGAGAGAATCGCTGGGGTGATACTGGGAATTTGTTCACATTTTGAGATTTTTACAATTGGGAAGAGTAAATGTTGTAAAGCATTTCTTCAGTTTAGAAGAATGAGGAATGTACCTTTAGCTTGGGGGAAAAGCCCATAGCTTGGAAAACTTTTGGTTTCAGTTTTCAGAAGTTTTGATTGAAGTTAGACACAATCAACAGTTTCTCCAGGAGAAAGAAGTTAGTTTAGAAAAAGTTAGGAAATTGGTAGAACACTGACGGGGTAATGTGAAGCGAAGAAATATAAGCTCAGTTGTGTGACTAATCAAGAAAAAAGATCGTCAAATTCTCAAGACTAGGAACTAGGCGGAAAATAATGTAAAGTCAAGCCTACGGATGGTACAGAAGGGAATTCTCTCTGGTATTTGAGTCCTGTAAAGTGATGGTATTGGAATGGACTTTTTTTACTGTGAGTTCTGAAATCTTTATAATTGTATTCTATGTAACTAGTTTGGTTTATTCTATTTCATTTTTCTTTTATGTAATATTTTATTGTTAAAACCAAATCTGTAACATGGCGTGCCTGTCTTTCAGTGAAAGACCACCTTGTTAAAAAGAGCCAGATTTCAGTCTGGAATATGACTTATCCAAAAAAAACACAACAGCTGGGATCATAACAGTGACTAATCTGTGGTTTGTGTTTGACCACAGTTTGCCTGTTAACTTCTGTTTACCTTAATTATGGTTGTTAGAATATAGGCTAGATGGTATTAGCTGCTTACTTTGTCGAATCTTACGCAGTAAAATTTATTCCGTTTATTTGTGAGCAAGAATCTTGTGGCTTTATTCCTTTAGTAAGCAATGTTGTCTTTACTAAAGTTACCGTGAAGGTCCGAACTGAATTGCAACTCAGAAATGTGTGCATTCATTTCAATGTGATTTGCACAGTGCTGGTATAATAAGGCAACATTAATAGAGTTAGAAATCATGCCATTTAAAAGTAACATTCTCAGAAAGCTGCTCCTGACACTTAATATCTCTCGGGATTCATAGCTATGTTATTTTTGACTAAGCAGATTCATGGTTCAATCCCTGACCTGATCTTCTTCAAACCTGTTTTAGGGTTAATATATTGACTCTTGCCCTTCCTGTCTTAATTCTATTTAAATCAAAATCATATAATGTGTTCAGTTAAAGAATGCATTACAGTAAATCGACAAGCAATTTTAACAGCTGTCCATTTTGGGATGTGCCCGTTTGCTGAATGAAACTAGCATCCTGAGCCGTAATCTCGTTTCCCAGGAATGTATTCCAGTGGTCAATGATCTTCGGTTTAAAGGAGCACTCCAGATATTAGCGCCAGCAGTGACTCACATGTCTCCAAGTCAGGAAGTTATGGATTCAAGTCCTGCTCAAGGACTTGACCACAAAAATCAGGATTGACTCCCCAGTGCTGAGGGGTACTGCACTGTTATAGAATTCACACAATGTGTAAGCGGTCCATTCAGCTCATCGAGTCCACATTGACCTACCAAAGAGCATCCCACCCAGACCCAACACCCCACTACCTCTCCCTGTAATCCTGCATTTCTCATGGCTAATCCATCCAGCATGCACATCCCCAGACACTATGATGCTGAGGTGCCAGTGTTGGATTGCGGGGGACAAAGTCAGAAGTCACATGACACCAGGTTATAGTCCAACAGGTTTATTTGAAATCAGAAGCTTTCGGAGCGTAGCCCCTTGACCTTGCTATTCAGGTTAGCCAGGGGCACAGTAAAGGGAGGGAAAAAACTTCTGGTTTAAACTGCAGGCCTGACTGGTAAGGCGGATGAGCTCAGAGCATGGATTGGCTCTGGGGACTGGGATATTATAGCTATAACAGAAACATAGAATCATCATAGAATCCCTACAGTGTGGAAACAGGCCCTTCGGCCCAACAAGTCCACACCGAACCTCAGAGCATCCAACCCAGACCCATCCCCCTAATCTACACATCCCTATGGGCAATTTAGCATGGCCAATCCACCTAGCCTGCACATCTTTGGACTGTGGGAGGAAACCGGAGCACCCGGAGGAAACCCACGCAGACACGGGGCGAATGTGCAAACTCCACACAGACAGTCGCCCAAGGCTGAGAATCGAACCCGGGTCCCTGGAGCTGTGAGGCAGCAGTGCTAAACACTGAGCCACTGTGCCACCCCATGGCTGAGAGAAGGGCAGACTGGCAGCTCAATGTTCCAGCACACAGAAGCTACAGGCATAACAAAAGTACAAGTAAGTGCGGAGGCAGCGTCGCCCTTTTGATAAAGAGAATATAACAACAGTGGTTGGAGAGGATATTCTTAAGGGGTCATCAAATGAGGCCATATGGTTAGAATTTAGAAACAAGAAGGGGATGGTCACTCTGTTGGGACTGTATTATAGAGCCCCAAATAGCCAGCAGGTACTAGAGGAAAAGATGTGTAGAGAGATTGCAGATACCTGTAGGAACAACAGAGTAGTACTGGTTGGAGATTTTAATTTCCCCTGTATTGACTGGGCCAGCCAATGTGTAGAAGGCCCAGATGGGGTGGAATTTGTCAAATGTGTCCAAGAAAGTTTCCTCAATCAATATGTAGAGAGCCCTACTTGGGAGGGTGCAACCTGGACCTCCTCTTCGGAAACAAGGTTGGGCAAGTGACTAAAGTGAAATTTGGGTCCAGTGACCATAACTCTCTCAGTTTCAACATAGTTATGGAAAAAGATGGGACAGGTCCACAGGTTAAGGTGCTAAACTGGAACAGGGCCAATTTTGGGGCCATTAGGCAGGATCTAGCAGTGGTCAATTAGGTGAGTCTGGCAAATGGGAGGCTTTTAAAAGTGTGGTATCAAGAGTCCAGGGACAGTATGTCCCTGTTAGGGTGAAGGGAAAAGCTGGCAGATTTAGGGATCCCTGGCTAACAATGGATATTGGGGCTCTGGTCAGGAAAAAGAAGGCATACATTGGGTTTAAGCTATTGGACTCAAGTGAATCCCTAGATGACAATAAAAAATATAGGAGTACACTTAAGAGTGAAATCAGAAGAGCAAAAAGAGGGTATGAGGTGGATCTGGCAGATAGGTTAAAAATAATCCCAAGAGGTTCTATAGCTATATTAAGAGTAAATGCGTGGCTAGGGAGAGAATAGGTCCCCTTAAAGATCAGCATAGCTATCTATGTGTGGAGGCACTGGAGATGGGAGATTTTTAATGAATATTTCTCCTCAGTGTTTACCGAAGAGAGAATCATGAATGCTAAGGAAATAGGAGAAACAAGTAGGGATATTTTGGACTGAATAAATAGTACCAGAGAAGCGGTGTTTGCAGACTTAGATCGTATCAGAGTGGATAAATCCCCTGGGCCTGATCAAGTTCATCCTCAGACGATGTGGGAGACCAGAGAAGAAATTGCAGAGGCCCTTGCAGAGATTTTTGCTTCATCTTTAGCCACTGGTGAAGTTCCGGAAGACTGGAGGGTGGTTAATGTTGTTCCATTGTTTAAGAATGGTAGCAAAGACAAACCAGGGAACTACAGGCCAGTGAGACTGACATCATTGGTAGGCAAGTTATTGGAGAGGATACCGAGGGGCAGGATTAACCAACATTTGGATAGTCAAGGTCTGTTTAGGGATTGTCCGCTTGGATTTGTGCGCAGGAAGTCATGCCTGACAAATATTTTAGAGTTTTTTGAAGAGATAACCAAGAGGATAGATGAGGGTAAGGCAGTGGATGTTGTCTATATGGGCTTTAGTAAGGCCTTTGACAAGTTCCCACATGGCAGGTTAGTTATGAAGGTTAGGTCACATGGGATCCAGGGAAAGCTAGCTAATTGGATTCAAAGTTGGCTTGATGGAAGGAAGCAGAGGGTGATGTTGAAGGTTGTTTCTCGGACTGGAGGCCTGTGATTAGTGATGTTCCTCAGGGGTCGGTGCTGGACCTTTGTTATTTGTTATTTACATGAATGATCTGGATGTGAATGTACATGGCATAATTAGTAAGTTTGCAGATGGTACATAATTAGGAAATATTGATGTTAGCGAGGAAGGTTATCAAAAATTACAAAGGGATCTTGATCAGATGGGGAAGTGGGCTGAGGATTGGCAAATGCAATTCAATACAGATAAGTGTGAGGTGGTGCACTTTGGAAAATCAAACCAAAGTAGGACTTATACAGTAAATGGTAAGGTCTTGAGGAGTGTTGTGGAACAGAGGGACCTAGGAGTACAAGTACATAGTTCATTGAAAGCAGCGTCACAGGTAGACAGGGCGGTGAAGAACGTATTTAGCTGGCCTTCATCGGTCAAGGCATTGAGTAAAGGAGTTGGGATGTTATGTTACACTTGTACAAGTCATTGGTGAGGCCGCACTTGGGAGTATTGTGTACGGTTTTGGTCACCCTGTTATAGGAAAGACATTGTTAAATTGGAAAGTGTGCAAAGAAGATTACTAGTAGGCCTGAGTTATAGGGACAGGTTGGCCTGATGGGACTTTATTCCTTACAACATAGAATGTGGGGTAACCTTATTGAGGTATATAAAATCATGAGAGGCATAGATAGGATGAATGCATAGAGTCTTTTTTCCAGGGATGGGGAATTGAAAACTAGATGCATGGGTTTAAAGTGAGAGGGGAAAGATTTAAGAAGGACCTGAGGGACAACTTCTTCACACAGAGTGGTGCGTATATGGAATGGGCTGCCAAAGAAAGTGGTTGAGGATGGTACAATAGCAACATTTAAAAAGCATTTGGATAGGTACATGGATGGGAAGGGTATAGAGGGATATGAACAAAACATGGGCAATTGGAACTAGCTGAATAGGCACCATGGTCAGCATGGACCAGTTTGGGCTGAAGGGCTAAAAGTTAACGATGATACTCGACAGCCACATGAGAAAATAAATTGTACAGGATGGGCTGAATGGCTAAAATTGTTGGTGATACTCGACAAGCTGTACGACCTTGAATGAGTCCTGTGAACATTCCTTTGAGTCGAAGATGACACCTGCAGCTTGTTTTCCTATAGCTGTGCTTTCTGTACCAGCCAGCAGTCTTGTCTTTCTTTGTGCTGGCTGCTTGTTAGACTGTATAAGAGAGAGAGAGTTTCGTTCCAAGTCGCTGGACTTTGCCTCGGATTGGGATCGCGAACGGTGCCAGGAACAGCCTCAGTCTCCAGACCAACCATCGATCGAGGGACCCCCGATGCGCAGAAGGGGGTGAGGTTTATTGGATCTTTCCTCTCTTCTTCATTCTTTTTATTTATCTTAATAAACATTCCTTTCTTTTTCTCATCTTTCATTATTACTTAATAAATGTTCATATTTTAGCAAATTGCTGCTGTCGAGCCTTCTCTTAACTACATTTAGCCAAATCTGAAAAGAACTGCTTGGATGCACTCTGTGATCCAAGACACAAGGCCAATCCACCTAAACTACAAATCTCCCACAAACATCCACCCGAGTGTGCAATGAACCTGGGTCCCTAGCACTGTGAGGCTGCAGTGCTAACCACTGAGCTACATGCCATCCTGTTGGTGTTAGATTTTGACTGAGACATTAAGGCAACATTTGCTCTCTCTGGTGGATATGCAAAATCCCATGGCACTCCTTCAAGAATGGGCAAATACCTGATATCCTGGCCTCGACAACCAGAACAGTTTGCTGTTTGCATGAGATTATGGTGTTAAAATTGAGCAAAACATTTTCAGCGATACAAAAGTGACTATACTTCACTAACTGTAAAGCATTTTGTGACACCCTATGGTATGGTGCTATGTAAATAGAAATCTGGCCTGAAATATGCATTATGCCATCTTGCTTTAGCACCAAAATACAAACAGAAATTGCTGGAGAAACTCAGCAGGTCTGGCAGCCTCCGAGGTGAGAGGAACAGAGTTAATGTTTTTAGTTTGAAATGATTTCTTCAGAAGCATTCTGAAGATGACTTGAAAATTTAAAATGCTGTTTCTCTCTCCACAGACGCTGCCAGGCCTGCTGAGTTTCTCCAACAGTCACTGTGTTCATTTCAGAATCCCAGCATCTGCAGTATTTTGCTTTTATTTGATTCTCGGAGCATTTCTTTTTAAATTGAGGTATGTAATCATGTTAGTCTCTTTTTTTTCTGTCCTACTTTAAGTTTTTCTTTTGGGAGCTATCCTCAGAAGCTTCTCTTTCTGAAGCTGGAGAACCTACCAAGTCAAAATTTACCCTTTTATCTTTACGCTTATGTTTAAAAGTGTTAATAACTCAGGCTTTTAAAATGACAACAGTGTTCCCAAGTGCATAGTGACCAAAGTTATACTTCTCTCCAATCCTGACAGTGCTGTTAAACCTATTGGAGTGATATAATGCTTGGGCTGATTTCCAAAGAGTCAAACTTGCCAGTTCATAGCCCATGTTTTGCCTTTCAAAGAGCACTGTCCTCACCCAAACTCTCCAACAATGTATCATTAACATGCCCTAAAGCTATGGCAGGGAGAAGCAAATAGGTGCCATGCTGTTATTCTGCTGTTTTATACCTTGGGTCAGACTGTTCCAATTACAGAACAAACCGTAACTTCAAACTCAAAGGCACAAGATACAATGTGAAGGCTGCGTCGTTTTTCATGATTTCACAAAATCTTTAATGAGTCAATAGCACAATGTTCAAATCATGGCAAAATAGAATACAAGAAACTTTAGAAACTGGAGTTTCTTAAAATGGTTGAACGATATAGGGTTTGACAGAGAATAACTATTTCATAGGGTCCTACAACACGGAGACAGGCCCTTTGGCCCAAATGGATCCATGCTGACAAAAATGTCCATCCACGCTAAACCCATTTCCTTGTGCTTGGCCCATATCCTTCCTAACTTTTCCAATCCATCTATTTGTCTAAATGCCTTTTAAATGTTGTTAACGTACCCGCCTCAACCATTTCTGCTGGCAGTTCATTCCATATGCGTACCACCCTCTGTGTAAAAAAAGTTGCCCCTCAGCTTCCCCTGTATTCTTTCCCTTCTTACCTTAAACTGATGCCCTCTAGTCCTCGATTCCCCAATCCTAGGAAAAAGACTGAGTGCATTCACTCTATCCATGCCTCTCATGATCTTATACACTTCGACAAGAGTCTGTCTCTACAACTCAGTCTCCTACGTTCTAAAGAAAAAGGTCCTGGCTTTTCCAAAATCTCCCTATAACTCAGTCCCTTGAGTCCTGGCAACATCCTTGTAAATTTCTTCTGCACTCTTTCCAGTTTAATAACATCCTTCCTATAGCAAGGTGACCAAAACTGAACACAATACTCCAAGTGTGGCCTCACTAATATCCTGCAACGTAACTTCCCAACTTCTATATTCAGTGCCCTTATTGATAAAGGCCAGCGTGCCAAAAGCCTTCTTCACTGCCCTGTCTACCTGTGACTTCACTTTCAGACGCCTGAACTCCAAGGTCCCTTTGTTCCAATATACTCCTTAAGGCCTTACCATTCACTATGAAACTCCTACCTTGATTTGACTTTCCAAAATGCAATATCTCACAATTAAACTCTATTTGCCACTTATCGGCCCACTTCCCCAGCTGATCAAGACCCTGCTGCAATTTCTGATAACCTTCCTTACTGTCCATGATACCACCTATTTTAGCGTCATCCACAAACTTACTAATCATGCCTTGTACATTCTCATCCAAATCATTGATATAGATAACAAACAGCAACGGCCCCAGCACTGACCCGAGGCACACCACGAGTCACAGGCCTCCAGTCCAACAAACATCCTTCCACTATTAATCTCTGCTTCCTACCCTCAAGCTAATTGTGTATCCAATTTGCCAGCTCTCCCTAGATTCCATGCGATCTAATCTTCCAGAACAGCCTACCATATGGAACCTTATCAAAGGCCTTACTGAAATCCATATAGACTGCATCTACTGCCCTGCCCTCATCAACATTCCTGGTCACTTCATTAAAGAACTCTAACAAATTTGTGAGGCCTGATCTCCCATGCACAAAGTCATGCTGACACCTCTTAATCAAACCCTGTCTCTCTAAATGCATGTATATCTTATCCCGCAGAATCTTCTCAAGTAATGTACCTACCACAGACATTAAGCTTACAGATCTATAAATCCCCGATGCATCCGATAGACAGCCCATACAGTGGGGCAATGGAGTTAGGCCATTCAGGGATGGTGGCGGAAAGCACTTGGTGTGTGTGTGTACGTGTGTGTATTGGCGGGCAGCGTGGGGCTGTCGCAGATTTCAAAACACAAACTCATACATTTTTAACTCTGCATGGGTATTTGAGTGTTCTGGGACCAATGCATGTAGATAGAGTATGGGGACAGATCAGCCTTGATCCCAGTGAATGGCAAAACCGTTACAAAGGGCTTCCCACTGTTCCTATGGGAAGAATTACGACAGAAATAAAAATGAGGAGAGATCACAATCAGGTAACTGTTGGTTACCCCTTTTGGCTAGATGGTTGGGTTTGCAGATGTAAATTAACACTAATAGAGTGGGCTCGATTCCCACACTGACTGGGGTTACTATGTAGGAATCTCCTTCTCAACTCCTTCTCTTGCCTGACGCACAGTGACCCTCGGGTTAAACCTCCACCATCGTCTCTTTCTCTCTAATGAGAGGGCAGCCTGCAGTCTATTGGGACTATGGTGACTTTATCTTGCCTATTACTTATTTACTCTACAACACAGCGTCAAACCCTGACATTTTCCGCGAGAAACGCAAAAGTCATAAAATCAATTCTACGATGCATTCTCCATGCACAAACCTATAGCGTGAGGAAAAAGCTGTTGGAGTTAATTGGAAGCTGAGTTTTACAAGGAACCTTGATGAAAAAAATTTCCTTTTTAACCTATTGAAGGCAGAAGCTTTTTCCCACAGTAATCATTAAGGAAATTTTTGATGGCCTCATTGTCATTCATCAACCACGATCACAGGGGCAACTACAAAGGGAACATTGACAAACCAGCACCAGAATGTTAATGAATACTATTCATACCAATGTTGCAGCCAAAAGGATTATTGATGAGTGCAATGAGCAGATAATAAGCAAATAAATCCCTGTTGTATTCCGAAGGCAAACTGCTTCAAGTAACTCTCTCATGCTTAAAGATACACTTTCATACTTGCTGTCACAGTAACCAAGAATTGGCTACAAAGAATTACAATTAACAGTGACGTTGTTTTAATTTACATGGCCCTGTCAACCATAACTCACTGCACGATATGCCACAATGAAAATAACACTGGCGATCCTTGGGGAATTTAAACCCAACTGTGAAATAGCACTGAATGAGCTAACATCAGAAACTGCAAAGACACCTTACTGCCCTGTCCTAAACACTACCACACATCACCCTCAAGAAAGCAGATACCCAGAAGTTGGCAAGACACACCAAATCATATGCATCTTAAGGAATGGTGACATTTTTTCTTAGAGGGTTGTGACTTCTGCCTTCCTCAAAAGGAGGTGGAAGCATTGTCTTTGAATATTTTCAAAGCAGAGATGAATAGAATCTTACTAAGCAAAGGTTATCAGGGTTGGGACGGTGGAAATGTGGAGTTGAGGTTACAATCTGATCAGCCAAGATCATCTTCAATAGCACAGCAGGCCTGATGGGCCAAAATGGACAAATTTTCCTCCTAACTCATATGTGCATAAGGTAGACCATGACTGCCAAATATTCCATTTCACTAGCTGCCTCTTTATGTCGTCATTATCTTCAGGAATAGTGCCAGAAGACTGGAGACTAGCAAATGTTGTCCCCTTGTTCAAGAAGGGGAGTAGAGACAACCCTGGTAATTATAGACCAGTGAGCCTTACTTCAGTTGTGGGTAAAGTGTTGGAAAGGATTATAAGAGATAGGATTTATAATCATCTAGAAAGGAATAATTTGATTAGGGATAGTCAATACTGTTTTGTGAAGGGTAGGTCGTGCCTCACAAACCTTATTGAGTTCTTTGAGAAGGTGACCAAACAGGTGGATGAGGGTAAAGCGGTTGATGTGGTGTATATGGATTTCAGTAAAGCATTTGATAAGGTTCCCCATGGTAGGCTATTGCAGGAAATACGGAGGCATGGGATTGAGGGTGATTTAGCGGTTTGGATCAGAAATTGGCCAGCTGTAAGAAGACAGAGGGTGGTGGTTGATGGGAAATGTTCATCCTGGAGTTCAGTTACTAGTGGTGTACTGCAAGGATCTGTTTTGGGGCCACTGCTGTTTGTCATTTTTATAAATGACCTGGACGAGGGCGTAGAAGGATGGGTTAGTAAATTTGTGGATGATACCAAAGTCGGTGGAGTTGTGGATAGTGTGGAAGGATGTTGCAGGTTACAGAGGGACATAGATAAGCTGCAGAGCTGGGCTGAGAGGTGGCAAATGGAGTTTAATGCGGAAAAGTGTGAGGTGATTCACTCTGGAAGGAGTAACAGGAACACAGAGTACTGGGCTAATGGTAAGATTCTTGGTAGTGTGGATGAGCAGAGAGATCTCGGTGTCCATGTGCATAGATCACTGAAAGTTGCCTCCCAGGTTGATAGCGTTGTTAAGAAGGCGTATGGTATGTTAGGTTTTATTGGTAGAGGGACTGAGTTTCGGAGCCATGAGGTCATGTTGCAGCTGTACAAAACTCTGGTGCGGCCGCACTTGGAGTATTGCGTACAGTTCTGGTCACCGCATTATAGGAAGGATGTGGAAGCATTGGAAAGGGTGCAGAGGAGATTTACCAGGATGTTGCCTGGTATGGAGGGAAGGTCTTATGAGGAAAGGCTGAGGGACTTAAGGCTGTTTTCATTAGAGAGAAGAAGGTTAAGAGGTGACTTGATAGAAACATACAAGATGATCAGAGGATTAGATAGGGTGGACAGTGGGAGCCTTTTTCCTCGGATGGTGATGGCTAGCATGAGGGGACATAGCTTTAAATTGAGGGGTGATAGATATAGGACGGATGTCAGAGGTAGGTTCTTTACTCAGAGAGTAGTAAGGGCATGGAATGCCCTGCCTGCAAAAGTAGTAGACTCGCCAACTTTAAGGGCATTTAAATGGTCGTTGGATAAACATATGGATGATAATGGAATAGTTTAGGTTAGATGGGCTTCAGATTGGTTTCACAGGTCGGCACAACATCGAGGGCCGAAGGGCCTGTACTGCGTTGTAATGTTCTATGTTCTATGTTCTGGTGTGAAGCATGCATAAACACACAGTCTTTCAACCTGAAGTGAGTAGCATTGCTACAGCATTCACAACCAAGTCAACACAGTTGGATTTATGTCACCTTTGGAAATCAAAAGTATTTGTTGCCCACAAAACATAAAGGGCAACTGATTTCACTCTTCTCAATTTTCTAAGAACTGCCTTTTTCCGAACCTCGGGCTATAATTCAAATAGTTATTTAGCTCCCTTCATGAGGGCATAGCTATCTCTTCATAAAGACTCTTCCTAAAAGGGGACCAATTAGTCTGCTACTTTTCCATTCTCAGACCAAGACTGATTACCTCACTCTCTTATCAGCATTGTATGCAAAACTAAATGCTATAGCAAACATTAAATGGCATAAGGGAATCTCAAATTCTTCCTTGACTGCATAGAGTCAAAATTATGTTATTTTCAATCTTTGGAATACTGTCCACTTAAACAACTTTACGACTGCTGCAAAGCACTTCAAGCAAATTATCATGACCACAAGAGTTGATATCTGGAATGCTTCCTGCCTATTTCCTGCACTCCAATCTTGTACAAACTGCAGTAAATCGCAAGCATTTTACTTACACACAATCTTGCAACAGCCTCACATAAAATCCTGTTAAATACAAAAAGTAGGCCATTCAGCCCCCTGGAATCTTCTCCACCATTCAATAAGATCATGGCCAAACCTCCTCTTTCCCACCTGTCTCCCTTGTATCATTCACCCTTGTTCTTGTGATTACATCGGCTCGGAGTTCCTTTCATATTCTTCTGTGCACTCATCACTCCATGTCTCAGTCAATGTACTTAGCTGTGATATACAAACTCCAATCTGTTGACCTCCAATAGCACAGTACACCACCTGCCCATTGCTTATCATCTTTTATTAATGGCCAATTCCAACAGCTCCCCTCCCCTCCATTCTTTGGCACTCTCTTCCAAAACCACTATGCATTTATGCCTCTCACCCTTCTTGTATATGTCTCTTGGAGACCATTCTCATGTTTGCGTTTAGGGCCCACCTCTATTGTTTGTTTCTTTACAGTTTGTTTCTTCTCCCTCCCCCAAGACATTTTACAGCATTCAGAAAAGTTTGTCTTCACATAAGGTAGGACTTGAATGGCGAGTTCCTAATGTTGCCCAAGCTGTAACAATATTCCAATTTTCAGAAGTAATCTACTATGCAGAATACACACAAGGACTGGTTAGGAGCTCCAATGACAAGCCTTAACTACAGGACTCAGCTACAAACTCAAAAAGAACACAGAGAGATTTCAACACCCAACATTTCCAAACATCAATGCTCAGGCTGTTCCTGTAATCTTCTCCAGCAAATTCTGCAAGTTCTCCATGTTATCACTGCTCCTCCAGTTCTGAACTCTTGAGAATTCCTGTTGCCTAGAACTTAAGTTTCAGGATTGCCTGCCTATAACGCTCCTTCACTCTACTTCTTTACCTCCATCTCTCTAATTCTGTACCTCTCTCTCCTCCTTTTACAACACTCTTCTACCTTCTGGGTAAGCTGTTGGTCACCTGATACCTGCTTATGCAGCTTGGTGACAAATTTTGTTTGACAACAATCTGTGAAGGGGCTTGGAGGTTTCCTTACTTTAAGGGCTCTGTATAAATTCAAGTCGCTGTGGAAATTTTTCCACTGGGTCAATGCAACTTCCTGCGCATGACACAGAGAAACATAGAAAATAGGAGCAGTAGTAGGCCATTTGGCCCTTTGAGCCTGCTCCACTATTCGATATGATCATGGCTGATCAACAACTCAATACCTTGTTCTCACTTTCTCCCCATAACCCTTGATTCATTTAGCTCTAAGAGTTTTACCTAATTCCTTCTTGAAAACATTCAATATTTTGGCCTCAGCCTCTTTCTGTGGCAGGGAATTCCAAAAACTCAACCACTCTCTGGGTGAAGAAATCCCTCCTCATCTCAGTCTATTCCCATTCTTTTAGACTGTGATCCCTGGTCCTGGACTCTCCAGTCACTAGGAACAGCCTTTCTGTGTTTACCTTGTCATATCCTGTTAGAATATGATAGGTTTCTGTGAGATCCCTCTCTCATTCTTCTAAACTCCAATTCAATCCATATTCCAGACACCATAAGAGAACATTCAGTCCACTAAAAGTACATGGAGAAATAGGAGGAAGCTGTTACTTTTGTTAACCATACAGGTTGATTTTTCTTAATCCAAATTTTTTTTTTCCTTATCCCATTCAGCTTACTTTGAATTTCATTGCTCCTACAAATCTTTCGACAAACATTAAAGGTCCAGACTATTTTAATCAATTGTACAATTTACCCCTGGCACTGGCAATGTGAGCAAATGATGGTCCAAATTTCCTGGACCTCAGGGGCAATGCAAAGGAGGAATGCAAATAAAACCAGATTCAACCAAAAACAAAGTAACTGAGCAACAAAAACCACAACTAACTCACATGATGCTGGATCTCTGGACGTCACTGATGTTGGAGAACAGATGATGCCTCTCGGTTTTGGTCATAGTTAAGTTCAGTGCTTCGGAATTCTTAAACATGCGGATCAGGATATCGAGACTCAGCATGTAGGAGTGTTCTGATGAAATCACTTCAAATATAGCCTGTTGAGAAGGACAGAGTTTGGAGTTCAGAGTATTGACAAAGAGTCATATCTGTGGTTTAATGGTTCATTTCTTCAGCGTCATCCTTGTTATCATCCCATTCTTTGCCCTCCATGGCAGACAAGAACCTTCAGGTGGCCATTCAGCCCTTTGAGCTGGTTCTACTATTCAATTCGATCATGGCTGATTAGGACCTTAATCCCATTTCTCAACCTTAGAGTCACAGATATGTACAGCATGGAAACATATCCTTCAGTCCAACTCGTCCATGCTGACCAGATATCCTTAATTAATCTAGTCTCCTTTGCCAGTATTTGGCCCATATCCCTCCAAACCCTTCCTATTCACTCACCCATCCAGATGCCTTTTAAATGTTGTATTTGTACCAGCCTCCACCACCTCCTCTGGCAATTCATTCCATACACACATCCTCCTCTGCGTGAGGGTCCCTTTCACTTTTTCTCCTCTCATCTTAAACCTATGCCCTCTAGTTTTGGACTCCCTTACCCTGGTGAAAAAAACCTGG
Source organism: Rhincodon typus (assembly GCF_021869965.1). Lineage (NCBI taxonomy): Eukaryota > Metazoa > Chordata > Chondrichthyes > Orectolobiformes > Rhincodontidae > Rhincodon > Rhincodon typus. The sequence goes on along the minus strand of NC_063344.1, from coordinate 14,189,758 downwards.
GCTATTTACCCTATCCATGCCCCTCATGATTTTATAAACCTCAATAAGGTCACCCCTCAGCCTCCGATACTCCAGGGAAAATAGCCCCAGCCTATTCAGCCCCTCCCTATTGCTCAAACCCTCCAACCCTGGCAACATCCTTGTAAATCTTTTCTGAACCCTTTCAAGCTTCACAGCATCCTTCCCACAGCAGGGAGGCCAGAACGGACCTTGGTTCATTAATCCAGGATACACTAGCTTAGCAAAAATTGAGAAACCTCGGAAATTCTCAATTGACTCTGCACTCATCTGCATATCTTTATAAGCAAAGGAATTCTAAGTTTTCCACTGTCCGTTGCGAGGAGAATTATTTTCTGTCACACTCCTGAATGATCTAAGTTTAATTATAAGGTTATGGCCTATGGTTTAGGATTCCTCCACCAGAGAAAATGGTTTCTGTTCAAGTACCTAAGAACTCATTTGACCATTTGGTATAGCTAATTTCGAGCAGATGCCCAATCACCAGATCATTTTGAATCTCACTATCTCCCAATGACATTCTATGATATTACCATCACCGAATCTCCCACTATTACGAACTTTGTGTTACTGTTAATCAGAAGCTGAACTGATCCAGTCAGATGAATATTTTGGTTACAACAGCAGGTCAGAGGGTAGGAATCCTGCAGTGAGTAACTTGCTTCCAGGTTCCTTAAAGTCTGTGCACCATCTCAAGGCACTAGTCTGGATGGATGCAGCCACAACAATACTCAAGAAGTTGGATACCTGGTTTTAGCAGTCCTTTTGGCTGGCAATCCATTCCCCACCTTCAACATTCACTTCCTTCACCAGTGATGCACAACAATAGCAACGTGTAGCATCTATAAAGTACACTGCAGCAACTCAACAAAGCTCCTTTGACAGCACCCTCCAAACCCATGGCCTCCATCACCTCGATCGACAAGGGCAGTAGACAGATAGAAACATCACCCCTTCAAGTTCCCCTCCAAGCCACTCACTATCCTGAGTTGAAAATATGTCATTGTTCCTTCAGTCTCACTGAGTCAAAATCTTGGAACTCCATCCCTAACAGCATTATGAGCCTACAGCAATTCAAGGAAGTGGTTCACCAATGCCTCCTCATGGACAATTAGGGATGGACTATAAATGCTGGCCCATCCAGCGACACAACATCCAATGAATGAATACATAGACCATCCAGTGATCTGAACTGACCTATCAATACCAGATGTATTAAGTTAAAAGTTTAAGAATATACTCCTTCCAACTCCATTTTGATTTAGCCCCTTCCCACTCTCCCTATGTATCCCTCACCTTTGATGGTTTCCATTGCCTTCAACGGGCTATGGATGTAAATTGGAAATGTATGTGATTTACTGGTGGCGATTAGTAGATGCAAAAGAATTTAGTGATTTAGTGATGGGGGAAGAAAAAGTTCAGTTGTGTGTTTTGGTCATATTCATAGCATCCAAACCATGTAGGTAGAGGCCATTCAGCCTGTCAAGTCTGTACCAACACTCTGAAGAGCACTCCACCCAGACCCAAGCCCCTGTAACCCCACATTTACCATGACTAATCCACCTAGTCAGCACAGTCCTAGACACTGTTGGGCAATTTAGCATGGCCAATCTACCTAATCTGCACATCTTTGGACTGTGGGAGGAAACCAGAGCATCCAGCAGAAACCCACACAGACACAGGGAGAATGTGCAAACTCTACACAGACAGTCACCCGAGGTTGGAATCAAACCTGGGTCTCTGGTACGGTGAGGCAACAGTGCTAACCACTGAGCCATGTGTACACTTCTGGATATAAAAAAAAAAGTGATATTGTGATAGTCTGTGAGAATAGTCTGACACTGGCCTGCGCTGGATAAATACTCTCAAAGTATTGCTGTTTACTTGGTCCTGCTTCTTTATCCCAAGATTGATATGTTTTCCCCAATGTAACAAAGGTCCAATTATAGGACACCAGCCACTATAGACATGAGGTCCCCTCACTGTTACTGAGCAGGAATATCCTGGTCTGTACAGCTTAATGTTAAACAAAGTTGTGTGTTTACTGATTGAGGTAATGGGATGTCAAAACAAATCTAAATTATAGACTGAAATGCAAACAAAAATTGCCGGAGAAACTCCGCAGATCTGGCAGCATCTGTGGAGAGAAAGCAAATTTATTGTGATGAGATCTGGATCACTGGATTTGAAATGTTAACTCTGCTTTCTCTCCATAGATGGCTGCCAGACCTGTTGAGTTTCTCCAGCAATTTCTGCCTTTGTTTCAGATCTTCTGCATCTGCAGTTCTTTGCTTGGTTTTAATTTAGTACAAACTGTGGGCTCCTGGTTTGACTTGGGTGACCTTCAGGCAGCAAGATATTTACTCTCCTTTGGTAGCTGGATTAGAGTGGGTGCGGAAGTGAAAGTGAGAGATTTTGAATAGACTTTCCCCAGTATGTTATTTCCCTTTTTAACTGCAGTTAAAGTAAGGGGAATTCATTCTTGGCCCAGTATCATAAACCATAAAATGCACAGGACACTGCAGACAACTGAAAGACTGTTCTGGTTTATGTTCTTGACTGCAACAGTTTAATAAGTAATTTACAACACAGAGTGATGATAAAATGTCACTGTGAATCTACATATAAAGGAAAGGAAATAGTTGCTTCAGATTGTTTACACAGAGCATTTTTGGAACCTAAACAAAATGGAAAGTTTCATCCTGTTCACCTTCCACCATCCTGGTGGGCATTTAAGTAAAATGGGGTAATGGATTTGTGCAATGATCACAGTTCAATTCACTCACAAGGTGTGAGTGTCACTCATACTACAATTCACGTACAACAGACCAGGAGCTGAGGTGAAAGACAACTTGGTGGAGGATACTTTTGGGCACCCTGGGTCCAGAGTTAAAAGGAAGCACATTGTACTTATTACATGCCATGATTTAGGAATGTAGGCATTAGCGGTCAGAATTAGGGCTTTCAGCCCAATAAGCCTGCTCTGCCAATCAATAAGAGAGTGATCTGATAGTGGCCTCAAGTGTGCTTTTCTCTCTGAGCCCCATGACCCTGCACTCCCTTTGCGATTACAACTCAGATAGCATGAACATCTTCAATGAACCTGCCTCCACTGTTTTTTAAGGAATAGAATTCCACCGACAAACGACCCTTTGAAAGAAAAAGAGTTCTCCTTATTATCTCTGTCTTTTACATCTTAAATTACTCTCAATTGTATTTTCTGACAGGAGTCAATCAAATTTGTATTTGAATGGAGATAGTAGGAACTGCAGATGCTGGAGAATCTGAGATAACAAGGTGTAGAGCTGGATGAACACAGCAGGCCAAGTAGCATCATAGGAGCAGGAAGGCTGACGTTTCGGGCCTAGACCCTTCATCAGAAAAAAAATTGTTTATGTGGTTTTGTTATTTTTCGATAAGGCTAGTATTAAAGAGTCCATTGCCCTTTGTTTTGGCTTTTGACATTGTTCTTCGAACTAATGTCATCTGTGTTTTCAACGTGCAATATCAAGCCCACATTCCAATATTAATACAAATCATTATCACAAATGTCAGTTTTTTGTTGTTTTGTCTAACTTTTTTTTAACAGACATGTTTTGGAAATATGTGAACGCAGAACATTTTTCTCACATTCCTAAGGCTGGTCATTCTAATTAAGGTTTTAGTCCATTTTATTATTGATGAGTTAATGCCTCTAAGTTAAGTGGAGGAATTTCATGCCATGTATTTATTTCTGCAACGCACAATGTATGGAAACCATTGTACAGACTATGGACAGGATCTATAGTTTGACATTTTTAAAAAAAGTTATCCAATTTTCCTTTTAGATAATGCCAATTTTACAACTCCATGGTCTCCATTACTTTTTAAAACACCAGCACAATAAATTAAATTTGGATTGAGCAACTTTTGAAACAAACAAAGTGAATTTACTGTTTAACCTGGAATTGGAGAGTCAGCCAAGGTTCAGATCCTCAATATCCAGAAGTTTCCTTGGTCCATAATGTTTCTTTTTGTATATTTTAATTATCATAGACAGAATCTATTTCATTTCTATTGCTTTAGAGGCTCTTTATCTGCCACTGTCTGGGATTCCATTAATTTTCAAGGGAAACTTGATCCTTACAAAGCAATGTTAAACACCACAGAATTGCCTTCAGAGGTCTCCATTTGATCAGTCATTGTAGCGTACCACTAGAGATACTGGTGGCTTTGAAAATTCACTTAAAGCATTGTTGACCGTATCTTCTTTCATGCTATATGGGTTTTTATTGACAGATGTGCGTTGAGCAACCAAAGCTCTCATGAAGCTGGTGTTCTTCCTTTGGATATTGCGACTATTCTTTGTAGTCTTCGATAAACTTTTTGTGCTTATACCAACAGGTGAATTCTGACAGGTCAGCAGTGCTTTGAAACATCTGTAAAACTAGACAGATTCAAATAAATAAACTGAGCATCAAAAGGAACCTTCAGTCATTAGTAAAATTTATTACTTTAGTCATGAGTGACTAAAATAAATCATGTAGCCATCATGGCAGTCAAATAGAGAAATACCTCTAGTACAAAATAAAAGATTAGTAAATGCATAATTTAAACCTTTAATGTAATGGTAGGACCCTACCAATTACAGAGGGCCAAAGGGACTGGGTGTGCCTGCCCACAGTTCTTGGAAGACAACAGGATAAGATGATTAAGGTGACATATATGATGCAAATTACTTGAGGCTAAGAATATAAGAAAATAGAGGTTTTCTTGGAGATGTATAAAATGTTAGTTTGGTCTCAGTAGGAGTAGTGTGTGCAGTTCTAGTCACTAAACTACAGGAACGATGTGTTTGCATTAGAGAGGTTGCAGAAAAGATTCACCAGGATATTGTCTCGACTGGAGCATTTCAGCTATAAAGAGAGATTAGTTAGGCTGGGTTGTTTCGTTCTTCCTGAAAGCAGAGAACACTGAGGTGGGGGGGAGCTTGAATGAGGTATAAAAAGTTCAGGAAGGCATAGATAAGAGAGATGGGATGAAACACTTTCTCCACTATGGGGGTGGGGTGGGGGGTGTAGCGTCAATATTTAGGGACAGTGGAGTTAAGGGAAAGG